>NC_081412.1:311031460-311358551 GCF_030272615.1 Cryptomeria japonica | reverse complement strand
TCCCCTATTCTCTCTCTCTCTCTCTCTCCTCTCTCTCTCTCTCTCTCTCTCTCTCTCTCATCTCCTCTCTCTCTCTCTCTCTCTCCCTAGTTCCTATTTGGTTCCTAGTTCTACATAACCCGTACGAGTTATGGAGAATTACAGTCAAAACTTCTAGTTCTGCATAACCCATACAGGTTATGAGAAATTGTGAACGTTCACATTAGGTTTCCATAACCCGTATGGGTTATGGGAAAATATTAATATATTTTAGTCCCAACGGCCTAAAAACCAACATTGCAAGTTGTTGGAGGCCCCACTATTGTTGCACATGATTTTTCTGGGACAGTAACAGTCAGGTTTTCATTTTTTTTGTCAATTTTTCTTTGAATGATTGATTTGTCTCGTATATTGGATTATTTTTAAGTTATTTTATCATTGTTAATTTAGATTATAACAAAATGATGATCATTTGTTGTATTTTTGCTTTGATCATGATTGATTTGTCTTGCATTTTGGTTTTTTTAAAAGTTATTTTATCATTGTTACTTTAGATTATAACAAAATGATGATCATTTGTTATTTTTTTTCTATTTGATTGTGGATTGTCATCATGATGTTATCTGTAGGACAATGGGAAAGAACAAGAGAGGAACAAATGAACAAAGAGAGACAACAAACGAAGCGTATCAGGAGATTACGTGAAGGTACGTTATCTAATGCACCTAATGACAGTGATGAACATTCAAAAATTGAAATTGATATGATGAATACACCAAATCAAAATGATCAACATACACCAATTGAAATGAATGCACCTAATGAATGCAATGAACATACACCATTTGAAAATTATTCAGTGAATGCACATGCTAATGAAATTGAAGAAGATATACCATTTGAATTTGATGTGATCAATGTACATAATGCACCTAATGAAAATGAAGACCATGCACCAATCTTAACACCTCTTAGAATAATTCATAGAAAACTAAAGTTCCTAATAGACATTCATAAAAATATTGTGAAGTCAATGCATGATAAATTTCTGAAAGAACTTCTAGAAGAATGGTTAGAAGAATTTGGAATAGCAATTTTGAAAACTTAAATCAAAGTGGAAGATGCCAATTAGTTTTTGAAATGATTAAAAATCTGAAATTTAGAGAGACAATGAAAATTTTGGGGTTAAGAACATCTGAAAATAATAGTGAAAGAACCATTGTGAGAAACCTTTTTGATGCATACCAAGCCATTGGTTTGAAATCATGCACTAAAGATGCTAATGTTACTCGTCGTGTCCTCACATCAACCATAATGGGAAAGGAAATGGAAAAATCTCATTTAATAAGCAAAACAAGCAAGTCATTAAGGATAACTAGAACCACATTACACTATACCTTAGAGAGGCGAGAGAAAATTGAGGATCCTAATAATAATTCTCTTTGGGCATTCTTGGGTAGACTCCCACGCAAGGACAAGGTTGTTGTTGATGCACTAAGAACGTTAATTGAGAAATATTGGCATGACAACACAAGGGTTTCACCCAACCAAAGAGATGTTGTTAGAAGGAGAATTGGAATTAGAAATCATGAGCCACATCCAAAACACTATTTAGATATGACTCAAACATAATTTTATGAAAGGTTTCTTCAAAGCTTTCCTCAGATTAAAATCAGTCAAAGATTTTTTGAGATGACAAAACCATTTTATGTTAAGATTAATCATGCACGTACTACATGTTGTTCTAGGGTCCATGTTGAATTTTCCATACATTATGATATTTATCGCTAT
Organism: Cryptomeria japonica; assembly: GCF_030272615.1. Classification (NCBI taxonomy): domain Eukaryota; kingdom Viridiplantae; phylum Streptophyta; class Pinopsida; order Cupressales; family Cupressaceae; genus Cryptomeria; species Cryptomeria japonica. The sequence goes on along the minus strand of NC_081412.1, from coordinate 311,356,781 downwards.
ATATGTTGTACTTTGCACACTAATGGTGTTTTGTAGGAATGTGGTCTACAAGCACCTCCTAAGTCACCGAGAGAATTTATTTCAAGTGTACTATGCAGATGAGATGGTGGGTGCATTTACCATAAGATGATGTGTTTGAGAGGTTTTTGTCCTACATGTGGTGGTTTGCAACAGTTGCATAGATGCCCGCATCTGGATAGCACACATGAAATTGGTAAGGAACTAGTTTCTATTGGAAAATACAAGTCAGTCACAAATGGTGCTAAAGATGGAAAAGAATTAAAGAGGTGTGAGTTAGTGAAAAGGGATATATGCATAGCTGATTTTATGAAGATGTTTCAAGAGAAACTAGTGTATGAGTACATAGGTCACACATAGAGCTAGGTGGTTAGATAAGAAATTCAAGTTGTGTAAGGACACTTTCCCCCTTGACACTATTGTCTTTTTCGTTGATTTTGCTGAGAATTATACACTAAACCATAGAATGAAGTACAATCTATGTATTACCACTCTACACAAGTTACAATTTTTGTACACATAGCATTCATGCATGCACATGATAGAATCGAGGAGAACAGAAAGGTTAAAAGAGAATATCACTTCTATATCAGCGATGATCATACTCATTCCTCAGAGTTTGTGCAAGGTTGCTTTATAGTCTTCTATGATAGTTTAAGGGAAAGAGATATAAGATACAACCAACACTTAATATGGTCGGATAGTTGCACCGTACAATTCAAGAATGCAAGGATGTTCTACTGGTTGACTAGGATGCATGTGACAATTGGTGTGCAACATTTTTAGAATTTCATTGAGGCAAGGCATGGAAAGAGAGAGCATGATGGTGCGAGAGCATGTGTGAAAAGAGCTCTTACCAGAGAGGAATTGAAGTACGAAGGTGGTGCAATGTTAATAGATTCAGAAACAATTGTGCAATGGTGTAACTCTATGATGGGACCAGGTAATGCATGTAAGTCTATGGTTTCTAGATATTTTTGGTTAATACCTAAATATAACATTGAAAACTATCTAGATTGTTGTACACTCACAGGATCAAGTGACATGCATCATTTAGAAGTTCAAATACAACATCACTAGTTATTTATACTAGACAGATTGCATGATTTTGCTCTTTGTGTATGCATTTTGTGTGGGATGAATGTGAACCAAAAGAGTGGGTTGACCAATGGTCTTGTAGACCTTTGCAAACCCTAGATACATATCAACTTCCTAGAGCACTACAAATGAACCAGATTGAAGCATCAATGGATTTTGACCATGTATCAGACATAGTTGAACCGGGTAAAGGGTTGCAATTTGTTACTTGGGTAAAATAAATTTTAAGCTCAATTTAATTGTATTAACTTATGCTGATTTTGGTATTAACTTATATCCTTCTATTAAATGCAAGTCATGTATATGCAGTTATTACGGATGAGAACAATGAAGAAGGAACATATTACTTTTTGTATCATTCTATTGAGGCCAAAAAAAAATTGACTTCTACAGTGGTTGATGGAGAGGGTATTGAGTACCCAATAGGATCTGTTGTTGTGACAAGGACATGGCTTAGAAGGTACCATTGTTGTGTCGAGTTGTATTGAGACCTCTTAAACCTGTTTATTTATTAGTCACTGTATTTATTTTGGCATTAACTTATCCTTCTATAAAATGCAGGTACCCTATCAAACATTCTAATGCCTGGTTGTTTGAGGACTTTGAGGCACATAGACATATTCGTCATTACTCAAACCTTCTTGTTGTAACAAATATTCATTTGATTCAATATCGTGGTAGACCTATTAACAAGGATTTGTGGAAAGTTCATGAATCTAACCACGAGGCAATACTTGATATGCTAAGGATTAGAGCTGATCTAGAAGGTTCACTTGATTGATTTTGGGCCATCTAGAAGAATAATTCTACAAAATGGTAGAATAATTTTGACAATTTTGTATATATCTTTTATGAAATGTTGTAACTTTGCTTTTATGGATGTGCTCTACATGCATATGAACTTTAATATGCATATGAGATATAATGTGCATATGTAGATGCCAAATTTTGTATATAAAAACATCAATGACTTGTAATGTGCATATCTAAATGCTAAATTTTGTATAAAAAAACAATGAGTTGTAATGTGCATATCTAGATGCTAATTTTTTTACACAAAAACAAGAATGAGTTGTAATTTGAATATCTAGATGCTAAATTTTATATAGAAAAAAAACAATGAATTGTAGGTTCAAACGGCTCGTCCATAAGTGCCACGGTCTTCGAGTTACGCGATGTCAAAGTTTGACCTTTTTTCAACTTTGAGCATTCAAGGGAAAATGTTGCTATGAGGTCGCTCAGAATGACCAGACATATTGGAGAGTGAGACAAGGGCACACCTAGCATAAGCCCGGCCACCTGGATGCACTCGCACTGATGGTTCGTTCCCACGACAAGCAAAACGAAAGATGCACTATTCTGCCACCTTTCACTGACAATTTTTTATGCGACAAAAATTTCACCACAAGAAAATGGAATCGAGTTGTCTGAAATTGAGAGAGACTTTTATAGGAAGTGACAACATGACCTTGTAGGTTCAAATAGATCATTCATAGGTGCCATGGTTTTTGAGTTACAGGACGTCAAAGTTTGACCTTTTTTCCCACTTTGAGCACTCAAGGGAAAGCATCGCTAAGAGGTGGCTTGGAAAAATTAGACATCTTAGGGAGGGAGACAAGGAAACACCTAGCATAAACCTGGCCACCTAGATGTGCTCGCATTGACGGTTCATTCCCATGACGAGCAAAATGAAAGATACACTATTCTACCACCTTTCATTGACAGTTTTTGACGGTTTTTGATGCGACAGAAAAAATATCACCACAAGAAAATGGAATTGAGTTGTCCAAAACTAAGAGAGGCTTTTTTAGGAAGAGACAATACAACCTTGTATGTTCAAACAGATTGTCCATAAGTGCCATGGTCTCTGAGTTATGCAATGTCAAAGTTTGACCTTTTTTTCCACCTTGAGCGCTCAAGGGAAAGTGTCGCTATGAGGTGGCTCAGAATGATAAAATGTCTTGGGGAGTGAGACAAGGGAACACCTAGTGTAAAACTAGCCACTTGGATGCGCTCACACTGACAGTTTGTTCCCACAATGAGCATAATTAAAGATGCACTATTCTGCCACCTTTCACTGACGATTTTTGATGTGACAGAAAAAATCTCACCACATGATAATGGAATTGAGTTGTCTGAGAATGAGGGAGGTTTTTTTAGGCAGCGACAACACAACCCTGTAGGTTTGAACAACTCATCCATAAGTACCATTGTCTCCAAGTTACGCGACGTCAAAGTTTGACCATTTTTTCCACTTTGAGCGATCAAGGGAAAGCATCGCTACAAGGTGGATTAGAATGATTATATGTCTTGGAGAGCGAGACAAGGGCATACCTAGCGTAAAACCAACCACCCAAATGTGCTCACATTGATGGTTCATTCCCACGATGAGTAGAATTAATGATGCACTATTCTACCACCTCTCACTGATGGTTTTTGATGAAAGAAGAGATAATTGGTTTGATTTGATGTTAAAATGATTTCTTCAACTCTTCTTTTATAGGTGATATGGTTGAAATGGTGTGTCTCTTACCCTAAGGCTAACTTGTTATGGAATAAAATTTAAATGAAAACCTTACCTAAGCTAACTCATCCTTAACTAAATTTCAAATCTGCTTTGGGCGCTCAAATCTTGTCTTAATTGATACTTGAAATGATGAACTTCGCTCCATAATATCGACTCCCAAAGTTATCTTGTTTTCTCTCAACCCATGAAGTAATAAAACTTCTATCCCCTTGTTCAATACATGAAAACATCACTCTGAAGCATGAGTTTATGAAATAATAACTTCACTCCAATATCTTCATGCATGAAGTTTGCTCCTTATCTCAAACACATGAAGTAATATAACATCACTTTAAATCATGATACTTGAAGTAGAAATTTTACTTTAAACTTTCAACTCATGAAGTGTTCATTTCGCTCTTAATTGTTTGAACTCAAAGTTCACTCATAGCACCTCAAAGTTGAAGTTCGCTCTTATCATCTCAAAGTTGAAGTTCGCTCATTCTTCTTTGAACATGAAGTTAAAACCTCACTTACTCCCTTCAATTTATGAAGTAAGCACTTCGCTCCTTTCCTTTAGCACATGAAGTTTATTCAAATTTACCCTCAAGATCACTTTACCTTACTAAATCATGAACTTCACTCATCTCTCTTCCAACACGAAGTTTTCTCATCTCCTCTTGAACATGAAGTTCACTCATCTCCTCTTAAAGTTGAAGTTCACTCATCTCCTCTTGAAGTTCAATTTCACTTATCTCCTCTTGAAGTTGAAGTTCACTCATCTCCTCTTGAAGTTGAAGTTCTCTCATTTACTCTTGACCATGAAGTTTTCTCATCTCCTCTCCAACATGAAGTTCGCTCATTGTGCTCAAAGGTGAAGATGAAGTTCACTCTAATGTGTTTGAAAATGAAGTTGAAACTTTTCTCCTCAGACTCAACTCATGAAGTAGATGCCTTCACTCCTATTCCCAGATGTATGAAGCATAACTTCACTTCATTTCCCCAATTCATGAAGCAACAATTTTGTTCCTACTTAGCAACCCTTGAAGTGAATAATTTCATTTGAATCTTGCATCTCTTGAAGTTATCAACTTTTCTCATAAACACCAATTCATGAAGCAAGAAAATTCACTCAACTCTTTTGATACCTGAAATATGCATTTCGCTCCTAGTTGCTTGAAGCTAAAATTCACTCCTAAAATCTCACAATTGAAGTTCACTCCAAAGGTGGAGTCATGAAGTAAAAATTTGAAATCCAAGATAGACTCAGAGGTGAGGCAAATTATGAAAGAGCTAAAGATTACTTCATTGCACATTCAAATGTTCAAACTCATGCTTACTTTCATCAATCCTCAAAAGGACTCAAAGAAAATTCACTCAATCAAAATACACAATATGAGCATTACTGATGTCGGTACTTGGGTACGTGGGTATACATAATATGAGCAACCTATTTTAATAGTATACACCATATGAGTTAATATAATGAACAAATTGTATCACATTTCAAGACATATACACAATGAACAAGTTTGATCACATTTCAATAGCAAATAACTAAGTTTCAAGAATATCAAGTTTCATATAATATCAAAATGGATCGAATATCAACTTTCATATATATCAATGAACAAATTGGACTGAATATCAAGTTTCATATATATCAAATGAACAATAATCATGTACATATCAAAAAATAGCATAGATTCCAAATCAATAATAGTTACAAAAATGTGGCATGTGCCATGTTTGTCAAAGTCAATATATACATATTCAAATGTTGAACATATAAAAAAATTGGTCCTTCAATGACCACAGCTACAACTATGTGTCTTTATCAGTATCTATGACTATGGCAGATCATCAAAATCGAGCCTCTTCCAAGCAATATGTGGCTCTGTCAATGGCTGCACAAGGACAATTCAAATGTCGTATCAGATATATTTTCTCAATATAACATCAAAATAACTAAATACTGAACTCTAAATTGTTTGAAGTTGAAATTTTGATTACCTCATCTTTGTCTTCTGCAGTTGGGTGAGGTTGAGGATCCATGGGAAGTCCTCAAGGGGGATGTAACTAGTAAAACAACATTAATACAATTTAATAACATATATATCAAATAACACATAATAACTAAAAATGAATAGACTAAAAAACTAAAGCATATCAGAGCCTCAGATGGATGTGCTATGGTCGTAGGAAGCAAAGTCATAGATGAATCAGTTACGATCATTTCCTATATCCATGGTAAGCGATCCAAAAGTAGTTAACAAGAGAGTTTCAACTCCATTGTTCACAGTGAAAAGGAGTTGATATAAGACAGACATACCTTTTCCCTTTGTCGTGTTGGATCTCGTATTATACATGTAGGACTTCTAATGAAATGGAATGGTAGAACATCAGTAGGAAGTTTGGAAGGGGTTCGTAATAGGTTAAAGACAATTATACAAGTTAATAACCCAAAGTTGTTGACAAACTAGATAGAACAAATATTTTTAACATATGTAGAACAAATGCACACTGAAGCCTCGTATAGTTCTCCTATAACCTTAGGAGGCATAATTGAATCTGATGCAACTATTACCATTTCCTGTATGAAAAATGTTAACATATGATATGGACATACAAGGATTTAGTTATTTTGAACAAGGAAGAATGCAATCCAAAGTGAATGTGAAGATATCACCTCTTCCCTCTGCTAAACCTCATCAACATCAGGTGCATTCATTAATTCCGTAAGCCCCATATGTTTATGTATATAGAACAAATAAATTAAGTGCATTTATCAATATCTACATATACATGTTTAATCATAATATATTTCAACAAATGAATTTAAATTGTATCAAATTACCTTTTGTTGTTTGGGTGTCCGGGAGGATATCTTTTTCTGCCTCAAAGTGCTAGAGGATGGCTTTCTCACATGAGATGTCCTCAAGGCAAGTGGGGTAAACTAACAGAAAAAAATTAACATAAGGGAAAAGAGCATGTATTTAATATATCACCTAAGTAAAAAATATATAAATCTAAATGGTATCACATATCTATCTAGGCCAAAGTCAATGACTGAAAGCATGATATCATCAAGTTAGGACATCTCAGCCCCTGATAAGCCCGATAAAAGACCAAGTAATGATACATATATATTAACAAAAGATCTTATGAAACCAATGTATTAATATATTTTTAACAAATTTACAAATATTTACCTCCACTGGAAAAACTACTTGTGACCGTGGAGTCGACTGAAAAGTATGTGGTGTACTCCCACCACCTGCTGCACCCTGCAATGCATTTTATTTATATGTCACTTTAAATTGTTCTAAAACTAAAAAATTATTTCTTTTTATAAGATTTAGTCACTTAATTGATAGCATGTCATAAACATAATTAAATGCACCTATGTCTGATAGCGAGGGAACAACATACTCATCAGGTCATCGGTGAGGGCCACATCCTCTATTGTGGAAGCATGGCATCTACTCCTGCAACATGTACACAAATGAGATGTTGAACCATCCTCACCTGTGTTAGTGTCTACACCAGAACATACACCCTGGCAGGTGATGCACATATGTTGAATGGGCTAGCTCATGCCAAATGATGCATGAGGTGACATTGATGAAGGAGGTGTCGCTGATGAAGGAGGTGCCATAGGTGTTGGTACATCCTCTGCTCTGACCAACTGTGTGCCATGCTGAGCAATGATATCATTCAATGATGTAGTTACCTGAAGAGTCTGTAACTCAATAGACTTCTTAAAGGATATAGGGATAGTGACATGAACCATGGGTTTAGGAGTTGTGCACCTCCTATGTTGTGGTTGTACCACCCTATGGGCCCCAGGTCTATCCTACGTAGAGCCTCTCCCTCTACCCTGAAATTGATGGATGTCAAAGTAATTCAGCTTCTCGCAGAGGATAAACTCACAATACAACTTTCTCAAAAAATATAGAGGCACCTCCCAATTATTACAAGGTGGTTGGTCAAAGACCATATACCACCTATCCCAAAAAGATTCTTTTAGCCTAGCATGAACACACCAATGTATAGGAAACTGAGTCGTATTTAGTTCTAGGTTGTTACTAGTAATAGGATCAGTGAAAATAGCACATATGTCATCTTTAAGTATGCCCTTTTTTTTCACTTGATCATATGACAACCCATTTGCATAAAATATTTGACATCTATCCCTCCATGAACCTCATTTCATAACCTCCCTAGATACCTCATTTGCACTATTGGTCATTGTTTCTAGCATTGTGGCAAGGGTTGAGTGGTGCTCAAGACTAGAGGACCTCAACCTATTCACCATATTTAGGCACTATTCTACATAAGGCGATTGATGAGATCCTCTTATGTGGCATCTACACAATCTAATGGAGGATGTGGAGGGTTTAGGGGTGGTGGTGGTTGTTGAGGAGAAACATTTTGATGATTTTGTAGTTGTGGATCAAAGTCTTGAGGGTTTTCTTGTTGATCATGTGCAATTCTTGTGTTGCTTGTGCAGGAGATCTTAGTTGTCTATTTCATTTTTGGGGATTGCTTGTAGAATCTGACATCAAATTAATAAAAACAAAACTTAAATCAATTAAAAAACCCTACTTCAATTAAAATGCAAACAAAAATAATCAAACCAACCAAATCTTACCTATTTGACAGGGTGCTATTGTTCAAAATTGCTCTTAATGCTAGGAAAATCCAAAATGATACCAAACTCACGCGGGTTTTGTGATTTTTTGGCTTCCTTTTGCTACTGTTCCACGGGTTACAAAAAATATAATGTTCCTCAAACCCGTATGGGTTTTGAGGAAGTTTTGATTTTTTATTATAAAATATAATGTTCCTCAAAAGTCGTACAGATTTTGAGGAACTTTTTATTTTTTAATTTGTTTTTTGCTAGGCTTGTTTTTTGTTACCAAGACTAGCACGTTTTTGGATTTTTAGAACACGCATGTGTTATGAAAAATTTCATTTTTTTTTGCATGTCGCCATTTTTCTGTTCACCATCTTGGTGCACTTACCCATACATACATACATACATACATACATACATATACATATACATATACATATATACACACATATATATACATATACATATATATATACATACATATGTATATGTATATGTATGTATGTATGTATATATATGTGTATGTATGTATATATATACATACATACATACATATATATACATACACACATATACATACATACATATATATATATGTATGTATGTATGTATGTATATATATATATATATACATACATATATATATATATATGTATGTATATATATGTGTGTATGTATATGTGTTTATGTATATATATGTATGTATGTATATATGTATATATCTGTATATATGTATATATATATGTTTAAATGGCCACTTGTTGTTAAGGATGATATATTTGGTATCGTACATACTATCATTGACCCATTCCTTAGGCAAAGCAACCATGTGTAACAAGTGCCTCCTTATCTACAACATTTGCATTGATAATGTAGTTAAGTGGTCATGCCAAGAATAAGGAAGACTTAGTCAATTTGTATGTGGTAATTGGAATTAGAAGCGTAATTGTTTAGGTAAGTGATTTTAATGATAACTAATCATTGTGAATAAGTAATATTAAGGATTATTCATATTAGTATTTTGTAGGACTGTTTATGTGTAGACTTTGTAACTAGAAGAGAAGCCACATAGTTTAGTGGTGGCGATGCAAGGGAGAGTGGTGGAAATTCAAAGAGCTTAATTATAACATTAAGTCCCTCAAATTTATGTATAAATCGAGTGTTGGCATATGCAGACTCCAATGAGACATTGTAGGTGATTGAAAGTTTTGTCATTGATGGCAACCTTACAATCCTATGACATTGACAAGGCATTCCACCGGCACTAGCAAGATTAGACTCTACACCGGCACTCAGATCACTGGCACCGGCAGTGAAAGGAAGCATACCAGCATAGAGGCCGATAGGATTTTTTTTGTAATACATTTTGTTTATTATTGTAAAATCATTGTAAGTCAACTTGGAAAGTTGTAAAATGACTCTTATATAATGGAGATCATTGTAGAACATTTTGTGTAAGTAAGAGGAATGTAATTTGGCGAAATAAGGCAGACCTATTATGTGAATTATAGGTTAAGGGTTTATGTAAGAAGCAGAGAAGAAACCGGTACTGGATCTGGCATTATAGATGCTATTTTGAAGCTATAAAAGACACTGGATTTATATAATCCATTTTGTAAGTCAGTGAAACTTTCTATTTTGTATTTGAGCAGTGAGATCTAGGCACTTGGCCTTCCTGCATGTGCAAGCCCCTCTTGTAGTAATAATATTCTCTTATTGGCCAGTAAGTGAATATTGTGGGTCACAAATCCCACTGAGGTTTTTCCCACACCAAGTTTCCTCGTTAAATCCTTGTGTTATGGTGTGTTTTTCATGTGGTTGTTTTTATCTCTGTTTATTGCATTCTTTTTGTTTACCGGTACACAGTATTAATATGCTCTACATGTTTTAAGTTAAGAAAATCTTATAACCGGTTAGATACTAATTCACCCCCCCTCTTAGTATCTATGGGAATCCTAACAATTGGTATCAGAGCTTGGTCCTCCATTTTCAAAAGCCTAACAGCTTGAGGAAGATCTTGACACCGGTAGAGATGGAAAACTTGATGAAGCAACTTGAAGGAGCTCTCTCAGACTATGATGCAGAAAAATTGAAAAATATCAAACTTGAAGATGATCTAAACGCTGCTCAAGATATTACTCAAGCACTTCAAGAAAATTTTACTATTTCAAGAAACAAGAGAAGAGAACTTTGTGAAAAGATGCAAAATGAGAATGATGAAAAAGAAACTCTTAATGATATGATAAACAAGCTGAAACAAGAGAACATGACAACAAAGAATGAGATGCAGGATATGACTATGAGATTTTGTAAAGAAATTGAAGATAGAAAGAAGAATGAAGAAGATTTGACTAGAAGACTACGTGATGCTGCAAATGAAAACACAAGGCTCAGTTATGAAAATGATTTGTTGAAGACAGATCTGATGCACACTCAGAATGACTCAAATGAACTGATGAGGTAGAAAGAAGTCTTAGAAAGAGAACTAGATACTGCAAGTCAACATAAAGAGAAATTCAAGAAAAGCTCAAAAGAACTTGGTAACTTACTGAAAAATCAAAAACCTAAAGGTGACACTTGTGGAATTGGCTTTGAAGTTGGTGAAAGCTCCAGTACTGCAAACACACAGGATCATAGAAAACCGGTAAGACAACCTACTGCTTATAAATTCAGTGGCAAATGCTTTAACTATAACAAGTATTCTCATAGAGAAAATCAATGTAGATCTAAACATTATCAGAATACCAATGCACCCACCGGTCAATGTTCAAAATGCAACAAAATTGGTCATAATTTTGAGAATTGCAGAATGAATGTAAGATGTTATGTTTGTGGAAGATTTGGACACTTATCTAATCAATGCAGAACACAAACCAGCATAGGTTATGGAAAGGCTATTCAAAAAAAAAATGTGACTTGTTATGCTTGTAACAAGATTAGACATATTGCAAAATTCTGCAGAAGTAAGGCACCACTGGTAGACAACAAAGGTTCTAGTTTTAAAGGTAAAGAAAAAGTTGAAGAGGCTAAGAAAGAATTTTCAAAACAATGGATCTAGAAATCAAAACTAAATGTGGATAGGAATACTCCTCCACCGGTAGAACCAAGCAACACTCCACCAGAAGGACATAGTAGCACTCCACCGGCAGGAGTCTCTTCATCAAATTGAAGAAAATTTCCTTGAGGGTTTGGTAATCAATGAGACATATGCTATTATTCCCTCGGTTGATGGTAAGAAGTTGAATTTACTTCCATACCGGTAGATATGTTAAGTGATTACTTAACCGACATGCATTAAATGTGGTAGTTGATGGTTCGACATTATAAATTAATGTTTTTGGCTCCATTTCACTTCACTGAGCAATCAAACATTCAAAGAGTGTGAAATTTACAGAGCTAAGGCATTTTGAGCAAAGAGGCAAAGCATTTCAGCAATCAATCTTTCCAAAGGTAGAAAAAGGTATTTATAATCATGGCATCCTCTTTTGTACCTGAATTCATAGAAAACTCTACTGGAGTCGAGGTAATTAAACACCCTAGGCCCGTATTTCAGCTAGTTCTTGAGATAGCCAAGAAGGATGATAATGTAGGTACATTTTCCCAAATCCCAAAAGGAGTTGTTTTTGTAGAAGACCCTAGAATTTATATCCATCGCCATATAGAAGAATTAGGAGATGAAGAAATCAAAAACATGTACAAGACTGTCATATGTGATGACTCCGAAAATGTAAAACCTGAACACAAAATTGTTGAAACACTAGGATTCACTGAGATCCTCTACATTCCAGACTTTCCTAAGGAAGTCATTAGGATAGTATTAAGCAGGGTACATGGTGAATTTTTTTGGCTAGATTCAATTCATAAAATTACCAAGGAAGTTGTGAAAGCTGTAACAGGGTTACCTTCCACCGGTAACAGACCAGACAAGACAAAGAAGGTCTCAAATGACCTGGTAATGAACCTAATAGGTGCAACATCCGACAAAAGGTCCTTAAGGGTTAATGATGTAACCGACATAAATGTGAGATTCATTAGCATGATTCTAGGTTACAAAGCAACACATGCAAAACGACTTAACTTAGTTTCCAGTTTATGCATTAAAAGTGCACATGATATGGTAAAAGAGAATGTGAAAATTGATGTATGTGAATGGTTAAAGGATGAATTGATTTACAATTTAGGGAAGATCAAGAAGGATAAGAAAGGAACATTTAGTTTTGGCAACTCACTTGTATGCTTAATGCTACATATAACCAAACAGGTGCCCGATATAGGTATCAAGAACCTTGGATTTGACATACCAGTAGGGAAACAGTTATCAGACTTGTTCAACAACATGGGTGAAAGAAAAAAAAAGAATATTGATGAGTATTTTCAAGCACTAAAGGCCATAATGAACAAAAGAGTCAGACTATCACAAGAAATTGTTAACAAATACAAAGATGATATATGTTTTGTGATTAAAAAGGATGAGATCTAGATGGAAGTAGTTATCCCAAGAACAATTTGGGTTACTAAGATGGGTTATGAGACCGATGATCACATCATTGGAACATATGCAAAAATCCCTTATGGAAGCACCCAATGAACCTAAGGAAGAGGCATTTGGTAGTGCTGAGACCATTGAAAGCCAAATTCAATCTAAGAAGAGAGTAAAGAAAGTAGAAGCAACAATAAGGAGAGGTTCAAGGCAGGTTAAGGCTATAAAAGAAGATGTATTGAAACAAACCAGTATCACTGAAGATGAGTTACAGGCACAACAACTAGAAACTCACCTGTCACTGGTAGCAACTTCTTCAGAGAGTGACATGCCAGCTGAATTTAAAAGAGTTGTAAGGAAAAGACAACCTTCACCAGTATCCACACCTTCACCTAGAAGAACCAGGCAAAAACAACAAGTAGTGAGGCCCCTGGTCAAGAAATCTACTCCTAAGAAGAAAAAGTTGACACCAAAGAAAAGGACTCAACAAAATATTTCTCCGATTGATAGACTGTTGGATGAAATCACAGAAGAAGGACAGTTGAAAAACATCAACAAACTATATGACTCACTATCAGTTGATGATAAAAGAAAAGGTTGAAAACAATATTATTTTACACTTAGATATCTACAAGAAGTTCTTGATGCAAGTCATAGATGAACTACTAGATGAACTATTCAAGAGACTGGAAGCAAGAAGACAATCTGTTGTATAACTTGATAAGAAAATAAAAATTGAAAAATTACTTGTTGTTTACCCAGTTAACTCTCCGAAGGAAATAGATGATCTAATTGCAGAAGCCAACTGGTCAGTATTCTCTACTGCACACCGGCATATTGCACTAATGGTTGGAAGAGTAAATGAGGTTGCAGAAGAAACTGGAAATGCATGGGATATATTCCTTGTTGAGAAGGAAAAATAGGAAGAGTATAGAAACCCTAAACCAATCAAGGTATATCAGAAAGACAAGGATAAGGGTAAAGGAAAGGTTGGTGGTCCTCCAAGCATCAAAATAAGAGATAACTTATCCCCACCACCTTTGATTACTCCACCAATAACAACAACTGAAAATCAACCGGCTAATGAGAGTATGATGTATCACAAGAGGATACAAATCCTAATCCTGAGGTCTTATACATAGTTGATGTCGATACTCAAAAGGTCAACATTATGATAGACAAGGACACAATCGGTAAGACAGATATGGCTAGTGAGTCATCGGTAGCTAACAACATTGATAACACTGAAGGAAAAGAGGCAGATGATAACACAGATCAACAAACAAAGAGACAAGTAGAGCAACAGGCTCCAGAACAGCAATAGGTTCATGTGGAGACAGTGCCACTGGCAACAGGAGAACAACAAAAACCTTTGCTTAAAGAAATGGAAACACAGACTGACCTACTAGAGGTCACTACAAGAAAGGATATTGCTCCCACCAACGGAATTCAGAGAGTTGACTCTTCAACTACAGGATCTAAGTCAACAAATGTAACTGAAGTTCTTTTAGATTCTTTAAAGAAAATAACTGATTGTAGTTCACAGGCATATAAAGCTATAGATGACACAATTCCAATTTTGAAGATGATAGCTCCAAAATGCAATATAGATAATAAGGATTCTTTGAGTCAACTTGACACTTTGTCTAAGTATATTACTGACAACATAGTGACAGTTGAACAAATAAAGGAAGAGGCATTCAAAGACGGGTTGGAAATTGAAAAAAAAAAAAATTTTGAGGATCAAATAAAGAAGTGTACTAGGAAATTTGACACACTTCTACCGGAACTATGTAACACATTGAAGGAGTTTAAAACTTTGTACAAAGATATTTGCAAGACAAACTTTTTAATAGTTGACATAGATAAAAAAAAATGAGCAAGGCAAAAGAAGAAATAAATAAACTTGCTGACAATTTTGTTAATTCACCTGATACATTATCAGTTTTTGAGCAAAAGATAACTAGTTTTGAGGAAGAATTACTGAAGCTAGAGAGAAAAGGAGAGAATAATAAACAAGGCTAAGAATCTGAGATTAAGACTAAGTCCAAGACTAGACTATCTAGCATCCCTGAGGAAGGAAATATCTAAGGCACTAGTACAAGGATAGAAAACACTGGCAGAGCATATGCAACACCTCACCGATACAATTCAAAGAGCAGAGGCAGCAATAAAAGACTGTAAGAAGGTTTTGGAAAGCATAAATTTGGTTTTGGCGGATCTTTTTCAAATTGTAACCACCTAGTTACAAGGTTGAGACAGAAAACTACAACTCTATTGACACTTTGACAACCTTTGTCATTGATGCCAAAGGGGGAGTAGTAGTATGAGAAAATAATCAGCAAAAGACTTATCTGCTAAAGGGGAGCTCACATATTTTGGTACACAATTTTTGGATTACAAGTTTTGGATACACTTTTTGAATTTTCTCATGAGTGTTGCCATCAATGCCAAAGGGAGAGATTGTTGGCATATGCACACTCCAATGAGACATTGTAGGTGATTGAAGGTTTTGTAATTGATGGCAACCTTACAATCCTATGACACTGACAAGGCATTCCACTGGCACTAGCAAGATCAGACTCTACACCGGCACTCAGATCACCGGCATCGACAGTGAAAGGAAGCATACTAGCACAGAGGCCGACAGGAATTTTGTTGTAATATATTTTGTTTATTATTGTAAAATCATTGTAAGCCAACTTGGCAAGTTGTAAAATGACTCTTATATAAGAGAGATCATTGTAGAAAATTTTGTGTAAGTAAGAGGAATGTAATTAGGCAAAATAAGGTAGACCTATTATGCAAATTATAGGTTAAGGGTTTATGTAAGAAGTAGAGTAGAAACCGGTACTGGATCTGGCATTATAGATGCTATTTTGAAGTAGTACAAGACACTGGATTTATATAATCCATTGTGTAAGTCAGTGAGACTTCCTATTTTGTATTTGAGCAGTGAGCTCTAGGCACTTGGCCCTCCTGCATGTGCAGGCCCCTCTTGTAGCAGTAATATTCTCTTATTGGCCAGTAAGTGAATATTGTGGGTCACAAATCCCACCGAGGTTTTTCCCACACTAGGTTTCCTCGTTAAATCCTTGTGTTATGGTGTGTTTTTCATGTGGTTGTTTTTATCTCTGTTTATTGCATTACTTTCTGTTTACCAGTACACAGTATTAATATGCTCTACATGTTTTAAGTTAAGAAAATCTTATAACCGATTAGATATTGATTCACCCCCCCCTATCTGTATCTATGGGAATCCTAACATAGAGGAGCTCTCTTGGAGAATTGATCATCTCATCACATCTCAACTTTGTCTCCATAATTTCTTTCCATTTTGCTTATTGTTCTTTGTTTTTGTTATTCTTCATTAAGAGAAGAGAATAGTTCAAGAATTGTGAGGGAGTGGGCTAGTTGTTATTATTGAAGGCTTGGAAATTTCTATGTTAGTGGATAAGTTTTGAAGCTAGTGTAATTGGAGGAAGGAATCAGTATTGCATGGTATCTATATTACAGGCATGAGGATTCTTCCTTTCTTTTATATTAAGATATGTTATGCATAGATTATGAAGTTGCATAAGCTTTGTTAAGAAATTATTGGAATCGAGTTACTTGTAGGATATGCATTCTTGTGTTGATAGAAACTTGATAATATTTATTATTATATTTACATATATGTATGTAATAGATAAGATAGAGCTATGCTATGATATGTATCTTTAGTATATATGAATGATTGATTTGGTTAATCCTGGGATTAGGGAAATCCGTGGATGGCAATAACCTAGATAGTCATTCTATTATTTAACCTTGTGGGAAAGGTATGTGAATAGGATAAATGGTTAGTTTACCAAATAGAGAAATGAAGTGGGTGGACATACGACTCTCACTCGAAGTACTAGGTGATGTATTCTTTGGCCAAAGTAGTGTAGGTTGCCATTGTCTACACTGTCAGTTCACTGTGATCCAGGTTTACATACTAGACAAGAGAATGCCATTCATGTAGGTTGTAGTCAATGTATGGTAGCTCTAGTTATGTAGGACACAATGCTATGCTCATAAGGCTATTATTGTGAGTTCACCAAACCAATCTCTACGTCGAAGGGTCGGGCCACTTCAGTTAGAAGAGGCATGGGGGATTGTAAAGTCTTGGTTGGGTGAAAAAGCAATTGAGTGATGCTCTTCCTCATGCAGTTGGCGACTGATATTTGAGGATGTGTGCCAGCAAGGACATGAACATCTGGACCATATGTATTACTTTTTTTTCATTAATCTCATAGAAGCTTTGTATGTATTCAAATATTTCTAAAGTAAATGGAAATTTGAAAAGAAAAATGAAAATGCTTTCATATGTTTATGAATATGATATTGCATGTGATTTATGATGCAATGGAACAATTGAAATGAGATCTATTTCAAATATGCATTTTGTTTATTGATATGGAAATAAAAAAAAAATTATTACTTGTGTGATGGTACTCTATTTCTTTCACATGTGGCTTAAAAACTTAGTAAATTGAATGGGTAGAATAATTGGCATGTTACAAACATAATGCCTTAAACAAATTCTGGTCTCCTAGAATAACAATCAATAATGTATCAAAGGTGTTTATTTTTCCTCTATTGAGGATAAAGATCCATCCAAGTCATTAAGGCTAGAGGAATTTGGATAAATGTGATACAAATGCCCTAATTGGCATATGCAAAATGTGCAAACACTGATAAGCTATGTGGATTGTTTTGCATGCAAGTCATGTTTCTTGTAGCTCATAACTGCATCTTCTTGCTAAAAAGTTGTCACCATAGCTTAATATTTGTTGTTCTCTCATCTCATAATATCTACAATTTTTTTGACAATCTACTAATATATTTGAAACCCCAATCACAAAGCGCCAAAAACCCTTCAATTAATATTTCTTGTAAAACATATGCAACTTAAATAATGCACATAGCAAATGGAAACAAATAAAAAAATTAAATTAAATGTTGACTGGCTATTAAAGATTAGTTTAATCACTATTTAATGATGCCCTCTTCTCCACAGTGCTGGTAAAAACTAAATATACGTACCAAAGGAAATGCTATAATAATAAAAAAATAAAAAATAACTAGCAATATTATTTTTTATTATTGTTGGGAAGTTACTAAAATTGTTGGAAATATCTCATTCAATAAAAATATTGATGAGATTCAATGCTTATACTATACCCAGCAAAAAATTGTGATTGTATGCGAATCTAAAAATTAAGTTGACTTTGTAAGAAAACCATTGAGATGTTCATCTTATTTGTTATGACAAACATCACAACTTTAACATGCTTAATAAACCTCTCTTTGATGAACATAAAACATCATAGAAATGAAAATTACCTCACCATAAGATAGTAGCAATAAAAAAGTATAAATCATCAATACAAGATTTATGTGGAGAAACCCTTTTGGTAAAAAACTCCACAAAGAAGAGAGGCCAATGCATGTATTATCTTCATGAAATAGAGATTGCATACAATCCTTCATTCCTTCTCCTCTTCAACCTTTAATCCAACAACACCTGTGTGCACAAATGAACTCCCATAATGTCTCCATCTCAATCCCTCAATATATAAGCTTATAGAAGCCCAAAATACCACTATAGAACATTACCATGTGCCAAAACAAGGTTCCAAAATATCATGGTAAAAATGCTTATGACCCACCATCTTGGAATCATGCATGTAGCTCATAATAGCCACTTATAAATGCTCTTATAGTTTTCATAAGGAATCTCACAAAACATGTTGAAATTTGCACTTCCATTATTCACCACCCTACTTGACTTGTTACATCAAATTACTCAAATTCTAGTTGAATTGACTAGGTGAACTTAACCACTTTGACATGTTAAACTACATTCTATCATATGCTCAGAGAAAGTTACTCTAGACTCATTCAGATGTACTACACCTTAAGTCAATTTATGAATTCAACTTCATTACACTTTTATTACTTAAAAAGGTTTAGTTGAGAGTTATTACTCTCTTCATGATTCTTTTTAATCATTCACATTAATTAATTATGAAAGTGAGTAAGTGCATCTCGAAACCATGGATGTGTACATGTATGTGCATCCTTTGCACATACATGCTTACATGCATGTGGCTTTCCATAAATTCATAACTCTCCATGTTTCCCTTTTTTTATGTTATTGGCTTAGGGACTTTACATATTATTACATTACAAGCCTTATCTACCGACTATGACTCGTGAATTTCATATAATCTAGGTCTATCGACCTCATAGATTTTCTTCAAATTGAATATATTATTCAAAGCATAGTTTAACCTCTTTGATTCTCACTTCGACCCCACAAGGGTCTTATCAAAATGACAAACATCACAAATGTCGATCTCAGCTTGATAATAGTTTGATATAAATGGCTGATCTCAACTTAACAATAATTTGATACAAATGAAAACATTTCTATGCATTCCTATATCTTAGTTGATTTCATGATTATAATCAACTTCCTCTATTTACTTGCAGTTTAAATGATTGATGCAACTTATAATATGTTTGGAAGATCAGAGACTATGTCTCTATATTTCATTCTAAGTTATTAAATTAGATTGATATTATGAATGGTTATATTTGCTTCTGCTTGCATGAAATTCTAATATGTATGCAATGAAATGTAGCTCTTCTAGCTCAACTATTATAAGACTGGCAACAATGATTATCTTATTAGCCGATAGACTATATATGGTGGTAATAGCCACCGGATTGGTCTACTATCAGACGCTGAAAAATAAAACCGTTCAAAATTGATCGGAAAACAATTTCATCCGTAGAAGCTTTCTAAACTAGCTTACGGACTGTAGGTTTTACCAACTATATAAATATAACCAGAACAGTAGGCAGTAAGTTTTAATTAACTACATTTGTACTCAAAGAGGCATCTCATTTATCGTGATTTCCTTATTGATCGTCTAATTACAGCTTAGCAGTACGTACATGACTGTGAGTATTTTTTTTAGTATTCTCCTCACGTAAGTCACCTCTACATAGAAAGTAGAACAAACACATTATGGATGCTTACGACATGAGAATTAAATATGCAGTAAGCCATTGCAAATACAGATGTTTGTTAAAAGTTGGTTGTAGCTATTCTAGCTCCAAAATGGCATGCCTCTACATGATGCTAAAGGCATACCATTCATGTCCAAAATGTCCATGAGACCGACGTGTCTGGGATCCACAAATGACATGGACGTATCGGCCGCGATGATGACGTGGATGATGTTACCTTTTTGCGTTTGACGGAAAAGCTTGCTCGCAGTTAACATTTTCTCGGTCGATGTCACGGCAATGCGATAGTTACATCGGGCAAGGCGGTTAACATACCATCGACCACGCGGTTTACATTTTTGGTAACCAGCTTTATTGCGTGGACAAGTCGACTAACATCGGTGGTCACATGTTATGGGCACAGTTTTGACTTTTTATATTTTTAAATGGCCACGTGGGTTACATTTTTGGGGTAACCTGCTTTATTGCGTCCACGAGTCAACTAACATCGGTGGTCACGTGTTATGGGCACAATTTTCAATTTTTTTCTAAATTTTTTTTGAATGAAAACTCGATTTCGTGAAAATTGAAAATATATTTTGTACGGGCGCTGCATGCAGAACACAATGGAGGCGAAACAAAATATTCTATGGTGTAAATTCATGTCGATCGTGGCATCACAATTTCTCCAGTTGAATCACCAAGCGAAGGAGTTGCACTTCCATTGGAGTTATAGGTATGCATTGTCAAAATATACGTGGCTCTGAAGGGGAGGACAAAAGCCAACCGCATGCATAACGCGAGTTGTCTAGGTATATTGTTATCACCTGTTAACATGCAGTTTTTTTTATGTGCAGGGAGGAGGTATCGTAGCGCACAGATGAGTGGTACGATTCAAGATTGTTGTGTAGGGTTATGGTGGCATCGGTAAATTCAAACCCTAACAGATAATGATAGTTTTATGATTCCTTCGTCAACCCTGTGTTTTCAATTATAATTTTTTATATCATTTTTGTATCTCAGAGGTGGTTGTGAGTGTTCCCTTGGGATGTGTCAAGAGGACAATGATTTGGGTGGAGGCTTAGGTGGCTGCAGTAATTTGAAACCCTAAGACATTCAATAATTTTTTATTTATTTCCTGTGTCATTTTGTGTTCTATCTGTGAAAATTAGGCATCATTTTGCAGCATGGTCGTGTCAGGATATCAAGGTTCCCTGTTTGTGGATTGGCGGAGTGAAGAAGATCTACAAGATTTTAAAGGTATGTATATTTCCCTAATTATATGTGTCAGTTTTCCATAGTGAGTAGAGTTGTTAAAGATGAAATGCTCGTTCTTATACACGCACATTAAAAGCCAGAAAAAAATAAAAACCATCGGCGTGTGTGTGTATTGCTTCATATTCATATATATATATATATATGGGTTTGGCAGGTTGCGTATATTTTGGTTCATTGTTGAAGGGCATCCAATTTTTGAAGGCTTTATTGTTGACGACTCATTGTTGAGGGTAGATTTTTGGGATTTTGTTGAAAACCTACAGGGTTTACATTGTTTGTTTACAGTTTCGAGTGTGCTATTATATCTATATATATATGAAGCAATACACAGACACACACACACACACACACACATATAGAAAAGGTGATGTGGATGATCCTCTGCAATACACATGAAAATGACAGAATAAAACATAGATAAAAGAAACTATGGAAATATTATGCTCTGTTTCCATTATTCTTAGGTGCTCATTAGATAAAAAAAAAAGAAAACCTAACCCTAGAGGTCTCTAACCCTAATGTGATGGCATGCGTCTATTTTGGCTCCAAAAAAGGCAAATATTCGACATAGGTTGAAGCTATTCTAGCTACATATAGAGGAAGACAAGAAAAGCAAACAAACAATGCAAACCCTGATGATTTTAAATAAAATAAAAACCGAAACAGGAAAAATATGAGTTATAGAGGCAGATTTCAACATACCCCAAGCTGTAGCACAACACAGAAAATTGCAGTCCTATAAATCCTGTAATACCCTAAAATTGGTCATCTAAATCATGGGCCCCTAATCTCGACAACATCACCAAGGTCCTAGCCAAAGGCAATTAAATCAATCTTGAGCACATTATTAATTCTTTAATATGATAGTTCTGATACTTAATATAAGTACAGATCCAATAGCCAACAAGATGAGAGGGGGGGTGAATCATACAAACTTAATCTTCCATAAAAACATCAGATTCAAACTCGGTAACATATATATATCAGTAATATAACCAAAACTATTAAACATGCAAACTCAAAAGCATATAAACATCATAAACCTCATAACACCAAATTTAACGTGGAAACCCAAATAGGGAAAAACCATAGTGGGATTTTGGACCCACTAAGAAATATACTCTTCTAGAGTATGCTCGGTTAAAAGCAAATCCTATTAAAGATTACAAACACATTGCTAGATGTGACCTGGTTAAGGGATTTCCCTCAGATCTGTTAGGATCTTCACCTTGTTAGAAGTGACCTTGTTAAAGGATTTCAAACACTCAATCAGAATGTCACCTTGCTAGAGGGTTTTACAAATAAGACTGTTAAGTCCACTCGGTTAAGAGATTTTCCGTCACTTTCATAAAATAATAGTAATAAAATCTATCTGCAACTTCACATCTAAAATGCTAAAGCAGATTCCTATTTGTTCAATACAATCTAGATATAGAACTAATCTTGTCTATCTGCTGGGCTTCTATACTCTGTTATTCTAACAGGTCTTCAAGCTTTTGTGCTTGGTAATCACTATGTAGCATCCCTGTGCATACACTTACCCGCATATATTGTTTATCAATAGTTCCCTATTTATAAACAATTAGCTAACCGTTTAATCTCCTTGATCACATTTCCCATGATCAATCATAGCCATCAGATCTTCAATCGTGTCCAGATTCAATGCATCTTTCGATCTGAAAATGTTTTACCCCGCCTTGGAACTTGCATACATTTCTTGGAACTTGTGCCAGGGTATTGCGGTTCAATCTGAGCTGTAGATCTTCATGCCGACTTTCCTTTGCCTTAGATTCATTAACAAACTTCATCCACGGCTCACCAATCATTTAATCAGTTCCAGCTCATTAGCTTCCTTCATTAAATATCGCATGTAAACATTTAATGCATTCTATTATAGCTCGGTTACAACTTGGTAACAACTCGGTTATAACTCAGTGAATACTAAACTTCACTCGGTAGACATTCCGCCTTCATTAACTGATAGCGATAACCTTAGGGTTTACTGACTAGGTTCCTTAGGGTTTACCGACTAGGTTCTTTGCTTGGTAACATAGTATAGTATTAACCTTTACAATTTACAACATATGTATGATGTTAAAACAATCTAAACATCATGATCTCATCATTGTCTAACTCGGTAATAGTTGCCCATTGAAATACCTTATTCATCCCCTTATTCATCATATTCTTTCATGTGTCTTTTACCGACATCTTTATACTCTTTAAATTATACTTCTCAAGATATGGCAACATCATACTGAATTAGAAAATCAATTTCTTGACATCAATGACAAAATAATAATATCAAGACAGTAAACATCTTTAATCAGTTATATCCATAATCATCAACAACCTTCTCAATATCCTTATTGAAATGCCAACAATCTTCCATTGTCTGTTATAATGCTATATTGCCAACAATCTCCCCCTTTGGCATTGATGGCAAAACCAATTGATTTGACCTTAAAAGATTCAGATTGTTGTGATTCTGAAATGCTGAAATGCTCTCTGGTTGTCATCAGACTTTCTCCCCCATACATTAGACTTCTCCTCTTCTCTTCAGTCTTCTTTCCAATCTGTAGTCTTCTCAGTTGACTTTTAGTCTTCTCCCTCTTTATAGTAGTCTTCTCCCCCTTTGACAACAATGCCAAAAAGTAAAGAACTAAGACATAATTTCTTCTTGTATGAAGTGAATTCCTGCTGTTATGTGTCAATTCAGTCGCGGTCAGAGCATTTTGTCTTCAATTACTGTTCCTTGTATTATTTCTTGTACACCTTTAGAAAACATCCTAAAGTGTATAAATCAGCATCAACTCCCAAAAGATATTCGATAGAGTCATCGGATTGATGCTTTCATCGAACTCGATCAGTGAGTAGAAGATAGGGGTAGGACCCCTAACTTATTTCTGAGATATTCAAAAGTGTCCCTTGGTAGTGGTTTGGTGAAGATATCTGCTATTTGTTCCTTTGTGCTAACATATTCCAACACCACTTTCTTCTCTTGAGCTTCTTCTCTAAGATAATGATATTTGATAGAGATGTGCTTTGTCTTAGAGTGCATAGCAAGATTTTTTGAAATATTAATGGCACTAGTATTGTCACAGAATATAGTTATTGGCTCGGTAACTGTCTCATTTATACCTTCCAACAATTGTTTGATCGATGCAATGTTGGTACAATTCAATGCTACAACAATGTATTTAGCTTCTGTTGTTGACTGTGAAACACATCCTTGTTTCTTGCTAAGCCAACTCACTAGTCTTTCTCCTAAAAAGAAAGCTCCTCCACTTGTGCTTTTTCTATCATCAATGTCGCCTGCCCAATCAGCATCAGTATAAACTTTTAAATCAAAATCATTTCCTTTATGATATACTAAGCCATAATCCTCAGTGCCTTTTAAGTATCTAAAAATTCTTTTGATTGCTGTCATGTGTGTTTCCTTAGGATCTGCGGAGAATCTTGCAACTATACCTATTGCATGTGCTATGTCTGGTCTGCTGTGAACAACATATTGTAGCTTTCCAATCATGGATAGGTAAAGTGTCTCATCAACAGATACAGATTCATCATTCTTTGATAATTTACAATTGGTAGTCATAGGAGTACTTATTGGTTTTGAATCCTCCATTCCAAATTTCTTCAAGATTTCCTTTATGTACTTGGATTGAGTAATGAAAATCTCATTTTTCATTTGCAGTATCTGTAAACCTATAAAATACTTTATCTCACTGATTAATGACATCTCAAATTCTTTGCTCATTTCATTTCCAAAGTTCTTGCATAAAGAGTCATTTCCACAAAATATAATATCATCAACAAATATGGCTGAGATCAGTATTCCATTTTCATCATTCTTCATGTACATATTGTTGTTCTCACTTGTCCTTATAAAACCAATCTTAATCAAATAAGAGTGCAATCTTTCATACCATGCTCTAGGTGCTTGTCTCAAACCATATAAAGCTTTGTTCAATTTACATACCTGATCTTTATTTTTGTCTTCAACAAATCCTTCAAGTTGTTCAATAAAAACTTCTTCTTCTAATATTCCATTCAGAAATGCAGATTTGACATCCATTTGATATACTTAGAAGTTTTTGAAAGTAGCATATGCCAACAATGTTCTTACTCCTTCAAGTCTAGCAACAGGTGCAAAAGTTTCACCATAAACAACTCCTTCTTAAGCATAACCTTTGCAAACTAGTCTTTCTTTGTTTTGAATGACCTCTCCTTTTTCATTTAGCTTGTTTCTAAAAATCCACTTTGTACCGATTACATTTTTGTCCTTCGGTCTTGGGATTAGTGTCCATGTGTCATTCTTCTTGATTTGATCAATCTCTTCTGTCATAGCATTTATCCAATCTTCACTGTTAAATGCCTCTTTCACTATTCTCAGTTCAAATTCAGATATCAAGCATGTGTTCTATCTCAGTTTGTTCCTTGTCATCACTGGATCATCCTTATCTCCTATAATTTGACTTGGTGCATGATGTCTTCTGACATACTTGGCTAAAACAGGCTCAATAGGCTCTGTATGATCTTCTTTATCACTCGGTAACTGGATATTCTCTTCATTTTCTTCAACAGTCTTCTCGGTAAGACTTGTCGGTTTAACATAGACAAATTCATCATAGTCTTCTAGTTCCTTGGAAGTTCCTTCATCATTTCTTTCTGCAAATTCATCAATTTTCACATTTGCACTTTCTACTATTTTGTTAGATGATTTGATCAGACATTTAAATGCTTTGCTTCTAGAAGAATAACCTAAAAATGTTCCTTCTTCACTTTTCTGATCAAACTTGCCATTTTTATCATCTTTATGAACATAGCATCTACTTCCAAAGATTTTAAAATAACTTACATTAGGTTTCTTATCATACCAGATTTCATATGGTGTCTTTAAAGTACCTTTCTTCAATTGAACTCGGTTCAAGGTGTAAACAGTAGTGCTTATTGCTTCTCTCCAAAACGTTTGTGGCACCTTCTTTTCAATCATTAGTGTTCTAGCACAATCCACAATAGATCTATTTCTTCTCTCAGCTATTCCATTCTGTTGTGGAGTTCTCGGTGCAGAGACTTGTCTTTTAATACCATGATCATTGCAGAATAAATTGAACTCATTAGATGTGAACTCTCCTCCTCTATCTGATCTAAGACATTTCAGTTGTCTTCCTGTTTCATTTTCAACTCTTGCCTTGTACCATTTAAACATTTGAAAAGCTTCTGATTTTTCTTTTAAAAACATAACTGACATCATCCTTGAATAATCATCCACAAATAATATGAAATATTTATCACCATAATAACTTTGAACTTTCATAGGACCACAAAGATCAGTGAGCACAAGATCTAAAATTCCCTTTGAAGTGTAGGACTTACTTGTAAAGCTTGATCTTGTCATCTTATGTCATGCCCAAAATTTAGGGCAAAAACGGAACAAATTTTTTTTTAAAACATACTTAAATTAATTAACAAGTTCCCTCTCACGACAAGCGTTAATGAAATTTCCATTATTAAATTCGAGCTAATTCTGATACGAACTAAGCATCGATAAATTGTTTAATTTTAATTGCGGAAACTAACCGTTTTAATTTTATCTCCAAGAGATACTCAGTCATTAAGTTTATTAAATTAATCAAGCTAAAGGATATAGGAGAGAAAAATTAATTAAATCTCCAATATGACTATATAGTCTAATCAACCTTTTTAAATTTCTCTTTATTATTTATTCCAAATAAAAACCAGGATTATATATATATATATATATATATATATATATATATATATATATATATTTGTATATATATTTGTATATATATATATATATTTATATACAAATATATATATATATATATACAAATATATATATATATATATATATTTGTATATATATATATATTTGTATATTTGTATATATATATATATATATATTTGTATATACATATATATATATATATTTAAAATTTAATTACTTACCCAAAATTCTGATCAAAATTCATATATATACATATATATATACCCATATATATATATGGATACATATATAAATATATATTTTACATAAATGACAAATATTTTAATTCTAATTTCAAAAACCATTATAACTTCCTAAATATTATTCTCATATTTTTTCCCAACCCTAATTAGGGTTCTAATTTTCTCACTTATAAAATATCTAAACTAATTAATATTTTTATTTTTTAAAACCGAATTGCCCTAGCCCCATCCCGGCTAGGGTTTGAGCCATATATTTTTTTTAACAGTCCAAAATTCTTACTGGGCCGAAGACCCCAAAGTCGGCCGCGTTCTATTTTGTTGCAGGCAGTGGAGGAAAGGGAGGCGGGTTGGCCGCGCGACACTGTGTGAGCACACAGTGGGCGCCGCGGCACCACTGTGTGCCCACACAGTGGGCGCCGCTAGCGGCTCCCCACTGTGTGGCCACACAGTGGCGGCCATGGCCATCCACTGTGTGCCCACACAGTGGGAGCCGAAAGCGGCTCCACTGTGTGTGCACACAGTGGGAGCCGCGCGGCCGTCCACTGTGTGTACACACAGTGGAGTCCGCGAGGACCCAAAACATTTTAAAAAAAAAAAAATATAATATATAAAAATATATATATATATATATATATATATAAATATATATATATATATATAAATATATATATATATTTATATATATATATATATATTTATATTTACTTAACTTTAATAATCATAGTTAAAAGATGAAATTTATTTCAATATAAATTTATATATATATATTTTTTTTAAAGAGAATTTTCATGCAAAATTTTAAACTAAAATAATTAAAGGGAAAAGCATTAAATTAAATCAGATATATATATATATATATATATAAGCCTTTGAATCAATTCTAACTAAAATACAATTTAGAATACTATTCAAAGATACATTATACTTTTTCTGGAAATAAAGAAATTCATTGATTTTTTTCTTCTAATAAATTATTCACATAAAACAACTTTTTCCATTTAAAATACTTAAAAATCTTTCAGCATAAATAAACTTCTATTTTGCCTCAAGTAAAAATATAGGTAAAATCTAAGTGAAAACAATTCTTTTATTTCTTTCCAAAATACAAGAAGCTTTTGCATGCAACACAAATTAACTTTTCTTTTTCAAATAAACCAGAAGTAGAATAACAAGCTTTTCTTTTTTAAAACATCTCTAAGATATTCTACCAATTTACAGAATGTTTTCTCTGAATAGTCACAACAATAAACTTCAAGTCTACTTTCACAAAATACATCTTGCTTCTCTTTTCTATGAATGAGGCATATTTCTATAACAACTTTAAACAAACATCTGCAACTGAATTCAAGTATCTTCAATAACAATCTTCTGTATCTCTTTCATGGTTCCTATTCTCTTTCCTCTGATTTTTCTGCATAATAGAAAACACAAATATGACCACGGAGTGCTCACCTCCCAGCCTAGGCTAACTGGTAGCCACCCCCGAGCTCGGAGAACCAAATCCTAGACGGGTTACAAACAGGCAAACACATAGAAAGCAATGCATACAGATTCTTTTCAGACACATTCCCAACTTGGCTTTTACAGCACCACACTTTGGTGATGAACATTTTCAAAGGGTGGTAGTGGACCAATTACCCTGAGGAGAATCTACAAGTATGAAATAAACAAGAAGCCACCTCATGGCACAATAAAAATATCAAGAATCTCAACCCCTTATTCCTTATGCCCCCCAAAGGCATTCTAGCCTTATATCCCTCCTTATGCCCCCTCATTGCACAAACAGGCCATGCAGCAAGGGTCACACAAAGATCCCTTGTGATCGCTCTCAAAAGAGAGTCTCTCACTCAAGGGTTGTCACTGCTACCACCCTCAAGATCCTCTTCTCTCCCAAGAGTAAGAGATCTTGAGAAAACTCCCAAAACACAACATTTTCATAAAGCAAAAATACCAAGAGATTTTCAAACATAAACTTTCAAGAACACAGATTTCTTATACAAACAACTTCCAGACATAAACAAGAAGAAGACATTACAAATAATAATTGAAACCAACCTTAATCTGCCCAAAGGTTATTATGATATCTGATGAAGAGCTGCCCAATCCACAAATCTTTTTCCTTCTACCCTTATTCAATTTCTCTATTCCATAACATTATTTTCTTTCCAAATTTTCTTCTGTCTCCAAAAATGGAGAGTGGGTGATTACCCTCCAATTCTCAAAAATCTTCCTTAAGAAGAATACTCTCTGAGTTCTCACAGGATTCTCAAAAAAACAAAAAAAAGAAGCAAGAAAGCAAAATGCAAAAAGACTCTCCTTCCAAAAAGAAAAATCTTGATTTGATTTAACTTCAATTTTCAATTTTCGCTCAACTCAGAAAAGCCAATTTTTAAAGCGTTAAAAAAGATCATTATAAAGTAGAAACTTGCCTAAAATTACCCCTAACCCCTAGGTATACCTTATGGGCTTTAGGAAACCCTATTAAACTACCCCTAGGTGTTCATTTAACCCATTTTAAACCCCTCTGAAGTTTATTTTCGGGTCAAACATAAGTTGACCACTCCAAATATTATATTCCCAAAGTATTTATGACAACACATTAATTTATTTAAGAAAACTATAATTAAACACTTTCCCACCAAGAGACAAAATAAAACATTTAAATTTAAATACACACGTGTCAAGTGACAAAAATAAAACATGAAATTGTCTCTTGAGGTTTTTACACAATAAATTTAAATAACACTTAACACTCATGCAGCATATACTGTTACGAATAAAATACAACATAAACGGGGTGTTGTCTCTCCAAATAGACAAACCCTGGCTTACGAACATACATAAGTCTAGGTTTGATTCTCCGTAATTTTCCATGGTCACATGGTAAATTTCCTGCGCATCTCAATTTACACATTAGTACTTCCAAATATCCATATATAATATAATTCAATAATATAACAATACACATCATTACTTGCATACAATTTTCATCTGCACAGATTGAATACATCTTTTATCAAGCAAATTCACATAAGCAATTTCATCCCAATTCAAAAAAACTAAACATACATCATAGTTCTATATTCAGAGTAAAGTCCTGCAAATTCAATAACGACATCTATCATTGCAATTTCATTCTATCTAATAATCATGTAGTGTTCTATCTCATAAAGCATGTAAGTAAATCATCAAATCATAGCAATGTTATCCAAATCCTGAAATCATATAAGTTCTAAGTCTCAAAATGCATCAAAATAAAGTATCCATAATAGTCTAAAATATAAAATCCACTGAATGCCAGACTGATTCGAGGTGAGGCCTCACATCCTCCCCCTCTAGGCATGAACTTCCTCCTGGAGTTCATCAAAGAGGTGAGGGTACTCTGATCTCATACGTGTTGCGTCCTCCCATGAAGCCGTAACCTCATCATAACAATCCCACTGGACCCTAACCTGGTCCAACTCTCATCCTCGAAGGGCCAATGCCTGGCGTGCCAAAATGCGAATGGGCTCCAAAGCTAGCTGCCCATCCGACTCCACCTGCAAGGCATCCCAATCTAAAAGGTGAGACTCATCATAGATATATTTTCTGAAAACTGAAACATGAAACACATTGTGGATGCGTGACAGGCTAGGTGGCAAAGCTAAACGGTAGGCAACTGGGCCTATCCTTTCCAGAATCTCAAAAGGTCCTACAAAGCGAGGTGCGAGCTTAGAACCCTTTCCGTAACGGATTGGACTCTTATGCGATCGCACTCTCAAGAAAACTCTGTCTCCAACCAAGTAACTACGATCTATCCTCTTTGCATCGGCATACTTCTTCTGTCTATTTTGAGCCTCTCTGAGACGCTACCTAATCAAATCCACCTGTTGTTCCATATCCCGAACTAACTCAGGACCAATGGCAACTCTATCCTCTATGCGATCCCAACTCAAGGGCATCCTGCAAGGCCTGCCGTATAATGCCTGGTAGGGTGGCATTCCCAAGGAAATGTGATGCCCATTGTTATAGGCAAACTCCACTAAGGGAAGATACTCCTCCCACCTGGTCTGATGATCCATGACGTACATACGAAGCATATCCTCAACACCTGATTGACCCTCTCTGTCTGACCATCTGTCTCCGGGTGATAGGCTGTACTGAAATTGAGCTTAGTGCCCATAGCTGCTTGTAATGACTTCCAAAAGGTAGAAGTGAAAAGAGAATCTCTGTCAAAAATAATCTTGCGGGGTACGCCATGTAGTCTAACAATGTCTCACAAGAACACCTGTGCTACCGCTGGAGCTGTGAATGTGGTACGAACTGGTGAAAAGTGAGCTACTTTGGTCAACTTGTCAACTGTCACCAAGATAGCATCATGGCGACGAGAAGACATAGGAAGACCAATGATGAAATCTATGGATATAGTATCCCACTTCCACTCTGGTATAGCATGAGACTGAAGCAACCCACCTGGATGGCGGTGCTCCGCCTTAACCTTCTGACACTCGAGACACCGAGCTACTATCTCAGCAATGAGCTGCCGCATTCCCGGCCAATGATACAACTGCCTCAAGTCAGCATGCAACTTCTTAACCCCGGGATGCGCTGCATAAGGAGCTCTATGAGCTTCCGTGATAATGAGCTCTCGCAACCCTCCGGAGGAAGGTACATAAATGCACCCTCTGTGGCGTAACAGTCCATCGGACTCCAAAGAATAATCCACATATTTCCCTTCTAGAGTAACCTGAGAACGTAATACCTGACAAACCTCTCCATACCATCCATCCTCTGACAAGTGCCGAAGTATACGGTCTCTCAAGTCTTTGCCCATGGATATGGTGTAAACCTCGTGACGTCTCCTACTCAAGGCATCTGCAACTACATTTTCCTTTCCTTTGATGTAGTGAACGTCAAAATCATATTCGCACAAGAACTCCATCCATCTCCTCTGACATGCATTAAGGTTCGACTGAGTGAAGATGTACTGAAGACTCTGATGATCTGAATGCAACTCGAAGTGATGTCCTAAAAGGAAGTGTCTCCATCTCACAAGTGCATGCACTACTGCTGCAAGCTCAAGGTTGTGAGTGGGATAATTAAGTTCATGAGTCTTAAGTTTCCTAGACTCGAAAGCTATGGCCCTACCATCTTGCATAAGAACTGCCCCTAAACCCTCTAGGGAAGCATCTGTACAAACCATGAAGTCAGCTGAAGGATCTAGTACAACAAGGATAGGAGTGCTAGTAAGTGCCTTCTTGAGTTCCTGAAAGGCCTTCTCGCACTTCTCTGTCCACTCAAATTTCTTCCCTTTACGCTGAAGAGAGGTAATAGGGTGTGCGACTCTGGAGAAACCCTCGACAAAACGTCGATAATAACCTGCTAAACCCATGAAACTCCTGACCTCTGTCACACTGGTAGGTGCTGGCCAATCCATAATAGCCCTAATCTTTGATGGGTCAACTGAGATCCCATCACCGGAAATAACGTGTCCAAGGTACTTGACGTCAGATCGAAAGAAAGCACACTTCGATAGGCTGCCAAACAACTGGTTATCCCGCAAACACTGCAATACCTGTTTCAAGTGCTCCTCATGCTCCTTCTCATTCCGAGAATATATCAGAATATCATTGAGGAACACAATAACAAAATGGTCCAGAAAGGTACGGAACACCCCATTCATGAGGCTCATAAAAACTGCTGGGGCATTCGTAAGTCCAAAGGGGACTACGGTAAACTCATAGTGACCATATCTAGTGCGAAATGCGGTCTTGTGGATATCACTTTCCACTATCCTCAACTGATGGTATCCTGACTTCAGATCTATTTTGGAAAAGACTTTGGCACCCTGAAGCTGGTCAAATAAATCATCAATTCTGGGCAAAGGATATCGGTTCTTGATGGTTACTTTATTTAGCTGCCGATAATCCATACACAATCAGAGAGATCCATCCTTCTTCTTAACGAAGATGACTGGTGTACCCC
Source organism: Cryptomeria japonica (assembly GCF_030272615.1). Lineage (NCBI taxonomy): Eukaryota > Viridiplantae > Streptophyta > Pinopsida > Cupressales > Cupressaceae > Cryptomeria > Cryptomeria japonica. The sequence goes on along the minus strand of NC_081412.1, from coordinate 311,323,757 downwards.
ACGGGGATACACTACGACAGATATGACCCTTCTCAAGAAGTTCCTCAAGCTGAATTTTAAGTTCATTAAGCTCATTTGTGGTCATTCTATAAGGTGCTCTAGAAACTGGCTCGGCTCCTGGTACTAGGTCTATATGAAAGTCAATCTCTCTGCGGGGAGGCATTCCCAGTAACTCTGAAGGAAATACATCTGAATATCCCTTAAGGATAGGATGGTCATCGAGTGATGTTTCTTTTTCCTCCTCTTTCTCTCTGTCACTGATAGTGATAGCAAAAAGCTGACATCCCTTCCGCATGCTCTGCTTAAGCTGCATTGCGGAGATCATACGAAGAGACACGGGCCTCTGAATCCCGGTGATGACTATGGGCGAACCATGATCATCCTCACACTCGATCCTTTTCAGGCGGCAATCCATCTTGGCTCTGTGGGCATAAAGCCAATCCATGCCAAGTATGATTTCGTAAGATCCAAGTGGAGTCACTCTAAGGTCTACTAAAGTGGTGGTCTTGCCAATCTGCAGCTGACATGCCCTAACCTCTGATTCCACTGACACTCTAGCCCCTGAAGCTAATTCCACTTCCCAACTGACATCCTGCCTAGTTGCCACTAGCCCGCAACGCTCCACAACCGATGGAAATATAAAGGAGTCAGTAGCTCTTGAATCAAACAAAATAGATACATTGTTACCTCTGATTATACCTGAAGATTCGATAACCGTGGCCTGATGATCAGCCTGGCGGTTGTCAACCACTGCAAATACTCTATGGGACCTGCCCATATCACCAACTGTCAGTTCTGAAGCGGCCATCCGCTGACTCCCTGCTACCTGTCCCTGAGGGCAATCCCTCGCCATATGCCCCATGGCTCCACATGTAAAGCAAGCACCCCATGCCTGGAACTGGGCACCCTGAGGCCTAGAAAAAGCCTGACCTCCTGATCTATTGGATCCACTGTACCCACCCCTGGAGGACTGCTGAGTCCCCGCCGGCTGTGTGTACTGCCCCTGTGCTCTCTGATCACGTTTCTGTCCCTGAGTCTGCCACTGCTTGGGCTTGGAGCCCTACGGATACTGTGGAGGCTTCTGCCTCTGGTTCTGTGGTGTCTGTTGTGGAGGAGGGGGTTTGGAGAACCCCTGAGAATTTCAGTTGTTCCCCTTCCAATGTGGTTTCTGGAATCCATAAGTCTGAGGTGCGGGATTTCGGTTCTGAAACCGATCCCTATTGTCCTGTGGTCTAACCTGAATTTCCTCGGCAATCAGTGCCTTCTCTACAGCAACCCGAAGGCTCTCTGGAGTGGACATCCTAATAGGCCCGGCTATACCGGCATTCAATCCCCTACTGAAGCGGTTTACAAGAAGTTTCTCATCCTTTAGATAATCTACATATGGCAACAACTCAAAGAATTTACTCTCATACTGGGTTACTGACAAGCCTTTTTGTTGGAGATCATGAAATTCGTCTATACGACGCTGCCTGAAGTGCTCTGGTAGGTACCTCTCATGGAACCTCTCTGTGAATATCTCCCAAGTGAGTGTATCAGGAACTAATCCGCATCTGTACTCTTCCTGTCTCCACCAGGTGGAGGCTGTCCCTCTCAGAAGATGAACTGCAACACGTGCTTTCAAGTTGCTCTCATATGAACGCAAGGCAAAGCACCTCTCAAGACTTAGAAGCCATGCCTCGGCCTCTACTCCATCTGTAGAACCTCCGAAGGATGGTGGTTGGAGGCGCATGACCTCCCTGATGAGATCCCCTGGATCTCGACGTCCTCTCTCAAAATACACTGGTTCCACCGCAAGAGGTGGTCCTGGCATATGCACTGACTCTGGCTCATTACCACCCTGACTCTCTACAGGAATCGGAGCTGGGCTCCTGCTTCATTCTCTATCAACAGATCTATGACTCCCAGAGTCATGACTCCTAACCTGAGGGTTCTCTGTTGGGATCCTTTCCTGAACAATGCCAATAAGATTCTGAATGGCTGCTAAGAGGTCTCGGTTAGGTTCATTTGGCTGTTCGGGAGGTGCTCCTGGGTTCTCCTCTGGAACCGATGCCTCCCTCTCTACCTCATCGCGTGCTATGCGCACACGTCTAGGACCCCGTCCGCGCTTGCGAGCTTGTCGCGTCAATGGAGGCATCCTAAGAGGAAAATAAGACAAAACAATTAATTTATTTCTTTTAGAATTAAATTCAATTAAATTCAAAATTTCATTTAACAAAATAATTTAAAATATTCCAAGGCGAAACGTAAATGAGTAAGGCTCCTAGTGTGGAAACCTTGCTCTGAAACCAAAATGTCATGCCCAAAATTTAGGGCAAAAACGGAACAAATTTTTTTTTAAAACATACTTAAATTAATTAACAAGTTCCCTCTCACAACAAGCGTTAATGAAATTTCTATTATTAAATTCGAGCTAATTCTGATACGAACTAAGCATCGATAAATTGTTTAATTTTAATTGCGGAAACTAACCGTTTTAATTTTATCTCCAAGAGATACTCAGTCATTAAGTTTATTAAATTAATCAAGCTAAAGGATATAGGAGAGAAAAATTAATTAAATCTCCAATATGACTATATAGTCTAATCAACCTTTTTAAATTTCTCTTTATTATTTATTCCAAATAAAAACCAGGATTATATATATATATATATATATATATATATATATATATATATATATATATATTTGTATATACATATATATATATTTAAAATTTAATTACTTGCCCAAAATTCTGATCAAAATTCATATATATACATATATATATACCCATATATATATATGGATACATATATAAATATATATTTTACATAAATGACAAATATTTTAATTCTAATTTCAAAAACCATTATAACTTCCTAAATATTATTCTCATATTTTTCCCCAACCCTAATTAGGGTTCTAATTTTCTCACTTATAAAATATCTAAACTAATTAATATTTTTATTTTTTAAAACCGAATTGCCCTAGTCCCATCCGGGCTAGGGTTTGACCCATATATTTTTTTTAACAGTCCAAAATTCTTACTGGGCCGAAGACCCCAAAGTCGGCCGTGTTTTATTTTGTTGCAGGCAGCGGAGGAAAGGGAGGCGGGTTGGCCGCGCGCCACTGTGTGAGCGCACAGTGGGCGCCGCGGCACCACTGTGTGCCCACACAGTGGGCGCCACTAGTGGCTCCCCACTGTGTGGCCACACAGTGGCGGCCGTGGCCGTCCACTGTGTGCCCACACAGTGGGAGCCGAAAGTGGCTCCACTGTGTGTGCACACAGTGGGCGCCGCGCGGCCGTCCACTGTGCGTACACAGTGGAGTCCGCGAGGACCCAAAACATTTTTTTTTTTTTTTTTAATTTTTTTTTTTTAAATATAATATATAAATATATATATATATATATATATATATATATATATATTTACTTAACTTTAATAATCATAGTTAAAAGATGAAATTTATTTCAATATAAATTTATATATATATATATTTTTAAAGAGAATTTTCATGCAAAATTTTAAACTAAAATAATTAAAGGGAAAAGCATTAAATTAAATCAGATATATATATATAAGCTTTTGAATCAATGCTAACTAAAATACAATTTAGAATACTATTCAAAGATACATTATACTTTTTCTGGAAATAAAGAAATTCATTGATTTTTTTCTTCTAATAAATTATTCACATAAAACAACTTTTTCCATTTAAAATACTTAAAATCTTTCAGCATAAATAAACTTCTATTTTGCCTCAAGTAAAAATATAGGTAAAATCTAAATGAAAACAATTCTTTTATTTCTTTCCAAAATACAAGAAGCTTTTGCATGCAACACAAATTAACTTTTCTTTTTCAAATAAACCAGAAGTAGAATAACAAGCTTTTCTTTTTTAAAAGATCTCTAAGATATTCTACCAATTTACAGAATGTTTTCTCTGAATAGTCACAACAATAAACTTCAAGTCTACTTTCACAAAATACAACTTGCTTCTCTTTTCTATGAATGAGGCATATTTCTATAACAACTTTAAACAAACATCTACAACTGAATTCAAGTATCTTCAATAACAATCTTCTGTATCTCTTTCATGGTTCCTATTCTCTTTCCTCTGATTTTCCTGCATAATAGAAAACACAAATATGAACACGGAGTGCTCACCTCCCAGCCTAGGCTAACTGGTAGCCACCCCCGAGCTCGGAGAACCAAATCCTAGACGGGTTACAAATAGGCAAACACATAGAAAGCAATGCATACAGATTCTTTTCAGACACATTCCCAACTTGGCTTTGACAGCACCACACTTTGGTGATGAACATTTTCAAAGGGTGGTAGTGAACCAATTACCCTGAGGAGAATCTGCAAGTATGAAATAAACAAGAAGCCACCTCATGGCACAATAAAAATATCAAGAATCTCAACCCCTTATTCCTTATGCCCCCCAAAGGCATTCTAGCCTTATATCCCTCCTTATGCCCCCCCATTGCACAAATAGGCCATGCAGCAAGGGTCACACAAAGATCCCTTGTGATCGCTCTCAAAAGAGAGTCTCTCACTCGAGGGCTGTCACTGCTACCACCCTCAAGATCCTCTTCTCTCCCAAGAGTAAGAGATCTTGAGAAAACTCCCAAAACACAACATTTTCATAAAGCAAAAATACCAAGAGATTTTCAAACATAAACTTTCAAGAACACAAATTTCTTATACAAACAACTTCCAGACATAAACAAGAAGAAGACATTACAAATAATAATTGAAACCAACCTTAATCTACCCAAAGGTTATTCTGATATCTGATGAAGAGCTGCCCAATCCACAAATCTTTTTCCTTCTACCCTTATTCAATTTCTCTATTCCATAACATTATTTTCTTTCCAAATTTTCTTTTGTCTCCAAAAATGGAGAGTGGGTGATTACCCTCCAATTCTCAAAAATCTTCCTTAAGAAGCTTACTCTGAGTTCTCACAGGATTCTCAAAAAAACAAAAAAAAGAAGCAAGAAAGCAAAATGCAAAAAGACTCTCCTTCCAAAAAGAAAAATCTTGATTTGATTTAACTTCAATTTTCAATTTTCGCTCAACTCAGAAAAGCCAATTTTTAAAGCGTTAAAAAGATCATTATAAAGTAGAAACTTCCCTAAAATTACCCCTAACCCCTAAGTATACCTTATGGGCTTTAGGAAACCCTATTAAACTACCCCTAGGTGTTCATTTAACCCATTTTAAACCCCTCTGAAGTTTATTTTCGGGTCAAACATAAGTTGACCACTCCAAATATTATATTCCCAAAGTATTTATGACAACACATTAATTTATTTAAGAAAACTATAATTAAACACTTTCCCACCAAGAGACAAAATAAAACATTTAAATTTAAATACACACGTGTCAAGTGACACAAATAAAACACTATTACAAAAATAAAACATGAAATTGTCTCTTGAGGTTTTTACACAATAAATTTAAATAACACTTAACACTCACGCAGCATATACTGTTACGAATAAAATACAACATAAACGGGGTGTTGTCTCTCCAAATAGACAAACCCTAGCTTACGAACATACATAAGTCTAGGTTTGATTCTTCGTAATTTTCCATGGTCACATGGTAAATTTCCTGCGCATCTCAATTTACACATTAGTACTTCCAAATATCCATGAATAATATAATTCAATAATATAACAATACACATCATTACTTGCATACAATTTTCATCTGCACAGATTGAATACATCTTTTATCAAGCAAATTCACATAAGCAATTTCATCCCAATTCACAAAAACTAAACATACATCATAGTTCTATATTCAGAGTAAAGTCCTGCAAATTCAATAACGACATCTATCATTGCAATTTCATTCTATCTAATAATCATGTAGTGTTCTATCTCATAAAGCATGTAAGTAAATCATCAAATCATAGCAATGTTATCCAAATCCTGAAATCATATAAGTTCTAAGTCTCAAAATGCATCAAAATAAAGTATCCATAATAGTCTAAAATATAAAATCCACTGAATGTCAGACTGAGTCGAGGTGAGGCCTCACATCTTACCCATCTAGCATCCTCGGCGCATAGCATTCTCAGGTTTTTCAGGACTCGGTAGACCTCTTACTCGGTGCTTCTTGCTTATTTTGATCAGATTATCAAAATTTACATGACAAAACCTTTTATGCCATAACCAGGTATCATCTATCTTTGCATACAAACACTTATTACAAGTTGAGTCAAGGTGAAATGTGTTATCTTTTGTTTGTGTCCCCGTAGCAGCTAACTTTCCATTCTTGTCATAAACTTTGACAATTCCTTTCTGAAATTATATTCGGTAACCTGTGTTGTTTAGCTGTGCTACACTCAACAAATTGTATTTCAAACATTCAACCCAATAAACATCATTGCATCTTGCATTATCAAGAAGTGTTATATATCCTTTACCTTTCACCAGACATGGTGCATCATTACCAAATCTAACATAGACTCCATCATAATCTTCTAATATAACAAACTTGTGTTTATCTCCTATCATATGATGTGAGCATCCACTATCTAGGATCGAAGAATCATTAGTGTTTATATGAGATATTAGGGCTTTTTCTTCATACCTTTCTTCATCTGTTCCATCTTTGATAGCCACATAAACTACTTCCTCTGTATTAGTATCATCTGATTTATCATCATTGGATTCTTCATCAGCTATTAAGCATGTCTTTCTATCTCTTCTTCTGAAGTCTCAGTGTCCTCTGTAATGATTATCTTTCTGTTTGTCATCTCGATAATCTCTCTTTTCAGTAAAATCTTTGTCATCACAATTGAAACATTTCAAAGGTAGTTTTCCTTTATACTTACCTTTGCCTCTTGTTAACCTTTTGGCTAATAGTGCTTCAAACTCTTCTTGCTTTCTAATTTCCTCATATAGTTTGTGTACTTCTTCCATGTTCTTACGAAATCTTTCACTTGCTCCATTGTGATCTCCTTCAGAGTACTTATTCTTTCTTTCATTGTAATCATTAGATTCATCAAGATGAAAGGAATTAAATGCAGATTCAACTTTATTTACCGAAGATCCACTGTTATCAAAATTGCTTAACTCAAATGCATGTAGCTTATCAATAGTAGCATCTAAAGAAACTGGCATATTAGGTACATACCTCAATTCATTGATTGCAGAGACTCAGATTGCATAAGCTGGTAGAAGGGTTCTTAACAACTTACTTGTTATAACCTTTTCTTCAATGGTTCCACTTGCTCCTTTGATTTGATTGACAATCTCCTTTAGTCTTGTACTATACTGAGTTATGTTCTCACCTTTATTCATCCTTATAGATTCAAGTTGTCCTCTTAGACTATCTACTTTTCTCTTTGAACATGTTCATCTCCTCCATATACTGATATGAGCTTATCCCACATTGCCTTTGCATCATTGCAACCTTCTAGATCATTAAACTCTGAATCGATCAATGCAGATGTTATTTCAATCATTTCTTGAATATGTTCTTGCTTTGCCTTTATCTCTTCCATAGTTAATGGATAGGTTCTCGGTGTAAAAAAATCATTCTCCAAATAGTATACAGCATATTCTCCAACTCCTGATAGATGCAGCTTCATCCTTTTCTGCCATGTAGAGAAACTTGACTTGTTCAGCTTCGGTGCATCCCTCTTATACATCTTTGGATCTTTAACTCAAGTGCCTTTAATTTTTTCTTCCAGAGTCCAATGCTCTGATACCAATTGATAGTTCTGATACTTAATATAAGTACAGATCCAATAGCCAACAAGATGAGGGGGGGAGGTGAATCATACAAACTTAATCTTCCATAAAAACATCAGATTCAACCTCGATAACATATATATCAGTAATATAACCAAAACTGTTAAACATGCAAACTCAAAAGCATATAAACATCATAAACCTCATAACACTAGATTTAACGTGGAAACCCAAATAGGGAAAAACCACTGTGGGATTTCAGACCCACTAAGAAATATACTCTTCTAGAGTATGCTCAGTTAAAAGCAAATCCTGTTAAAGATTACAAACACATTGCTAGATGTGACCCGGTTAAGGGATTTCCCTCAAATCTGTTAGGATATTCACGTTGTTAGAAGTGACCTTGTTAAAGGATTTCAAACACTCAATTAGAATGTCACCTTGCTAGAGGGTTTTACAAATAAGACTGTTAAGTCCACTCGGTTAAGAGATTTTCTATCACTTTCATAAAATAACAGTAATTAAATCTATCTACAACTTCACATCTAAAATGCTAAAGGAGATTCCTATTTGTTCAATATAATCTAGACATAGAACTAATCTTGTCTATCTGCTGGGCTTCTATTCTCTGTTATTCTAACAGGTCTTCAAGCTTCTATGCTCGGTAATCACTATGTAGCATCCATGTGCATACACTTGCCCGCATATATTGTTTATCAATAGTTCCCTATTTATAAACAATTAGCTAACCGCTTAATCTCCTTGATCACATTTCCCATAATCAATCATAGCCATCAGATCTTCAATCGTGTCCAGATTCAATTCATCTTTCGATCTGAAAACATTTTACCCCACCTTGGAACTTGCATACATTTCTTGGAACTTGTGCTAGGGTATTGCGGTTCAATCTGAGATGTAGATCTTCATGCCGACTTTCCTTTGCCTTAGATTCATTAACAAACTTCATCCACGGTTCACCAATCATTTAATCAATTCCAGCTCATCAGCTTCCTTCATTAAATATCGCATATAAACATTTAATGCATTTCGTTATAGTTCCTGTTACAACTTAGTAGCAACTCGGTTATAACTCGGTGAATACTAAACTTTACGCAGTAGACATTCCACCTTCATTAACCGATAGCGATAATCTTAGGGTTTACCGACTAGGTTCCTTAGGGTTTACCGACTAAGTTCTTTGCTTGGTAACATAGTATAGTATTAACCTTTACAATTTACAACATATGTATGATGTTAAAACAATCTAAACATCATGATCTCATCATTGTCTGACTCGGTAATAGTTGCCCATTGAAATACCTTATTCATCCCCTTATTCATCATATTCTTTCCTGTGTCTTTTATCGACATCTTTATACTCTTTAAATCATACTGAATTAGAAAATCAATTTCTTGACATCAATGACAAAATAATAATATCAAGATAGTAAACATCTTTAATCAGTTATATCCATAATCATCAACAACCTTCTCAATATCCTTATTGAAATGCCAACAATCTTCCATTGTTTGTTATAATGCTATATTGCCAACATAATCATCAAATATCACATGGCAAATCAACTACTCAATATTAATTAAATTTTTATTTAATTAATCAAATCATTTCCAATAATATCATTTTGATCAATTATCCCATTTTAATTTATTAAATATCCTTGCATATTAAATTAATTAATAAATTTGCCATTCAATCATGCAAAAAGGATTAATTTATTACAAAAGATGAATTAATTTATTACAAAGAGTTGAATTGAAAATAAAACAAAAAGAATTGAATTGAAAAAGGAATCAAACTTGAGATATTATTTCTTTTTCTAAATTTAGAACTTGAAATTAGAAAAGCAATTTAATTGAATTATTGAATTATTCTCTAAAATTGGAACTCAAAGCTTTTCAGAAAAAAAGAAAGTTCAGTTGCATTGAAAAGACGTTTTTCTTGAATAAATCAAATATGTGCATGGAATTATCTATTTTCATCATATATGCATGGAATTAATTTATTATTATTTTCCAATGCAACTTGGACTTCTAATTTGAATGCATTTCAATTAAACTATGATTGGAATCTATCTCAAGGTTAACTGAACATGATTTCTCAATTATTTCAATTAATCCAAAATTAAGCTTTTTCATCATCTCTCTTGTGATTCTCTATAAATTTAGTCTTCAGCTCTCATTCCAATTTACCTCAAAGATTTTTGAGAACACGCTTGGAGATTATTATCACGCTAATTTCGCTCTAGAGTCATTGAATATTATTGTGCTTTTTAGATTATTTGCATCCATTTTACATTCATTATTGCTTGCATCCATCATTGCTTGAATTGATTATTTCTTGAATTATTCATCCATCTTGCATCCATATAGTTAATATCATATAGATTAAATCCTTCATCTTGGTGTAGTCTACTCACTGGTATTGCTTATAAAAAACTGAGAGCAATCTTATACTCGCATCTTTTAGAAGGCAATTAGTCACTTTGCTATGGTTTATTACTTATTGATTATTGATTACTAACCATGCATATAATGACTTAATTGAAGTGTTTTGCTTGCAACTACAGGTTCACTTTTTCACACACACAAATCCCCCTTCAACAATGAGCTAGAATAGACGCAGGCTGCTTCAACAAGGAGTCCTTCAACAATAATGTTTTCGTTCGCGCATTAGTCTTCCCTTTTCCATGTTAGGCAGATAAAAAAGGCGCCATGTTTGCTATCGTCAAACAAATAGCAGATCAACTCCTAATTGTCAACAAACAATAGATCAACTCCTAAACAAGAGCAGGTCATACACAGTCAAAGAATGGTTGCATCAATCAATCAACAACCTGATTTTTAGGAGTTTGTTTGCATCAAAAGGAAAACCATAACATGTAAACGAGGTCAAGACCACGTAAAAGAAGCTCAATTTGAAACAAAACATTTTACCTCACTTTCTCTTTCATGTAGCTATTAGATGCCTGCTACATGTATTTGCATATATATTTATTCTCGGGTATGTATGTTGATGCATGTCATTGGTATGATAGGTCTGTTTTGGAGCCAGAATAGATGTGTCCCATGTATTTCAATTCATGTCATTGGTACAATCATATTTTGAATCCAGAGTAGACATGTTTGACACAAGTTGGACACACCTAATCTCACTCGAAAACTACAGAATAAACATATTTGCAAATATATGTGGGAGGCTATGTGTATTGTGGCTCGATAGCAAACCTATCATACCAACCACATGCATCAACATACATTTCCTAGACATGCATACCATGCCAACTTATCATGGCGCTCAGACCCATGGTATGTGATGTGGAGTTGTTGTTGAGTTCTTAGTTTCACTCCTTGGGGCCCACGCAAAATTATGTGGACATGCCGGAGGACGGCCACAACATGCTTCGTTGTTACTGTCGGTTAATTGTGCATAACACACACATTAAAAGCTTGTGAATGAAGGAACCATGTTCGGATGACATCCCAGCAAGAAGAAGAGGCTGCGGGCTACAAAACTTGGTACGTTTGTCAGAGAAAAGACTAGCACGAAACTCAAGTTAGTCTCGCAGCGGGACGCCTCTATTGTAGATGCAAAAAATAGTATGGGGGGACTAACACCTCATGTTTGTGGCAGGTTTTTAATCGTAGGTTTTGCATTTGATGGCTGCTTTTGTCTAACATGGTGTTGTCAGTCTATAAGATTTATCTATTTTGGAGTCAGAATAGACACAACCTCTCAGACCATTGTTCATCGGTTTGTGATTTGATGCAGCTAACAACGGTAAATCCAAAGGCTAACACATGATGCAGTTTACAATTGGAGTTGGAGTTAGTCAATAACAAGGCTCGAGAATAGACAAATGCTACTGCGTGTTAGTGACATGTTATTCAATCACAGTCATTGAATGTAAAATATAGTGTAAAACGTGTGACTAAGTTGCGTGTTAGTCAGACCATAGCATTGATTTTGAGTCAGGATAGAGGCATTTGTCCTTGAGCACATAACAACAGTACCAAAATAGGTGACTGATATAGACAACTCTGGCACTATGGCAAATTGACACATAAAATTTAGGTGATATAAATTACTTAGTGGTAGTTTATATTAAATGTTAAACTGCATTTTCATATATGAACATGTTGGTTCCTTTTATGTCTTTTGAAATTCATTTACTTCTCAATGTAGACTACCTGTAGCATTAGTTATCCATGCAAGTTGTTGATTTTTGAGGACTATTGAGCAGTCCCCCAGCAAATGTCCAAACGTTCCCAAGTTGTTGCTCTCTCTCTTGCTTCTTTAATACTACTTGCACTATAATGTCCTCTTATTAATAATCTTTGGGCTTGTGCAAATTTTTGAAAGGGGCTTGTGATATATATATATATATATATATATAGTTTGTTGTATATAATTTTTTTATGTGATAGAAATGTATGTATAAATTTTAGTTCTTGAGCATGTAATATTAATGTCCTTACTTTTACTGAATTTGATAATGATGAAAATGAACAATGCAATTGGTTGATGCCTTATATTATATGCTATAGATGCACCATATTAGACAATACGATATCATTTTCCAACCTAAATGCAGTACGATTGTTATTTATGGATCTTCAAGTCACAAAACCAGTGTTGAATATATGAACCAAAAATCCTGATTCTTGCGAACTATGTATTATAAATTTGTATATATTCTATTGATTTGTATGAGAGTGTTTATATTCATCCCAGTGTATTTGTATATCTAGATTATTGATGTTCATGATGTTTGAGAACTTCATATGTTTGATGATACAACTCTAATTTGAAATGTTATCTAGAGTTTTGTTTGAGATGTCTCTGGTTGGCTTGACGAACTCCTCACATGTCTATCCTTCATAGTGTTTTTTTTTCTTTTGGTAACTCAAGACTACATTTTTAATAAATAATAATATTCCCATATCAACAAAGAGATGGAAGCTTTAGAATATATACTCGTTTCAAAAGACATGTGTCTTCGGAATAATGAATTGGAGGTCTCTGTACCCATTAATTATCGTCAAAGACTTTGTTAATGCTAATGAATCCCTGTGTATTCTGTGACATAGAGGGACCATCTTAATTGTTGTACACTCATTTTACACCATCGATTTTGCAATTAGCGGTTGTGATTGACTAACCTATCACTAACACATTGTAGGAAAGGTCCGTTTTGGAGCTAGAATAGATGCAGTCGATGCGTTAAGCGTGTTTTGCATCCTTCTTTATCAATCCTTAACAAAGTCTAGTTTTTATGTTTTATTTTGGATGGGGAGAACAGAAGAACCCTTTTTGACAGCATTGGCGATGGATCATAGTCTTTATTTCATTGCAATTGCAACAAAATATGTTCTACAATGGAATGCCATGGATAGTTTATGGCTAAACCATTAGCTGGGTTGTACATAACACAACGACATGTTGACTTTATATTGTAATGTGGGAATAATCGGTTGTGTGTTGGTTGTGTCATTTATGGTGAATATGTGGTGTTATTGATAGTGTGAAGAATATCAATTGAATTTTTTTTTTCAGTTCAATCATGTCAATTTTATTGCAAAAAAGGTTGAGGGAAACTGTTGATCTTGATTACGGGTTATTGGAGCTAAAGGCAAATGATCTCCTAGGAATTGGTCAAATTCGCTTCCTAGTGACATGTGACATCGGCCTACTTGTAAGCTAAGTAGTTTTAATGGATTATACTTGGTGTTGTCACTATTTAATGCTTGTGATTGGAGAACCAATTTGTATACCCAGGAGAGAGTTGGGATTTCATATGCGGGACCAGTTTGGCATTCAAATATGAAAGATTTAGGAGTTGGGCTTTCACATCTAAGAGTAGTTGAGGATTCAAATCTGAAAGAGTAAGGAGTTGGGCTTTCAGATGCGTGACCAGTTGGAGATTCAATCTGAAAGATTCAGGAGTTGGGCTTTCGCATCCAGGTTTAGTTGAGGATTCAAATCTGAAAGAGTCAGGAGTTGGGAATTCAGATGCGTGACTAGTTGGGGATTCAAATCTAAAAGATTCAGAAGTTGGACTTTCACATCTAGGACTAGTTGAGGATTCAAATCTGAAAGAGTTAGGAGTTGGGCTTTCAGATGCAGGACTAGTTGGGGATCCAAATTTGAAAGAGTTAGGAGATGGGCTTTTAGGTCAGGGACTAGTTGGGGATTCAAATCTGAATGAGTCACAAGTTAGGTCTCTAATTTTGAACCCATTGTCAAGTTGGATTCTCAGTGACTACACCACACTGGTAATTATTTTTATCATTGTATTATATTTTTTTCCATAATTGCATGGCATAGTTGCTGGAAGTTGGGACTTATAAGTGGAAATGTAGATATATACATGGGAATTAAAAGCATCGATGATGTGTGCTATTTTATTGAACAGAATTATGATAGTGGTTGTGATGGTGAGGAAGATGAGGCCATTGGAAATATAGATGAGGGCGATTATACTGATGCTCCAAGTGGTGAGAGTGAAAAAGGGGATGTTCGTAGTGAGCACAATGTGAGCATAGAGCAGGAGACTAAATGACAATGTGATTCTGTCAATGCTCATGAACAAGAAAAAGGAGGAGGGGCAAGTAACAAGGATGTCCACTATTAGTCATTATATATTGGATTATCTTTATAATGCTTGATTAGTGCAAAATTGAATGTGATGCTTTGTCTCTGTTGGTTGTGCGTAGCAACAGGCCGATCACAAAAGAGAACATATTAATGGCAGGTTGCACTACTTTCATCTCTTTTGTTATTGTTCCAAAAATGGAGTGTCAGTTTTGGGATCTAGGGAGGCTTAATATGCATTAAGCCAGAGAACATCAACTTCCATTATTGGGGATTGCACGATGCAGTCGTCAACTGCGTGGTAGTGGACAACGCAGGGTGGATCATACGAAGAAATCATTGATGCACTTGAAAAAGAGGGAGTCTAATATTGAATACCAAATGGGTGTACGACACAGTATGCAAAAAAAATGTGTCACTAACTGGGTGTGCATGAAATATGGCAAGAAAACATGTGATGAGCTTCCTACTGAAGGGAGATAACGGAAGCAATGCGAGTGTACAACAACAGTCCAGTTAGGGAGGCGAGAAGGAAGAAGGTTTTAGAGTTACTGGAAAGAAATAATATTGCAATAGAGGTAATTTTTAGTGATCATATTGTTTTGCAGTTTACTAAATTCCTTTAAACATCTAAAGAATGACTTATTGAGCTATCCTATCCTGTTGCCTAGAGTTTAAGTGATAGTGCAGGCCATGGCGAGGAGGTTCTAGCATCGAAGGCTAATCATGAAACAAATGTGCCAGTGAATGAGGTTGCATTTGTTTTATTGGGGAAGCAAAAAAAGAAGAATGATGCAAAAAAAACAAGGCCGACTTCAGATCCTAAAACAAATGAGGGTGCATCTGTTTTGTCAGGGAAGCAAAAAAAGAAGAATGCTGTGGAAAAAAAAAAGGCGGACTTCACATCCTGAAACAAACATGCCACTCAATGAGCTTGCATGTGATTCATCGAGGAAGAAAAAAAAAGAAGAATTCCATAGAAAAAACAAGTCAGACTTCAGATGAGGCCACACATTTGTCATCGAAGGTGATTGTTTGTTGGCCTATCCATATGTGTGTTTTCATTGCATGGTATGCTTTGCACTCTACTGTATAGTATGTTGACTATTTTGTCCATGTCATTGTAGGTTGATTTGATGGGTTCCATGGAGGGAGCATGGACTATCTCGTGGTATTGGATGACATGGAATGTAGTGTGCCCAAAAAAGTAAGTCGAAAACCTCAGTCGTCTATTAGGTATCAGTTTGTTTCATCAAAGAAGCTGAAGGAGACGTCGAATGAAAAATTGGGTGCATGCAGTGGCGAGAATATTGCAGAGCAGTCTCCTAAATTGGGGCAGATGATGGATGATATGAGCAAATAATAGTCAATGCAATTGCCTGATGACACCGTGTGTAGTGTTCCCCAAAAATCAGGTCCAAAATCTTGGGCGTCTCTTAGGAGGAAGAAGGTGAAGGAGATGATGATTGAAAAACCGAGTGCATGCAGTGGTGAGACGATTGCAGAGTAGTCTCCTGAACTGGGGCAAAGGTTGGAGGATAGGTGCAAAGATGAATAGGTAATGTGGTGCCATTGTGCATGACATGTAGTTCTATATCATCACATGGTGTGTTATACTATAGAGTAACTCTTTTTTGTATACAGTCGGTCGCAGTATTGAACAAGAAACTTCAGAAGTCTATTTGGAGGGAGAAGCTGAAGGAGATGTTGAATGGAAATTTGATTGCATGCAGTGGCAAGAAGATTGCAGAGGAGTCTACTGAATTGGGGCAGACATTGGATGATAAGAGTAGAGATGAATAGGTATTGGGCTCTTATTTTGGATAACAGGCGATAAGATGCAGTGTTATACTGCAAAGCATTTTTTATGTTGTTGTGCTTTGTGTCCATTACCTGTGTTCCTATTATTGCCTTAGTCATATAAAATTCATTGGCCTTGGTCCAGTAGTGTTTGTACGTGTATGGGTTTAATGTTTACTTACACTCCTATATAATGTGTCACGTTTTGCAGCATAATCTGATAGAAGAAAGAATTAAGAAAGAGTCTAGGGGAAATGATGATGGATGTACAAATGCAGACCATGACCGCGATGGGGGAAATGGGATGGGAGAGACAGCTATTTTGGTACTGTTGTATTGAATTGCCATTAATTGATTTGCCTATGTTTGATGGTTAGGTATAAAGTATTATATTTAAGCCACCGTGTCCACTCATTACTGATGCAGGCAACCATGGAAGACAAAGAAGAGTGCACCAATGAAGATGTTCATGTTGTTGTTGTTGGAGTTGAAGTCCACCTACTAGTGGATGGGGCAGTGGTTGGGGAAGGGTGTAATGTGTCATACTATTTTAGTCCCACGAGATTGTTCTAAAGTTTGCATCATCAAAGTCTTTGATGCAAATGCCTAGCTATCTCGCCCAAGTCCTTTCACTAATGTCTTGTCAGATTCCCTAAACTCATGGGTGGTGTGGCCTATTGAAGACCTGGTGTGTTCCCCACCCATGGTAAGTTTTGAAGATGACAAGATCCCTTCCTCCATCTTCTCATATCATCGTTTATCTTATTCCAATGGAATGAACTAGGCAGCACTCGTATGATGTCGTTTGTATGTGGCAGGATAAAGTTGGCAAAAGTGTCCAGCCACAAAAAGAGGATGTTAAACATGACCCTGTGATCAGACGAGTAAGTCAGAGGCTACGATCACTTGGCATCACCCCTCCCAAGTTGCATAAGCATGAGAAGAAGCGTAAATCATTTTACGGTGTTGTCAACTCCATTGCACAATCCAGACAATGAAGGCGATAATATTTTTTGATTTGCATTGTTGTTCCTCTTTCGTAATATTTAAAGCGAGATATTATGGTGGAAGATCACTCTTGATAGACTATTCAGATGGGATTTGGAGATGTTATATTGAGATGGCTTTTACCTTACCATAGTTTAAACCCTCTCAATTATTATTTACATTTTAAATGATTTATACTGTATTTTCAATCTTTCCTGCTATTTTAAGCAACATAACTGTAAAGGCTTGATTTGTGGGACTGTTTCATGGTGATCCTACACCATCAACTACCCTTTAATAACTTCAAAAACCTATCTTTGGTGCGCAACATTTTTAATAATGATAGTGGATGGTAGAATAAAGTCGATGATAGTCATTTATTGTTCAAGTTTTGTTCAAGGTCACTTACTTATTACATATGCATAGGTTTTTTGGTTCCTGCAACTCTTTTACGTATACAGATCAAGTGAAATGTTTGATTGAAATTGTGAACCATGTGCTCTTTCCACTGTAGCTTATGATAGTTCAATATACCATTGTTATTGTTTTCTTTTGAACACTGAATCTGAAATGAATTAACAACAAAAAAAATAACAAAATCAGTTAAAAAACACCATAATTCTGTTATAGTTTCATGGCAGATGTCTAATAAGTTGGATGCAGGACGAGGAGTGGTGAGTGATGGAGTTATCTTCCCAAAACATGGATTCCCAATTGGCAAGTAACCTGCCACCCAAGTGCCCAGTTTAGTGAACATGTCAACTTTAGTGAACACATTAACTTTTGTATTGTACATAATGTTATTCATGCAAAAATGCAATAGATACCTATTTGTTTCGTGTTGGCATAAACTATTGTTTCCTGCCATTTTCATGTTGTCTTACCCACCTGTCTACTAATACTTCTTTTTTGGCATTATTTGCAGGGATGGAAATGGGAAGAGTAGGGACAGGAAAAGGAAAGGGCATCAAAACATTTGTTCCACAAAATGGAACGTCTGCTACGAATTCAAAGGTGAATGGGACACTCGATGTTCTCACCTCCAATGATGGTTTAGGGAAGTCTACAAGACAACAACCACCACCCTTTGTAGACTAGAACGATGGGATGGACAGAATGAAGTTTGACGCCATGCATGTAGAACTGCTAACATAGAAGGTCAAAATGGCCCACGCTCAAAATGAAAGGATGAAGGGAATTGTTTATGATCTTGAATGGAGATTCACTGAAGTGAAAAGGAGATGCACTGAACTCAATAAGAAGAGCATGTAACTCAAAAACAAGGTCATGGACTTAGATGATAAGAATACGGACCTTGAGCTAGAAGTGTGTAGATTACAGATGACGAATGAGAGACAAGAGGTAGTGTGTGAGGCATGCGCTAAAACAAGAAAAATCATAAGTGACCAAATGCGGGGCATGATAGATGTTTGTGTGCAATGTGCTCAACATTGGAAACAGAGGTACGAGGAGGTGTTTGCCTCCGTAACTGATGAAGATGATGGGAATTATGTGCCTCCCCTTACTCCGACCATTGGGGGAAACAAAAGTCATTTAAATACTCAACCTCTTCCTCCATAAGAGGCTTGTACTATTACGATATTTTTCTAGATATATATTGTTGACTCCTATTGAATAAAACATTAGCAGTGGTGCTGAGTGTTTGTAATCAGACATATTCTTTCATTTAAGAAAACACTTTGTATGCTTCATGAATGGTTATTTTCAATAAATGTGATTGACTTCACTTAAAAAGCTTCAATGGTTAATGATTGGTTTCTTGTACACTTTTTCATGCTTTCTGAATGGTTATATGTGGCTTTTCTACATGTCTTGTATGATGAATGGTTTTGGCACTTCTCTTAATGACTTCTGAATCAGTCTTGGGGAACAAACGAGAATGATCAATAGATCAAATTCCCCTACCATTTAGGCTTCGCTAAACCAAGGTAGGTGAACCTATACCTGAAACCTAAATTTGTAGGTTAAAGGTTTTTATATAGCGGATTTAAAAGAACCAATAATTGTATGATGGCAGTTTTTCTTAACTTCCACCTGCTTATAATAGTTGTTTATTGAAGACTGAAAAATACTTATTTATAAATGAAGGATAAACTGAATCATAAGTACATAAGATAACTCAATGAGTATTCTTCTTTGTAAATATTAAATATAGATCAATGACTATTTAACTATTTAAGCTTTAGCACATGAATAAGATGGAGTATAACACGCAGGTTAGTTATACTTGTATTCTTTAAACAAACAAACTGAAATTCAAAGTAACACTTCATATATATGTGAGAAGTTTTTTTATTCTTCTATTTATTTCACCACTAAAATGAGGTACAACATACTATTATGGTATTCTCAGATTCACTGTTACGGTATTCTCATGTTTTGTTTCCTCTACTCCCCTCAGGTTCACTTCTTTCCTCTCTTCAAATTCCTTCATTTTTGTCTTTAACCAGAAATCTTTAAATTCCTGACTATGGATGAAATTTTCATCATCAATGAACCTCATTGACATGGCCACTCTTTCATCGCTAGTACTTACAGGATTTGCCTCTTTTCTTACTTGAGCCTCATAGCCATGTACATCTTCCTAGTACCTAGGTGGAACCATATTTGATTGATTAGATGGCTCCTCTGTCTGTGGTGCCCTCAATGCAGCAACAGCTTCAAGTGTATTGTCTTTCTCTTCATGCACTTCTCCTAGGTATTTTTTATCTATTACCTCTTGAATCACAACCCCTACAGGTTTCTTCAGTGGACCATCGACCTTTTCTGGTGGGCCTTCCACACCTAATGATTTGCAATAAATATTTTGAAATTTTGGAAACACAATTATATTCTCTCCAACCAATTACTCACACCAGCATAGAACTCAGGGAAAGATAGATCCTTTTGTTTCTTTTCCTCTTGAACTCTTGCTATGATTTCCCACTTCTTCTATCCATAATTTGTCCATTTGATGTGAGATTTCTGATCAGGTCTTCTTCTATGAGTAACTCATGTGAAACTAACTTAATAACATAGCCGATGTCATTTTTCAGGATCACACATTCTTTCCTTACCATGTCTCAACTTGAAATTGATCTTTAAGTAACTTTGTAACTTTTTGAGCATGTTGGATCCGATTGAGAATCCACCAAATGTCACATGATGAGGCATTAATGACCCTTTCCTCCTTGGAACAATCAACTCTCTTTCCAACCATAACATCTACCATATAAATTCCAAAAATGCAAGCCTCTCCTATACAAACATGAGCAGCAAATGGGGAGTATGGGGACAACCATAGACCCTAATAATAGTATATTCGCCCATGTAAAACCAATCTGCAAAATTGTGAGTGTGACCCTTCTCAGGGTCATAGGCCAAAGGTCTCAATACTTTCCTTATTCCAGGAGACAATCTGTCAACCACTCCATGGAAAACAACAAGAATACTGCAAACAAAGGAGTTGTGGAAGACCTTGTAATCTGAATCCCTGCATCTCTTATCCCACAGGTAACACCGAAGCTAAACTAGGAGCCTATATCTATTTTTGCCAACTATTCCTGATTTCAATCTTTTTGCAAATGCCTTCCCTTTTTGAAACAAGACAAGATGACATAATAAGGAATAGTGGTGGAAAACAATGCTCTTCTTCTCTTTCCATGCCACCAATTGCCCTCGTATTCTCCTCTCAATTTCGGAAGAAAAATCAAACTCTACATTGACATCTGAGTTTTGAATTCTCATAGCCATGCACATAAATCTCACTGGCATCCTAGGACTAGCGTCTTCCCCCAGAATCTGACATAAGGCAAAGTAGGTATTCTGGAAATACCCAAGGAAATCATTGACAGAGAATGGCTCACTCCCTGTAACCATCAACCATTGGTTCTTCAAACCCCTTCTCCTATGATATGGGAGCTCATCTTTCCTATATGTCCTCGAAAACCTATCACACTCCATTTTAAATTGTTCTAGGTCTACCTTAATGAGGGCTTCTTTGTTCAATGTGAAATAATCAATAATCGCATACCTAGTAATTACCACCAAAGGTTTCCCACTTGGCATCCTCACAACATTAGTGGCAGGGTCATAATTGTCAGCCAATACCTGAATCAACTCATGGTCTATAAACACCTTTGGCACAATTAATTTGGCTACATCGTATGTCCAAGCGTTTGATATTGGAATTTTCTCATTTATGTTTTTATAGAAAAACCAAAAC
Organism: Cryptomeria japonica; assembly: GCF_030272615.1. NCBI lineage: Eukaryota > Viridiplantae > Streptophyta > Pinopsida > Cupressales > Cupressaceae > Cryptomeria > Cryptomeria japonica. The sequence continues at coordinate 311,302,432 of NC_081412.1, read as the reverse complement.
AGGTCTTTTCCAAGATCTGGGATTAAAGCATCTTTGCAACCCTCTAAAGTGTCTTTACAAACACACTTGGTTGATTTATCTACAGAACCAGGCAATGCATCTAACAGTGATTTTTGCATAGGCCTCTTGGCCGGGTTTACCATCCTAGGTTTTTTTTCTGGGCTGACCTCCCGTTTTGGACTTTCTCCATCCCTAGTTTTCCCTTTTCATTTAGGAACTTTTTCTCTGTATCTCTCACTTGCAAACATGTGTCTACATATATTAGGTTGACGGAGAGACTCTATACTTACTTGCAAGTTTCCACCCAATTTTATCTTGAATTTTGTAGCCGACCCTCATGAATTTTCGTTGTCAAATGAGAATTTGGAGCTGAAAATAGGTTATCAGTTATGAAATTTTTAAGTTGTGTTGTCCATAAATTGTGAAATTTTTAAGTTGCATTGTCCATCAATTGTGAAATTTTTAAGTTGCATTGTCCATCAATTGTGAAATTTTTAAGTTGCATTGTCGATCACTTATGTCCTTGAAAACCAACAGTTTGTCATACTCCATTTTAAATTTCTTTGGCCTCAACAAATGGTGAAAGCATCTAAGATAGCATGTTATGCGCCTTCGCTGATTCGTAGACTGCCTGGTCACCATTTCCTTTTGGCTCGCAAAATGGTGAAATTACACTAACACGCTATGTTAGTCAATTTTGTTGATTAGTGAACTATTAGGCCACCATTTCCTTTACAGTACAAATTGACTAACATGCATCTTAGTCGTGCGTTTTACACCATTGATTTTTCAATAAACAGGTGTGATTTACTAACACGTCGCTATCATGCTATACGAAAGGTTCATTTTGTAGCGAGAATAGCCATGACCTTTCCTTTTGGCTAATGAAATGGTGAAATTGACTAACACGAGGTGTTTGTCTATTTCGTTGTTTCGCATGGCAAAAGGAAATGGTGGGCAGGTAGTCTGTGAATCAATGAAATTGACTAACATGACGTCTTAGTCAATTTCGCTGATTCGCAGACTGCCTGGCCGCCATTTCCTTTTGCCACGCGAAACAGACTAACTATGTTAGTTGATTTCACCATTTCACGAGCCAAAAGGAAATGGCAGCCTTCCAGTCCGTGAATAAGCGAAAATGACTAACACGATGTATTAGTCTATTTCATCATTTCACGGTGCAAAAGGAAATGGCAGCCAGTTAGTCCGTGAATCAATGAAATTGACTAACACGGCGTGTTAGTCGATTTCGCTGATTTATGGACTAGCAGGCCGCCATTTGCGTTTGGCCCACAAAATGGCGAAATCAACTAACATGCCATGTTAGTTGATTTCGCTAATTCACAGACTGGCAGGCTGCCATTTCCTTTTGGCCTGCAAAATGGTAAAATCGACTAACACGACGTGTTAGTCGATTTTGCCATTTCGCGTGGCAAAAGGAAATGGCAGGCAGCCAGTCCGCGAAATCGACTAACATGACGTCTTAGTCCATTTCACTGATTCGCAGACTACTTGACCGCCATTTCCTTTTTCCCTACAAAATGGAAAAATAGACTAACACGTTGTGTTAGTCAATTTTGCTGATTTGCGGACTAGTTGCCCACCATTTCCTTTTGCCACGCAAAATGGCAAAATTGACTAACACGATGTGTTAGTCTATTTCATCATGGGGCAAAAGGAAATGGCAGCTAGGTAGTCTATGAATCAGTGAAATTGACTAACACAACATCTTAGTCAATTTTGCTTATCCGCGGACTACCTGGCCGCCATTTCCTTTTTCCCAGTGAAATGACAAAATAGACTAACATGTTGTGTTAGTCTATTTCACTAATTCTCAAAATGGCAGGCCGCCATTTCCTTTTGGCCTGCGAAATGGCAAAATAGACTAACACAGCATGTTAGTCTATTTTGTCGTTTCGCATGTCAAAAGGAAATGGCGGGTAGCCAGTCTACGAATCAAAGAAATTGACTAACACGACGTGTTAGTCTATTTTGCCGTTTCGTGGGGAAAAAGGAAATGGTGGCCAGGTAGTCCACGAATTGGCAAAATTGACTAAGATGTCATGTTAGTCAATTTTGCTGATTCACGAACTGGTTGCCCGCCATTTCCTTTTCCCACGCGAAATGGCAAAATACACTAACACGTCGTGTTAGTTGATTTCATCGTTTCGTGGGCCAAAAGGAAATGGTGGCCTACCAGTCTGTGAATCAGTGAAATCGACTAACACGACGTCTTAGTCGATTTCACTGATTTGTGGACTACCTGGCTGCCATTTCCTTTTGCCCCATGAAATAGCAAAATAGACTAACACACCATGTTAGTCGATTTCGCTAATTCGCGAACTGTCTTTACCATGTTTGACAACTTTGTCAATAATTTCTACTATATGTAATTTATGTTCAATTTTTAAGTTTCCTTGTCAATAACTTATGAAATTATTTTATACTATCTATTAGTGTTATACACATAGTCTAGTGTTGTCTTCAATTATCTTGCCCCATTCCCTTTGATTACATGTAATGGATTGTTTATATTGTAACAATAATGCATTTCTAAATCCTAACCTCCTTAATTAATCTTGTTGATCTATGTTAAACAAATCATTGACATACTTGCATCATCATGAAGGAGAGAAAATTGTCTTCAATCCAAGTGTTCACAATTTACACATCTGCATTCCATATCTCACATCTTAATTTCATTGCATATCAAAATTGCATTATTACAGAAATCAATGTTATTCCTTTTAGAGTAGACTTAATGATATGACATGTTTAGAGAAAGGATTATATTTATTAGATTTAAATTAACATATAAAGTGTATTGGTTTGTAGACATATAAAGTGTATAGAGACAAACATATAAATTGTAAACATAACCGACACAAACATATAAATCGTAAACATAATCGAGACAAACTACATATGAAGATTAGCTATGTAACCATAGAAATGAACTGTTTTATAAAAAGATCATAGTCATACAAGAATAGTTATACAATTTTAATGAGAGGACCTCCTCTATTTTGGGAATCTACTCTGTATCCTGACAAATCTCGGTGTTGGTCGAGGACTATCATAACCAGTGAAAAAGCGGGTGTAGTCCATAATGAGGTTCCATGGAAAGAATGTCGTGACATCCTCGATACTGTCATTAGAGCATGGCACCAGGGCCCGTCCATGTCTCCAATGGGGTCTATCAGCACACATTATGTGAAACCGAGGGAGAGTGACTGGCCAGTACATAAGGGCAAAATACATTGGCCATAGTCACCTATACAAAGCGACGGTCAATGAAGTCAACGTTTGGGCAAACAACAACACCTCTTCTATGTGGACAGTGTACATATTGTCCTTGAAATAATGTCTTCCAATTTATACGATCCACTCACCGACCCATCTGGGAGTTATCATTCGGATAATATCCACAATGATGATATCTGGGAGGCGCTAAAATAAGGCAAACTCCTCATTGTTCTCTGCCAACCTCTATAGCAGTCTGTAGATACATATGATAAGAATGTTAGTAATATAAATATAGCATTCAATAAATGTAAGACATAAGAGTGTTAAGCACTAAAAAAATGCAAGACATAATCACATCATAAGAGTATTAATTATTTAACTAGAGCATTCAATAATTTGAAGAAATAAAAGCGTAATACTGAAAATTAAGTTGCATAAAACCCGCACATGTCACCTGACATGTATGTGAAAGCCATTAAGGGATAAAAAACGGTAAAAAAAATGGACCTGCATAGAAAGATACATTATAAAAGATGGTTAGGGACAGTAATAGTAAACATTACAATGCAACTACAATAAACAAAGTTCTGATTAATAAGAAAAATGGGATTTTAGGACCCGAAACCTTTAACATAGGAGATTAAAAAAGATCATCATAGAGTATCCAGACCATATAAAAATGACTTACAAAATGACTGGCAATAAAGCCAATAAACAGAAAGGACAACAAAAGATAGAAACAACAAAACAACAGAAACCAGGAAAACACTACATAGTTATAGAGTCTTCAGGAGGTCCTCTGCCTTAATCACCAGCTGGTCGTAGTTGGCCGCAGTAGCTTTGAGTTCATCTAGGTCCTTATTTGGCTTCTTCTCCTTCTTTTCACCTCTAGTTCTTGTTCCGAGTCCTTGAACATCTCATGTGCCTTCAATGTCAGGGTCAATTTCCAGGGTGTCCTTCTCCTCATCCAATTTGCTGATGACGGTTTTGGTATTGCCAGCAGAGACCTTCAGAATGTTTAAGCTTTGCTCTGTGATACTTTTGAGACATTCCTCAATTTTGTTGACTTTATTGATAGTTCCCACCATTGTTTGATCCATATCATTAGCATTTTCTTTCCTCTCAATTAGGTCTTTCTCTATTTTCTCAAATCTAGGGTTGAAGGAGTCTCTTATATTTTCAGCTTTAGCAACAGTTTTGGTCAAATCCTCCACATAATCTGCCATAGTCTTCCCTTCGTCAGTGCTGATAGTTTCTAGAATTTGGATTCTCTGGCTGAGCTTCTTGTTGTCCTCCACAGCTTTCTTGTAACTGGTGATTAACCATTCCATGGTGTCCATAAAACCTTTTATACCCTTAGGAGGAGGGTTTGAGGAGGGATCTATCTTACCAGAGTTGTCATGTTCCTTATTTGGGGTGTCACCAACAGTGGCTTTATCTTCAGCCCTATGTACTTCTCCAGTGGTCACCTCCTCCAAGTTATGGTCAACTTCTAAAATATTTTTCTGCTTTTGTTCCTCCGGCTCCTTCACATTCTCTTCCTTTCTCTTTTGTTTATTTTTGGTCTGAATATGGACTTTAGTTTTCTTTTTCAGTGAACCCTGGGGTTTCTCCTTCTCAGAATCTTCAGAGACCTCCTCCTCCTCTGAGGAGCTAATCTGGAGAATTTTGCCTTTAGATTTCTTGCCCTTTGAGGAGGGAAGCCTGGTTTTCAAATGTTTCCTCTTCTTACCTACTTCAGCTTCCGATTCATCCATACTCTCCTCAGAATCGCTCGTTGGATCATTGTCAGAACCCTCATCCAAAGAAAAAACAAAGTCTGACCCTTCCTCCTCAGACTCAAAAATAAAGGGCTAAGGATGGGCTATTTAGTTAGCCTTGAGGTGGTCATAAATTAGAACCATTAAGCCTTGATGCATGGCAGTGTCACCCTTAGGGTTCTCTTTATGGGCCTTAATGGTGGCATTCATAGAACATAACAGAAAATATGGAATGTTAACTTTCTCGTCATGCCTAAAATGATTCAGCAAAATAAAATGGTAGCCATACACTTTAGTGAATCTACCATCCAAAGTAATTTAACGCATTATAACAAAAAGGACCTCTCTCCATGGCTTAACAAAAGCCCTAGGAGGATAGTAAGTTTTATTTAGCTTCACCGGGCATTTTTTCTCCTTTTCAATTTCAGGATATCTTTCAATGGCCTCCTTGCTCACTTTTCTATCTCTGTAGTAGTTGCTTCCTTCCCTTCGGAGACCCGTGGCCTGAGCAATGAGGTCTTCATCTATGATGACAGACCGGTCTCCCATCTTCAAAGTTCCCTTTCTCTAGTTTTTACAAAAGAAATTAGTGATTGCGGCATCCTGTCCATGGAGCCTATCCATAAATTTTGAAAACTCGCCCTTCTGCAGAATGTTCCAGACCGCCTCCTTTTGCTTCCACTCCTTACAATTGCTAGGTTCGTAGCAGCGTCTATTTCCTCCCATATTTTTTCTATTTAGAGCTGAATGTCAAAACTTACATAGAGCTTTAGACAGAGAGTTTCTTGGAGCTACCAAATTTACTCAGAAAGCATGGGAAGTGATGATTGAGTGTTATAATAAATGGTGCTGACAATATTATAATAACTCAAAGCACTCCTTTTAATCCGTTTCATTATTATTTTGTCCATTTATGATCTTTGGGGTACTATTCTATCAGTCCTTAAAAATGATTAATCGGACATCCTCTAGGAGGCCTTTTTCTCCCTTCCAAGTAATCATTTCATCTTGATTAACCACCACATTAGCTGCCCAGTCAGCAGAACCATTAGCTTCACGGTAGATATGAGATACGTAACTTTTCTAAAAAGTGTTAATGAGGTCTCTAGCGGCCTTTATAATATTATTGATAGACCATGAGGGCTTAGAGGTCCCCTCAAGGCATTTGATGATGTTGTTAGAGTCCCCTTCAATCCATATGTAGGGGCAATTCCATCTTTTTGCAAGGAGAATACCTTGGAGTGTTGCCATTGCTTTTGCTTTGTGATTTGTTTGGCTTCCTATTGGAACAACAATCATTTCCTTGCATATACCTTTATCATCTCTAAGAATAGCTCCACATCCTGCAGGGCCCAAATTACCTTTTGCAGCACCATCGAAATTGACTTTGGACCAACCATGAGGGGGAGTTTTCCATCTTGCTTCTAATCTTTTGTTTTGCTTGGGGTCAGAACTGCCAGCATTCTTCAAACTCCAGGAACTTAAAATGTGAGATTCCAATGGGTTAGTCAAAAAGAAGGGACCCCCAATGATCCCAATGTTCTCCACAATCACCCATTGTATTTTCTGGAACACAATATCCTAAGTAAGAGAAGTGTCCCTAAAAATATGATTGTTTCTTTCTTTCCATAATCTCCATAGAATGTGAGGGAGTGATAGCTGCCACAAAGATCTCGAAAAGGAGTTAGACCAATGGTAATTAGAGAAGTATAACAACTCACTAATAGTGTTAGGAAACACCCAATCAATGCAAAAGCTCTCAAGAAATATTTCCCAGATTGAAGCAGAATAGGAACAGTGGATGGACAGATGGTCCATGGACTCTTCCTCCTTAAGACATAGAGTGCATCTATTAGGAAAGGCAAATCCTCTACCCTTGAGGTTATTTAAGGTCAAGATTTTTTTTGAAGAATAGTCCAATAGAAAAAGTTGATTTTGGGGGTCAGACCCTTTATCCAAGCTTTAGACTAGAAAGGATTTTTAGAAGGGGCGGGGGAGAGAACATCATACATTGAAGAGACAGTAATGTTACCTTTGGGTTCATATTTCCAAATGAGGGAGTCTTCCTCTTTATTTAACCAGGCCGAAGACAGATGGTTTTTAAGCTTAATAAGGGTTGGGTGGATATTTTCAATGTTCTGCCATTTATTACCTATCCAATACCCTTCATCTAAAGGACCAAATGTTCTAATACAGGAGGAGGCATAAGGGGTCCATTATGGGATATCAGTCAAAGGTTTATCAAAAAGCCAGGGGTCTTCCTAGAATTTAACTTTCCTACCATTGACTACTTTCCAAATAATCCCTTTAGCAATGCTATCTCTACACTTAGAGGCATGATTTCAGATATGGGACCCATTCATACTGATTTTAGAATTGATAAAAGAGGAAAGAGAGGAGGACATAAGAGAGTACTTACTTCACCAGATTTTACACCATTCACTATCTGAGTGGAACATTCTCCAAACTTGTTTAGACGGGAGAGCTTCATTTAGGGTCTATATTCTTCTCAAGCCCAAACCTCCTTTACTTTTCGGTCTACATACCTAATCCCAAGCCACAAGAGACATTCTTTTCTTATCCTCAATCCCTGACCATAGAAATTTTATTTGAATTTTCTCAATTGCATCAACATACTTAACTGGAATTTTGAAAAGGCTTAGGGCATAGATAAGTATGCTTTGAAGAGAAGCTTTTAGAAGTTGAAGATTTCTAGCTTGACTTAAAAGGGCTTCTTTCCAACTAGCTAGCTTTTTATGAAATTTTTCCACTAGAGAGCTCCAAAAAGAATCAGGAGGTGCAATGCTCAAGGGGAGGCCAAGATAAGTGGCAGGAAGATCAACAATCTGACATTCCAGGATTCTGGTAATTCTATGATGTCTTCTCTCTAGTGTGTTGATGAAAAAAAATTCGCTTTTGACCCAATTAATGAGCTGACCAGATGCAAAGGCAAACTTACAAAGAGTGTCCTTTAGGGTTCTAGCTTCTGAGATACTTTATTCCCCCATTATAATGGTATCATCCACAAAATGTTGGTGAGAGAAGATAAGATCAGCTGAAGAAGGTTGAATTCCCTTAAAATATCCTCACATAACCATGTTTTCCATAGACCTACCAAAACATTTAGCCATAATGATGAAGAGGATAGGGGAAATGGGATCCCCTTGCCTCAGTCCTCTAAACACTTGAAAGAAGGGGGATGGGGAACCATTGAGAAGAACAACAAAAGAGGCTAAGGTAATAAGTTGATTGAAGAGGTCAACACAATTGGTGGAAAAACCATAAGCCACAAGAACCTTCACAAGAAAAGACCAATCAACCCAGTCATAGGCCTTAGAGAGATCAATCTTGAGGATGAGACCATGTTTCTTAGCCCTAAAAAGAGAATGAATATTCTCATGGATAGTAATAATGGAGTTGAGAATTTTTCTTCCTGGGACAAAACCATTTTGCTAATGATTAATCAAAGAAGGAAGGGCAGTCAGGATTCTGGTGATATGAACCTTGGAGATAATCTTATAAAAAGAATTGCATAAGTTGATTGGTCTGAACTTGTCCATGGAGTCAGCACCTTGGGTTTTGGGAATAAGTGCAATGAAAGTACCATTAATTTCTTTCAAAAGTCTTCTAGCCCCAAAAAATTCCTTGACCCCGTTGGAAACATCTTTCCCTACAATGTCCCAAAGTTCTTGGAAAAAGAACATGGGGAAGCCATCTAGACCGAGGGCTTTGTTACCATCAAAAGAAAAAACAACATTTTTGATTTCCAAAATCAAAGGAATTGAAGAAAGGGAGGCATTCATCTGCTCATTAATGAGACAAGAAATATTTTGAAGAAAAGAAGATTGAGCATCAGCGTCCAACCTGTGATCCCTCCTCAAAAGTTTTGAAAAGTACCTTTTGGCCTCATTCCTTATATCTTCCTCCTTGACCAGTTCCCCATTGTCCACTACCAATTTTGTAATCCTTTTTGCCGCTTTATGTTTGATTATCGACATATGAAAAAAAATTGTATTCCTATCTCCTTCCTTTAGCCAAATGCATCTTGATCTCTGCTTCCAAAAAGTTTCCTCTTTAGCAATGATTTCATGGTATTTTTTAAGGGTCTCATTTTCTTCAGCTATAGACACAGTACTGAAACCATCCTTCTAAATTTGGACCTGTATTTTCTTAAGTTCATCCTAGACTTTACCTTTGGCCTCAAAAATGTTCCCAAAGCTAAATTTATTCCAGAGTCTTATATTATCCTTAACACTTTTGAGTTTCTTTACAACTCTGTACATAGCAGTTCCCTCAACTTGGATACTCCACCATTTCTGAATATTACGAGTGATATCAGGGTGATGAGTCCACATTTTTTCAAATCTAAAAGGAAAATCTCTTCTTCTATTAATTGGGTCAGCAATGAAGGTGATGGGAAAATGATCTGACCCAACCCGAATGTGGGTAGACAGGGAGCAGAAGTAATGTCTGTACCAGTCATCAGAAATAAGTGCCCTGTCAAGGTGAACTTGGATAAGATCATTACCAGTTCTCCTATTAGTCCATGTGTAATTGCATCCCTGTATCTTCACATCATTGAGAGCCTGTGTATTTATAAAGTCCATAAGGGCCAACCTACTTTCCAACTAAGAGGGGCTTCCACCAATCTTTTCCTCCTCTCTCAAAGGAGTATTAAAGTCTCCCATGACCAGCCAGCTAAGATTCTTGAAGCTGTCCCTAGTTTCTATAAGTTTTTCCCAAAAGGAGTTTCTAGCTTTCAAGGTGTTGGGTGCATAAATGTTGGTGAGGACCCATGATGTTCCATCTTTTAAATGCTCAAATCTAATGCAAGAGAAAAAAAATTCTTGAATAAGAACATGGCCTTTGACACTATTAAGATTCCAAATGGTAGCTATGCCTCCCGAAGCACCTTCTAAGCTACCACCACTGATACTCCCATTTTAAAAAAACTTCAAAGATTCAACTTTTTCTCTACTCATTTTGGTCTCTTGAATTAGAAAAACATCAGGTTTACTATCCCTTATCATATTCCTAATAATATCATGTTTATGAGGATTATTAAGTTCCCTAATATTCCAAGAGATAATCTTCATAGTTACTTATCAATTCCTAACTCCTTAAGAGTCTTCTGAGTCCCATCTGCAATGTTCTTATTGGCCTCCTTGTCTCTGACTTTATGGTTAGAAGGTCTACCTAGGGAAGAGGAGATATACCCAACATCTACTTGAGCTATTCTGCTGGATTTCCTTAGTTGAGAAGCCGAGGGAGTGGATCCTTTCTTGTTCCTGTATTTTGGTATTTTCCAGTTAGCTTCTTTCTTGAGAACCGCTTCCAGATTACTGAGGATTCTAGATATTTCATCTTCATTTCCCCAATTAGGGAATCTAGAATCATGTGAAGCACTGTTTACTATTTTTGAGTTTTGATCTGAATTCGAAAGGTTCATACCCAATATTGCATATTTTTGGGCTTCTTGCATTTCAGAGCTTATCATGAGCGGGGAAGAGTCAGTCTTTTCTTCTTGGGAGCCAAAGATCTCCCCTTCCTCAGGTTGTTCCTCTTTCTTTTGCGTTTCCTTACCAGCATAAGTATCAATGATTACCACTTCAGTTGTGTCTTTTGAAGATTCAGTCTATTCTTTCAATTCCTCTATTTGGATTTGCTCTGTCACAGGGTTATTTACTTTGGTTGACTCATTTCTCAATACTTCCTGGGTTAGGGGATTGGAGATAGAAGTTGAGGATACCACTTCCTTATTTTCCCCCAAGGGTTCAAAACAGTTGTTGTCAATAAAGTCAGCTTCCTTATTTTCTGAGTTTTTAACTTACCATACCTTTTTTTTTGGAACCTTTTTACTTTCAACTGGGGGTTTAGTCTGCTTGATCTCTCCTTTAGGCTTGATAGGACAAGATTTTTCCCAATGACCTAATTTCTTGCAATGGAAGTAGGAAAATAGGATAGATTCATATTCTATTTGTTGTTTCCATGTCCCCAACTTTGACACTATATCTATTTGTTCCAGCATGTCTACATCATGGGCTATCCCTACACAAAACCTAGAATGAGTGAGTCTCCTTTTTGAAGTTGTAACTGGGTCTATAGAGAGGAGTTCACTGAAGGAGCTTGCTATTCTTGAGAAGATGCTTTCTACCCAATATTCAAGAGGCAGACCTAGTAACTTTACCCAAACTGGAACTTGTGCCAAAAGAGAGTCATTCATGTTCAGATTCGGATGCCATTTCTGAAGAACCAAGGCTTTCTTTCCTACCATCCAGGGACTACCACAAAGTATCCTTAATTTATCTTCTTCACACGAGAAAGTAAAACATAGGAGGCCTTTAGGCAAAGCCAAGATTTCAACATTGCCCTTCAAAGCCCATTTCCATTTGACATAAGCCCTTACAACTTTGATGTTTGGATGCGAACCCATAAATTTGCCTACCAGGGAGTTTGACATACTATTTATATTATGATCCATAACCAGATCAAGGATAGAGATAGAAAACTTCCACTGGTTGGATCAGAAATATTCTTGACAAGAGGTAAAGAGGATTTACCCGATGGTATTGTTCCAAAAAGGGATGACCATTTTCTAGATTCTTTTCCGTTCTCCAAGGTCTCTTCATGTGGGCTGGAGCCCCCGCTAGACCCCTCCCCCAAAAACCCAGAACCCACTTTCTTCTGTGGTAGAGTACCACCAGTCTACGGAATGTCAACAACCTTTGGAATGTCTGGAGGCTTGTCCTTCTCTCCCATAGGACTAGCTCCTTCGTTTTGGCCACTCCCACCATTGGAACCAGAGTTCCCGCCTTTCGAAGAATTTGAATTTTGAATTCTCCCATTGTCACTTCCTACTCCTCCCAGCTGCATCTTCGTTCCTTAGTTCAACTAGTTTCCCACAACTACAATAAAAAAAGTTATTCCATATTACATAATAGGTTGAATGAAGAATGGATAAACATCAAGCACATATATGACATAGTTATAAACAGAAAGCTTAATCTGAACAAATAATAACAAAATTAGTATCAGGGATGATCATTCTGTGATCCCTGTCCACGTAAAAGACCATCAAAAGCCAATCGCTGACGACGACTCCTATGGCCAGATGTTGAGGGGGTGTCGAACACTGTCACACATAACTGTGGGTCACTTTCATTGACTACAAGACATGATGACTAAATAAATGTGTGCAACATTCACATGTTTAGAAACCACTTACAGGTGACACTAGAGTACCAACCTGTATCAGACACAACCGATGCAGTGGCAAGGACATGCGGTTTTGGTGCTTGGTCCAATTGCCTCTTTCCCATTCTCCTCCTAGAAGTCTTAAAGGGGAACTCAAAGGTGATAGTTTGTTGAACATCATGATAGATCTCACTTGTATTACTCTGCCTATGTTGCCACCGATTGCAACGATGGACCCGACTTGCACTAAACCAAGGCTGCATATGTTCAATGGTTGTATTGACTGGATCGCTAGAGGGACTAAAATCAAATGACATGGCACTGAAATTCTGAAGATCAGCCATGAACCTATCTAGACAGCCTACAAATGCCATTAGTTTATCGCCTAAACCTGGCATTGTTTGCGACAACATGTTTAACTTTCTTCTTGCTTCATTCCACATTACGGTGTCCACATGTGCATTAGAAATGCTATCGACGACAGGTTCAGGTGTTGGGTTTTCATTAGTATTAGCAGATGTTAGAGTCGAAATAGGAATAGGATCTGTATGAAACAAGATCTTAGAGTGAAGTACACATCTTTTAAGTTAGTAAAGATCAACATTCATGAACATCCACTTACCCGGAACACGTGAATCATGGAATGAATTATTCATCATTGCAACAATCTTCAATGCATGCTTGCACATGTTTCCTTGCAAACTCCATAGACAATCACAAATGTAGAAGTGATCCCCAAATTTCCTAGCCACATACCAGTTGTACGAGGACTAACTTTTCACCCAGTACCAACTAGGAGTAGTATCATCTGGAACACAATCGGCATCAGGAATTGCCTTTGCCCTCTCCATACTAGTTTGCAAATATGTCAACCTATAGTTTTTGATAAATCCAAAATGTTGCAATTCTCGCTTATGCTGGTAGAATGGTTCCACTTTATACACAAGTATAAAATACAGATTGTCCATCCTCCTTGAGCATGTCTTTTTATCATCTCTTAGGTGCAGTGACTTCAATTTTCCGTGGTATGATTCAATGGCATTATTTGTGTCCTGGTTAGCATGAATGAAATTTCTAAAGCTTTTCGCCCACATAGCTAGCCAAAAAAAAAAAGAAAAAAAGAAATTAAAAATAGCAGTAGGATGTCAACTACCAAACAACAACCAAAACGGGTAACAAGTCATAAAGCCAAGTCGAAGGTAATGTCCAACTCACTTATACGACCTTCTCCTTGACACCATGTGTTGTAGAAGTACTCTAGAAAATGTGTCTGATCACTAAATTTAGCAAAGAAAGTGTGCAGCTCCTCCACAGTGCTCTCTTCACTTTCATGCATTGCCATCATTATCACCCCTAGACGGTGAAAAATGTCCATTTCTCTTTCCTTCGTTGCATACTTGTACACATTCTTTAACCATGCTCGACACACTGCCAAATACAAAGTATGACGCAACATTCAAAAACAATCTTGTTAGGAATAAAACATTTAATTGAGCTTGCTCATTTGAAATAAAACATAGACCAGCGTATCATAACGTTCGATTTCATGTAGACAAACATTTCTCTCTTGTACTTACTTTATCGCATGAATCTCTGCACTCGCATCATCCATGATAAATGCATTGATCCTCTAATCAGGCCTCTTTTTCTTTCCTCGTCTCCGGAACTCCATCAACCATACCTGAATATTCTCAATCTTATTCCTTGATGTCACAACCCATGCAATAGGCACCCCCAATTGCTTTTCGTCGAAGACGAGACATGAATACAATTGATACTATTTTAAACAACAAACTGGAAGATCATGAGAATCCACAAATCAAATGGGTTGCATGAAAACAAGTTAAGTTCAAACAGACTTACCCCATATTTGTTTGTTGCAAATATCGAATCCATTGAGATGATTTAGTCATACGAGAATCGAACCATCATGTCAAGAATCCAAGACATTTGTATTCCCATAATGAAAGGTTTGTCGGCACCTTCTGGCTACTGGAAAAAAAAATTATCCTCTTCTTGTTTTTTTCCATTCTAAGATGCTAGTAGCATCACGCACATGCTTTCATGACCGAATAGAATGGACCCTCGTCGCCGCATTGATAACATCCTTGCATGTGACAGATGAATCTCTCTTCTTCAACATGTCATGAAAAATGGGATCATCAAGATGTTTGTCCATAATAACATCAAGGCTCACATCCATCAGCAACAACCTCTTTATATATGCTTTGCATTCATCCAAAAGGTTTGGTGCAAATTGAGAGCGCAACTCATTGCTGGCATCATCCACGCCATGACAAGTTTCACCATTCTTGTCTACATGCAACAATTGCTTCAATATCAATATGGCCGCATCCGGCCTACCATATAACACCTTAACAATGAAGTGGCATGTACAACCTCTTTTTTTCTGATATGTCTGGGCGTGCTTCTTATACGATGACTTTTTCCTATTGTCTTTTGGTCCATATGAACACCAATACCTTCAAAAACAACTCTCGTATTATCAACAACAGTCGTAATGTCATTAAACGTAGACAAAGAATAGGAAAGAATGTGTCTACAAACCGACTGTACATCTTTGTTGTATGTGTGTTGTGCACATCACTATCATTCTCACAATGTCATTTTCAGAGGAATTGGGTTTCAACACCTTCGCGCAATGATTCCCCTCTGATGAATGCATCCAATCTACCGAGTGGAATTGCTACATAGAGGTCTATCGTTGAATCATTTTCGACACAAATTGGCGTCCACTGAATATCCCTTGAAGAGAAATGATGCAAACCTTCACCAGCATCTTGAACTTCCAATACCATAATGTCCTGTCATTTTACGGCGTGTTTCCATCTTGGTCCTATACATATCAGACATTTAGATAGAGACATTATCAACAGTAAACAACCACAGTGATGATATCCTTAGTGTGATACTATTTTGAGATAGTGGTTGATGTCAAATGTGTTTGCCATGATATTGGTCACTTGGCACAAATGACTTCACAAAGCTACATTACTATTAGCACAACTTGAAGTCTGTTATCTTCGTAATTCATGGACATATTGTTTCTCATGCATTGTATGTTATCTCCCTAATTCATGGACAAACTATTGCTCATGCATTGCATAGATCTAAGCTAACAATGAAGAGTTTTAGTTTTAACTCTGACTCCTTCAGAAATTACTTTGCTATCCTCTGTAATTTCAGATCTTACAGGAGTTCAATAATTGTATTTATCTTCTTGCAATTAGTGTAATTGTAATACAAGAGAACCATTCAGATCTATTTTCAGAGCTCTTTTTATCTCTATTTTTCTGCAATTTTTGTTTCTTTCTTTCTAGCTAGATCTGTATTTTTTGCTATGTAGAAAATTTACATGGTATCAAAGCGAGGTTGCTAGGAAAAAGAAGCATTGACGATTATTTGCAGGTAGATTTCTAAAGATTAGCATTACCATGGAAGTTGATGTAGATCTCTATTTCTAAATGCATGCATATTATTCCCCTCATTTTTGCATGCTCCTTGTTTTTCTTTCCTATATTGATTCTTGAAAAATTGTACATGCTTTGAAAGCACCACATGATAAAAAAATTGAACTTTTAGAAAGGTTCTATGGGGTTTTTCTTAATGCATTTAGTATAGGTTTCTTTCAATAAGTTTCCTAATAAAATAGAAGATTAAGTTGCTATGCACTCTTCCTCCAATTTGTAGCCAAAAATGTTCTTTTGTTCTAAATTCCTGTCTACATGAGATTCCAATGTTGCAACTTTGTTTGTTCCTAGAGATTCTTTCTAGCAGGGTTCCTCACTACATGAGATTCTAGAGTTGCATTCCCCAGTGCTTCCAGAGTTTTTTTCTAGTGAGACATTATTGAGCAATGGATATACAATGGCATCATCCCAATCGAAGGTCATCTTTGCAGTTCTTCAGCTTGGAGCATATTTCTATAGATTCATATCTTCTTCAGATGATTAGTTTCTGTATTCAGAGACCGTGTACCTATCTGTTCATCCATTTGAGCAATGCAGAATATGTACAACTGCATTTTCAAAGTATCCCAGAGGTACTCATGCAGTGGTTTCTATGATTCTGTACAATCATGTTGCAATGTGGATTCATTTGCAGTTTGCAACTTTCTTCTTTAGTTTGAATAATGGTTAGGAGTTTTTCTCACTTGGGTTTTATCCTTCTTTGTAATTGGGTACCTAATAAAGGTTTGTTGCTAGGACCCAAATCTCTCCTTAGTTAGGCTTAAGGGGGGTGTTAGCACAACTTGAAGTCTGTTATCTCCATAATTCATGGAGAGATTGTTGCTCATGCATTGTATGTTATCTCCTTAATTCATGGAGAGACTATTGCTCATGCATTACATAGATCTAAGCTAACAATGGAGAGTTTTAGTGTTAACTCTGCCTCCTTCAGAAATTACTTTGCTCTCCTCCATAATTTCAGTTCTTACGGGAGTTCAATAATTGTATTTAGCTTCTTGCAATTACTGTAATTGTAATACAAGAGAACCTGTTAGCACACATTTTTGTCAAATATTCTATACTATTTCTTTGATGTTTTATATGTACATTTAAACATAAGAGCATTTATTTTTGGATTGTATGTGCAGGATATGTGTTGCAGTATCAGAAAAAATCCCTCTGATACCCTATTTTTCAGAATTGGACAAGCACTGCTAGGGCATGCTAAGGGTTGGCACTGAGTATGAACTACATGAGGAAGTTTCAGCATGACAACATTGGAAGCCTTATAAGGCATTCTTTGGGCCTATGTAAATAGTCTCTATCATCTATTAGCACATCAAGAGTTTTCATGAAAGGTTACAAGTGCAAGTGATATATGAAGAGCTTAATTTGCATAAATTATCAAATTTCAACTATCGGTGTAAGTTACCCTGATAAGATCTGTTGGGACTCATCAAAATTGAGTCAAAGTTGAGAGGCCCAATTCAAAACTTTTCTCTGCATGTTAGAAAAGTACCCGAATGAGTCAGTTTGAATGGCCTAGTTGGAGAGAGGGAAAGTGGAGCCGATTGATTTTCAGAGGGTAAGGCTTGGGATTCATGTCCCACACCTTTCATTTGGCCTATTCAGTGATATGCAACTTTCAGAATTCAATTTGGATAATTTTATGAGGTACCCAGTTTGAGGGGTGAGTTGAAAGTGCATTTTAGGCATTAAATGCAGATTTTATTGAGTAGCCCACTTTGAGCGATTACATCTTTTGCCCTGTTGATTGTCATGGAGAAATTAAAAATGGATTCAATTTTATGCATTAATGTGAGTTAGCTTGCAAAATTTCAAGTCTTGACGAATCCATTTGCTCAGTTTTCATAGCCAAATCCGTTTGCAGTTTGTGTGTTTTGGCAAGTCCCTGTTTCAACAGCTAGTCGGAGCCCTGTTTCGCATAAGTGTAAAAGTTGCCTCAGTAAGCGTCCTGCAATAATGTTTTCTCCGAGTTATTACTGGTATAAATGATGAGCTACGTTTCAAATTTCAACCCTCTATCAATCCGTTTGATCGGTTTTCAAAAGGATTCATTTAGCTATCATTTTCAGTTATCCGCACTTTTAGTGATATATCAATTAATGTAGCCATTTTTGTGAGTGCACCATTTGCATCCTGTCAGTCTGGTGATCGAACTGAGAATTCAAAGATTTAATATGTACTTTACTGTACCTATGTTCCAAATTTGAGGACCTACGGAGGTCGTTTGATATTTTTGAGAAAGGTGTCATGTGTTGCCAGGACATTGACTTCATCAGGTCCGTAGTGTCGACAAAGCCAGTTGGGCATTTTTGAAAATTAATATCTCTTTGCTCGAGACTCGTCTTGAAAAACCGATTGGTAGTGTTCATGCTTGTATATCAGAGTACACGCCTGTCAGATGCCGAGCTCCAGAAAGGTGTTTTGACAGGTTTGAAAATTATGTCTTCGCGATTAAATGCGAAAATTGTGGTGTAATCGCCTGAAGGTTGTAAAATGCAGATTAATGATCCGAAAATGATGTCGATCGTTTCCAGAGGTGTGTTTAAAGTTCCTGAATCATTCCAGAGGTCAGTTGCGTGAAATCAAAAAAAAAATTTAGTCGGACCCACTTTGGGGCTCGACCTGGCTCATGCCCGTGCATTATTTTTAATGGCGAAATGGTCTGAAATTCAGTTAATGTGTAAGCTATTTGTAGTTGGAGGCAAGAATGTTCGGTTTTATTAAGCCAAGTATATCTTATAATTCAATTGGTATGTGACTGCAAAGTAAATGGAATGTGTTGTGAGGAGGCCTTTTGAAACATTCAGCCAAATATGTTTTGGTGACTGGTGCAGCATTTAAAAGAGGAAATGAACTCCAGTAAGTGCACATTGGCAACAATCTCCCTTTGCGTAGAGTGGTGATTGAAGATAATTAATTAAATCTTTCAAACAAATAGCAATGACATTGTAAAAACATAGGAACTCCAGCAGATGCATAAACCAAAACTAGAAGTTGCTAGCATCCTCCCCTCCTTGTCTGTGGCATGAGATGGCTGGAGAAGGGCATAATAAAATAATTGAAATTGGAGTTCTTCTCCCCACGTGCAGCAAGTAATGTTGATGTTTGGCAGTAGCAGAGACTTTTAAACAAATGGAAATGGTGTGAAATTTTCTACTAAGTACAAATGGCAAATGCAAACATAGAAAATCCCTCTCCATGTGGAAAACAATGTTTGGTGGGCAGCATTAAAGCCTCAGAGAAGATGCAAACAGCAGTTTGGCAGCCCCTGTGTGGAGTGGTGTTTGGCTTGCATGGTGTGAGGTTTTTGAAAATAGTAGCAAATGCCTCACTATCCTCCCTTGTGTGGCTGACAAAGGAGGGGTTTAAAACAAGTTCCCAGCATCCTCTCCCCCCATGTGTTGTAGAAATCTTTAAAAAAAATAAAAATAAATAAATCCCAAATCCTCACGTGGCAGTTTGGAGAGGCTGCAGATGTTTAAAATCAAAATTCATGGCAATTTTAATACCAATGTTCCTCCTCTCCACTTTGGTGTGGATCTTCTGCAAATATGGAGAAGGAAATGAATTTCGAACATTAAGAGCAAGAACCAGTTTACCTCCTACGTGATTTTTTTGGAAGGAGGGGTTTTCGTTTTTTAAAACAAATGCAACTGGCTGTTATAAAGCCATAAACTCTCCATTGGCAGGTGTTTGTTTTTCTCTCTATCAGCCATCCTCCCCTACGTGGAAATGATGAGATGCGTTTAAACTCCAACAAAATGCAACCAATCGCCATTAAAACACTCAGGAAAGCTTAAAATGCACAGTCCCAGGCAAAATGAATTATCCCACATTCGTTGGGAAGTGGGGTATTTTGAGATTTATATGCAGGAACACACTCATTCATAATGTCAAAGCCTCTGGGCTTTTGACGGATGGTGCTCGTTGGGTGCCCAAGGCGGAAACCATGCGCGTGGGCATGGATCCCAAGGCGACAGTGGACATGACTGAGAAGCGACTAGGTGGACCCCATGCAGGCATGCTTCCCAAGGTAGATAGTCAAAATTTTGCAGAGGAAGGCCGACTTAACAAGTGAGCAAGTTCGAGATGGATCGAGGGCTCGCACTATTTCGTGAAAGGAAGATGCATGCGAGTTACACCCTGCGAAGTTGTGAAAGCCAGTTGGCGGGTACAGTCAGCGGTCCAACAAGCGGGTCTCGGTGAGGTGGCGCCTAGGCGGTGATGACGTGGTGCTGAGGTGGTGTACACGTGGCGGCCAAGTGGCAGTGACAAAGCAGATGATGTGGCAGTGATGAGGTGTCATCCCAGGTGGCGTCCAGTCAACCCCATTGACCAATTAGATCCTACCATGTGGCAAAGCGTCAGGACCAAATGGAGGCAAAAATCAAATTTAAAATGAGTAAATGATATAGTTTGAACTATATTAAATTTTGAAAAAATTAAATGACTGAGCACATTGGGGAATTAATTCGCCCAGGGTCTCAATTTTGGCCAAAATATAAAGTGTTATATATCGTTGGAAAGCTCTCGGAGTGAGGAATCTAGTTATGAGGTTAATTTTGACAAATGTGGGATATTTTGGAAGTAGTTTCCATGGGAACAAAATTTAGTTAGAGAGGAGACACTTGGCAATTCAGTTGCAAATTTGATTTGGTTCCCTCTCCCTTTTATTCCCAATTCTTCTCAGTTGTAAAGGTTCCAGAATTCTGTGAGGTGTGCTCCAGTTTTCATGGCTTCCATTTTCTAAAATTCTTGACCCAAACTTGTAAAGTTCTATGGATCTATTCAGGGTATAGAGGCTACATTGCAGGATGACAGATTGTTTTCTAGTTGCAGGTCTTGCTTGTGTCAGGCATGAGTAAATTTCCCATGATATTGTCTCTGTCTATGCATTTAATTGTTATGAATTGAATCCTCAAGGAGGCTTATAATTTGTCATCTCAAGGAGATTGTATGATTGTCTGTAGGCATTCTTCAATGAAGAGTTTAAATTCTATAATCAGTCATAAACAATGGAATGTGTCCCAGATCTGATAATTTTATGAATGGATTGAGTAATGCATTAGTACAAGGTATTAATGCAGGGATATGTTGTAAGGAAAACCAATTTGCAGTTGTGATTCATATTTGTAGTTTTGTGTGTGACCCTGTTGCCCAATGAACAAGGCACTGGTCTTGCAGGTTTGGGGATGGTTTTAGATATACATTTAAAAAGATAAATCTATTTCCCTTTATGTTTAGGGGTGTGTGTTCCATTCTTTCCAAGCTCTATTTCATCCTATTGTTTATACAGATCTAGCAAATCTGTAATGTTTCCTAACTTGTTGAGCTTGTGAAATGATATATCTGCTTAGTGTTGATGCAGTTATGTGTCTTTAATTGTTGTATTTATTGCATCAAAAGGGTGTCCCCCCCTAGGTCTAGCAGAACCTGAAGTGCAGGAGGATCAATTAGGGTCCTATGTTATGTTGTCCAAGCCCTGATGTGTTTTGTAGACTAAAATTGGCCATTTCATAAAAAGATTTGCACGTGTTCTTGGATTATCACTTTTGGTGAACAACAAAAATGGCGACTCTGCTGGGGAGAATGATGTAAAAATTTTATGAAATGAAACCCACGAGTCTGACCATATCCATTTGAGGAAAGAGTCATAAATGTGTTGTAAATCTGAAAGTGTTTTCAGATCTATTTTCGTCTACCTAGTAGTGTTGTATGAAGTCAGGAATTTCTTCTCTGTATCATGAGAGTCAATTCCTATCCAAGTGTTGAAAGTCTGATATCTCTTTATCTTTGTGTAAGTCCAGATCTGTTCATGTTTTGTAATGATTTTATAAATTCTCACAACAGTGAGTGGTGACTCTGAAAGATCTCTGCACCAGTGTTCATTGTGGTAAAAGTTTTAAAATATTTGGTGAACTTGCATCAAAGATTTAGCAGCTGCTTGGGGTTTTATGATTGTAGATCCCAAAGAATCTATTGAAGATATTTTCCTCTGTGAAGGAGGTGGCGACTCTGTACGAAGATCAATGTATAATGTTAGAAGATCTCAGAGAGATCTTACCGAATATCATAGCAGCAATAGCAGCAGCATTGATTTTACCAGGTATTCCTCAAGGTTTTTTGTGAAATTATGTGTTCCTTATGAGGTGAAAAAGTCACCGTTAAAAGGAAAAGAAATTTACAATTTACATACTTCATTGAAATAAGTTTTTAGTCAGAAATATGGTGAGAAGAGTGTATGATTCCGAAAATTAGTGACTGCATATGTTTTTGAATGAATTTATGACACAATAAGATGCATGGTTAAAAAATAATGGTTCAGTGACTGTTATAAAACCTGATGGATCCAGATGTAGTTCCTAGATCCATGAATCCTTTGTCAAATTTGAAAGAGATCAATATAGAAATTGAAAAATGTCTTCAAATGATCCAAGAGAGATTTGTCTGGTTGTTAAAAGGGAAAGTAGGGCTAAGAAGTAAAGGAGAATCATCATATGTCTTCTATGAAAGATTTTCAGCTGCATTGAATGAGCTTTCAACTGATAATAAACCCCCTGAGTCTGTTTTAATTGAGATATTCTTAGAGCTTTATGAGCCTAACTCAGTTAATTGGTCTACTGCCTTCAGAGAAGAATGTGTTGAATCTATTAAAGAATGGATAGATATGATTGAAAGTAACCAATCTGAAAATATACACAAGATTAAAAATAATGAGGGAGATGAATCCGTGAGTGGATGTACCTCCTATGATGTTGAATGTGATTATTCTCAGCATGAAAGTTTAGATGTGTATTCAGAGTGAGAAGAAATTTGTGAGAACAGTGATTGTTCAACTAATCATGAGCCCGTTGAGGTTTCAGAGGCTAATGATGTAGATCACCTTGTTGTTGATTTCAATCCATAAGATGTTTGCAACCCCAGTTATGAAACTATGTTAAAACATGAAGCAACACATTATGAGCAGCGTGATAAAGGATATGATGCAGATGCAAGTTGTTGTGATGATGAAATAAATGTGCATAGGGACATGAGCACTGCAGATCCAATACCTTTATCAGATTGGGATAATGTTTATAGCTTAGAGGATGAAGCCAAGGAAAATGAAAATGAAGTTCGTTCACTAAGTAGTGAGCAAATTTCAAAACTCTTAGCTGCTGATTTTCAGAGACATGGATTAAAAAATGTGCCCAATCTTTCATACCCACTCAGTATATGTTTTGATTCTGATGATGTTTTTGACGGTGTTAAAAATGATACATATGATTTTGATTCTTTTCCTATGTTTGATAGACAAAATGATAATGCATATATGGTTGATAAGTATGATAATGAAGATTCATATGTTAATATGAATTCTGGCTTTGATATGCATTATGAGGATCTACCTTTTAGAAGACATGACAGATCAGAGGTGTTTTTCTCAGATTTGCAAGGAGGAAATGAACCATTGGCAAGTAAAAATCATGTATTTTCATGTGTGCAAAATGTTGATAGAAATTGTGATCAGCAAGTTGAAGTGCAGTCATGTTATGAGGAAGTTTTCCTCTCTAGTTTGCAGGATATTATTGTGAAAGAGTGTTTATTATTTCAGCAAGCTAGCAATAAGGATCTATCTGATATTCCCAACTTTCAGAGGGAGTCGGATTACTTCTCGTTTCAGCAAAGAAGTAATGGTAAAAAATATGGCACTCTTTGCTCACCTAGTGACCAACCCTCTCAGCGTGTGTTTGATTTTCAGAGATATCATGATTATAAACATGCTGATGATTATGTTTTATGTGATCAACTGATTAGAAATGGAAGTGTTTTTGATCAGGCTGATTGGAATGATGATCTCAACTTACCTCCGGTTAGTGGAAAGAGAAACGTGTTTTTGACAGAGGTAAGAATTGATTTCAGTTTTGATGGCCCGGGGCCATTTATAAGTCGTATATTTTGTACAGTTGCTTTGCTTCAGTTGTGTGGTTTTCAATAAGGTGCCCTGTTGTTTGGGTAGAATAAGGAAGACCTGTTTTTGAGATGAGAAGAAATGAGAAATGATTCGTTATTTGGGTGGTCTGCATGACCAAAGATATCTGGATTCTTGTGTTGATCTTGCAATCAACCATCCCCAGTTAGAGCCACTATTGGGACTCATCAAAATTGAGTCAAAGTTGAGAGGCCCAATTCAAAACTTTGCTCTGCATGTCAAAAAAGTACCCGAATGAGTCAGCTTGAATGGCCTAGTTGGAGAGAGGGAAAGTGGAGCCGATTGATTTTCAGAGGGTAAGGCTCGAGATTCATGTCCCACACCTTTCATTTGGCCTATTCAGTGATATGCAACTTTCAGAATTCAATTTGGATAAGTTTATGAGGTACCCAGTTTGAGCGGTGAGTTGAAAGTGCATTTTAGGCATTAAATGCAGATTTTATTGAGTAGCCCACTTTGAGCGATTACATCTTTTACCCTGTTGATTTTCATGGAGAAATTCAAAATGGATTAAATTGTATGCATTAATGTGAGTTAGCTTGCAAAATTTCAAGTCTTGACGAATCCGTTTGCTCAATTTTCATAGCCAAATCCGTTTGCAGTTTGTGTGTTTTGGCAAGTCCCTGTTTCGACAACTAGTCGGAGCCCTGTTTCGCATAAGTGTAAAAGTTGCCTCAGTAAGAATCATGCAATAATGTTTTCTCCGAGTTATTACTGGTATAAATGATGAGCTACGTTTCAAATTTCAAGCCTTTATCAATCCATTTGATCGGTTTTCAAAACGATTCATTTAGCTATCATTTTCAGTTATCCGCACTTTCAGTGATATATCAATTAATGTAGCCATTTTTGTGAGTGCACCATTTGCATCCTATCAGTCTGGTGATCGAACCGAGAATTCAAAGATTTAATATGTACTTTAAGGTACCTATGTTCCAAATTTGAGGACCTACGGAGGTCGTTTGATATTTTTGAGAAAGGCGTTATGTGTTGCCAGGACATTGACTTCATCAGGTCCGTAGTGTCGACAAAGCCAGTTGGGCATTTTTGAAAATTAATATCTATTTGCTCGGGACTCGTCTTGAAAAACCGCTTGGTAGTGTTCATGCTTGTATATTAGAGTACACGCCTGTTAGATGGCGAGCTCCAGAAAGGTTTTTGACAGGTTTGAAAATTATGTCTTCGCGATTAAATGCAAAAATTGTGGCGTAATCGCCTGAAGGTTGTAAAATGCGGATTAATGATCCGAAAACGATGCCAATTGTTTCCAGAGGTGTGTTTAAAGTTCCTGAATCATTCCAAAGGTTAGTTGTGTGAAATCGAAAAAAAAATTTAGTCGGACCCACTTTGGGGCCCGACCTGGCTCATTCCCGTGCATTATTTTTAATGGCGAAATGGTCTGAAATTCATGTTAATGTGTAAGCTATTTGTAGTTGAAGGCAAGAATGTTCAGTTTTATTAAGCCAAGTATATCTTATAATTCAATTGGTATGTGAGTGCAAAGTAAATGGAATGTGTTGTGAGGAGGCCTTTTGAAACATTCAGCCAAATATGTTTTGGCGACTGGTGCATCGTTTAAAAGAGGAAATGAACTCCAACAAGTGCACATTGGTAGCAATCTCCCTTTGTGTAGAGTGGTGATTGAAGATAATTAATTAATTTTTTCAAGCAAATAGCAATGACATTGTAAAAACATAGCAACTCCAGCAGATGCATAAACCAAAACCAGAAGTTGCCAGCATCCTCCCCTCCTTGTCTGTGGCACGAGATGGCTGGAGAAGGGCATAATAAAATAATTGAAATTGGAGTTCTTCTCCCCACATGCAGCAAGTAATGTTGATGTTTGGCAGTAGCAGAGACTTTTAAACAAATGAAAATGGTGTGAAATTTTCTACTAGGTGCAAATAGCAAATGCAAACATAGCAAATCCCTCTCTCCATGTGGAAAACAATGTCTGGTGGGCAGCATTGAAGCCTCAGAGAAGATGCAAACAACAGTTTGGCAGCCCCTATGTGGAGTGGTTTTTGGTTTGCATGGTGTGAGGTTTTTGAAAACAGTAGCAAATGCCTCCCTATCCTCCCTTGCGTGGCTGACAAAGGAGGGGTTTAAAACAAGTTCCCAGCATCTTCTCCCCCCTTGTGTTGCAAAAATCTTTAAAAAAAATAAAAATAAATAAATCCCAAATCCTCACGTGGCAGTTTGGAGAGGCTGCAGATGTTTAAAATCAAAATTCATGGCAATTTTAATACCAATGTTCCTCCTCTCCACTTTGGCATGGATCTTCTGCAAATATGGAGAAGGAAATGAATTTCAAACATTAAGAGCAAGAACCAGTTTACCTCCTGCATGATTTTTTTGGAAGGAGGGGTTTTCATTTTTTGAAACAAATGCAACTTGCTGTTATAAAGCCATAACCTCTCCATTGGCAGGTGTTTGTTTTTCTCTCTGTCAGCCATCCTCCCCTGCGTGGAAATGATGAGAAGCATTTAAACTCCAACAAAATGCAACTAGTCGCCATTTTAACACTCAGGAAAGCTTAAAATGCACAGTCCCAGGCAAAATGAATTATCCCACATTCATTGGGAAGTGGGGTATTTTGATATTTATATGCAGGAACACACTCATTCATAATGTCAAAGCCTTTGGGCTTTTGATGAATGGTGCCCGTTGGGTGCCCAAGGCGAACCCCATGCGCATGGGTGCGGATCCCGAGGCGACGGTGGACATGACTGAGTGGCGACCAGGTGGACCCCACGCAGGCATGCTTCCTGAGGTAGACAGGCGATATTTTGCAGAGGAAGGCCAGCTTAACGAGTGAGCAAGTTCGAGATGGATCGACAGCTTATGCTATTTCGCGAAAGGAAGATGCATGCGAGTTACACCCTGCGAAGTTGCGAAAGCCAGGTGGCGGGTACAGTCAGCGGTCGAGCAAGCGGGTCCCAGTGAGGTGGTGCCTAGGTGGCGATGACGTTGTGCTGAGGTGGTGTACACATGGCGGCCAAGTGGCAGTGACAAAGCAGATGACATGGCGGTGATGAGGTGTCATCCTAGGTGGCGTCCGGTCAACCCCATCAACCAATTAGATCCCGCCATGTGGCAAAGCGTTAGGAACAAATAGAGGCAAAAATCAAATTTAAAATGAGTAAATGATATAGTTTGAACTATATTAAATTTTGAAAAAATTAAATGACTGAGCACATTGGGGAATTAATTCACCCAGGATCTCAATTTTGGCCAAAATATAAAGTGTTATATATCGCTGGAAAGCTCTCGGAGTGAGGAATCTGATTATGAGGTTAATTTTGAAAAATGTGAGATATTTTGGAAGCAGTTTCCATGGGAACAAAATTCAGTTAGAGAGGAGACACTTGGCAATTCAGTTGCAGATTTGATTTGGTTTCCTCTCCCTTTTATTCCCAATTCTTCTCAGTTGTAAAGGTTCCAGAATTCTATGAGGTGTGCTCCAGTTTTCATGGCTTCCATTTTCTGAAATTCTTGACCCAAACTTGTAAAGTTCTATGGATCTTTTCAACGTATAGAGGCTACATTGCAGGATGACAGATTGTTTTCTAGTTGCAGGTCTTGCTTGTGTCAGGCATGAGTAAATTTCCCATGATATTGTCTCTGTCTATGCATTTAATTGTTATGAATTGAATCCTCAAGGAGGCTTATAATTTGTCATCTCAATGAGATTGCATGATTGTCTGTAGGCATTCTTCAATGAAGAGTTTAAATTCTATAATCAGTCATAAACAATGGAATGTGTCCCAGATCTGATAATTTTATGAATGGATTGAGTAATGCATTAGTACAAGGTATTAATGCAGGGATATGTTGTAAGGAAAACCAATTTGCAGTTGTGATTCATATTTGTAGTTTTGTGTGTGACCCTGTTGCCCAATGAACAAGGCACTGGTCTTGCAGGTTTGGGGATGGTTTTAGATATACATTTAAAAAGATAAATCTATTTCCCTTTATGTTTAGGGGTGTGTGTTCCATTCTTTCCAAGCTCTGTTTCATCCTATTGTTTATACAGATCTAGCTAATCTGTAATGTTTCCTAACCTGTTGAGCTTGTGAAATGATATATCTGCTTAGTGTTGATGCAGTTATGTGTCTTTAATTGTTGTATTTATTGCATCAAAAGGGTGTCCCCCCCTAGGTCTAGTAGAACCTGAAGTGCAGGAGGATCAATTAGGGTCCTATGTTATGTTGTCCAAGCCATGATGTGTTTTGTAGACTAAAATTGGCCATTTCATAAAAAGATTTGCAGGTGTTCTTGGGTTATCACTTTTGGTGAACAACAAGATCAACTGACATAAATAATGAGAAAACTTATCGGCATGACCTAGACCGATCACTCCGAAGGAGAACCAAAAGGAAGTTTAGAAGAAGGTGCTCATCGGCATAACATTCATTATTGGAGGCATGAGAAAAATGTTGTGTCGATAGCTGATGAGGTGATCGATATAACCTACACCGATGAAAGACAATGTGAAGTAGACAGTAAATTTCATCGGGTTGTCAGAAAATGATATCTCATGCTACCCCGATACCCAATGGGCTAGATGGAAGAAGATGGTGTCATCGACATGAATTTATCCGATGAAGCAACACCAAAAAGTGGGAATACTAAGCCATCGGGTAGCTCAAACTATCGGTGAAAGGATTTTTGGGTTACGTCGATACTCGATAAGATAGACAAATCCAAGCACAGAGGAGGAGGTTATCGGTATGACTTACACCAGTTAAGGAGAATGCGAAGCTTATATTTTGAAATCATCGAAATATCGGATAGCATAAGAAAAAGCTACCCTGATACCCGATAGGGTATATATCATGATGGATGGAAATGATGTTTCATCAGGATAGCCTACACCAAAGTAAGTGACTAAAAGAGCGACAAGGTAAAGTTATCGGGATGACATTAGCCCTTCGAAGGAAGACATTTTCTGCTACGTCGATACCCAATGATGAAACTGAAGCAGTTATCGAGAAGGAGACCTCATCGGGGGAACATAAGTTGGTGGATCTAAAAACAAACAGGCTGGAGCCCAATGTCATCAGGTCATCGAAAAAACACAAGAAGGGTTATCCTGACCCCTGATAAGCTTTTCAACACGATGACCAAGAGAGAAGTTTCATCAGGAAATCATATGCCAATAGATCAGAGAAGTAAAAAGGAAGCACAAGCATGAAGTAAATGTCATCGGGTCATTGGGGAAACATAAAATAAGTTGTCCCAATACCCGATAAGGTGACCCAATGTAACAAATGAGATGCGGACTACCAAAGGGGGATTCATCGGAATAACTTTTCACTATCGGAGGAACATATTTGGAGCTATGCCAAAACCCAATGGGCAGAATGCCAGAGAGGAATAAAAGGAGGGTGTATCGAAATGACCTACGCTGATGTGATATAAAGGCGAAAGTAGAACCTATCTAGGAGGCAAAGTGATCGGTAAGACCTATTCCAACTAAAGGACGGGTGGCACCAAATAATTGAATTATCAGAAAAGTTATGTTGATTAGCCGTTGTGAAATCTGATTGCAAACGGATCGACCCACCATTATTAAATGCAGAGAAAGGGTAGATTGGTGTTCGCACAAGACAAATCATAGCAGGATTCCAGTTGAGCAAATGCTTTTAATCTGTCAAATCCATATATGAAGAGTCAGTACAAGTATTTTGCATAACAGTTTGAAGCTAACAGAGAGATTGAAGCAAAGTTAAACTACAAAGAATCAAACTACAGAAGGATTAGTGCAGGATCATGGGGGGCAAAAAGTGGCGATGTGAAAAAAATAGCCTTCTCCACTCGCCTAAAAACGCAAAAATCCCTGTTGACTTTTTGCTAGGCCTGGGTGTTAGTACACCTTGGAGTGGTAAACACCTAAGCAAATCGAATATCAAATAAATCGGATATCCGATTTTTATTTGTAATTTTGAATTAAATAATAAATTATATAATATATAATGTAATATAATAATATATTATATATTACATATTATATAATAAATAATATATTATTATATAATATATTATTTATTATATAATATGGAATATATAATATAATATTAGATTATTAAACATTATATTATATTATATAATATATATAATGTAATAATATTGTGAGATTTTGCCAAGATCTAGAGGCAATGGAAAGCACAAATAAGAGAGAACAAAATAGATGATAGGAATAAACTGTATTCTATCAAGATGAAATACTGATCAACTGGATCATCAAGCGTTGCATACAATGAATATGAGCCTTCTTATATAGGCAAGGCTATATGGATATGTGAGCACACAAACATGACATGTGGCTCAATAAGAAACAAGGGTAGGTAGGAAATAAGTGTGGGTAGGTAGGAGGAACAATAAAATATTTCACATGAGGTGGATCACCCACTAAATGTGGAATGTAACAACAAGATAAGTCCACAAAAGGTGGAAATTCTCCTACACACACTATCCCAATGTGGCACAAACACCCAAGTGTCTCATACCAAAACTACTATGAAATGCATTTCCTAAGTAAACTTAAGTAAGGTGTAATAATAACCATAATGAATAATTATTTACACCAACACACCCCCTTAAGTGCAACTTAGGGGAATTCACTTAAATCTACAATGCAACTAAGCAATGCAAGATGGGTCCTGGCTACTAGGCCATGTTAGGTACCCATGCACAAATGCAAATGCATGCAAACCAATGCAATGAAATCTCTCACAAAGTGAGGAAAGAGAGAAAAAACCAATGGGAAAAAACCCTCCCCCAAAAGAGAGATGAAAACTAGATACAAAGAACTCTCATAGAAGTATGTGAAGGACAAAACCCCATGTGAGGAAAAAGTCCCCCCCATATGAGAGAAGAAGAAGAGAGACTAGGAAGCCCCCCCTCAATTTGGAATTTGCACTAATGATAGAATCTCGATGATGAATGAAGAAACTACTCCACGAACATCGAACAACATTCCTCCCCTTAAGGAGAAACAAAAACAAAGGTGTATCCATGAAGTCTCCCCAACAATGAAGGGAAAATGAAGCAAAAATACTCATGATGAAATGAATCTTTGAAAACTACTCAAGTGTCCCCATGTTGATGATGAAAGGTACCCCCTCCAAAGGTGGTAAACTGCACCACACTGCTAAAAAAGGCACTCTAAGATCTAGTGGAAAAGAATGTAGAAAAATATCTAAAGACTCACATTTCTCCTCAAAAGATAAAGAGACCTCCTCCAACTGCTGGACAAAAGTATCCACAATCATGTCAACCTATAAAGATTTATCATGTAGAGAATGCACAAGATGGTCAGAGTGATCCCTTGCAGCAATCGAAGAAGGATCATCTTCATCAAAGAGAAGATGAATGTCATCAATGATGTCTCCCAAATCTGCAATGTACGACTCCACAAACAAACCTGCAATTTCTGTCAAGTAGTCATCCCAATCAACTGAAGTTGGAAGACATGAAATATCTTGTTGCACTGAATCACAAGAAGGTAAAATTATCGCACTAGCTACATCATCAGGTGCAATAGGTGGTGTGATATCAAGAGAAGGAGATGAAATGAAAGGCTCAAGAATGAGGTCACAAGTGAGAATCCCCAAGTTCAAATGCCCAAAGTTCTCCTCAAAATCTGAATCATCAACATAGGAAGAATCAACCTCATCAATAGGACCAAAATATGAAAAAGAGTACAACCAAGATGCATGATCAACCACCCCAGTCGCAATGATAGCTCCACTCTCCAAGTCTCTAATGATAACTGAATCAAATGTGAACTCCACAGTTTTCCTAGTTTCCCCATGTGTGATTTGATAGATGGAAAGAAGATTGTTTCTCAAGTGGGGTACACACAACATATCATTGAAGGAGTTATCCCCAATGGCAATAGATCATTTCCCAATCACATCCATGTATTTATGATTGCCCATCAAAATCTACGGCCTGTGGCAAGGCTCAAATGTAGAAAATATAGACTGTGAAGATACCATATGATGAGAAGCCCCTGAATCTAGAAGCCATATCCCTGAATCATGACTTGTAGTACCACAAAGAGCTTGTCCCTTTCCTTAATCTGTCCCAAAAGAGTGATCCTTTCCTTCATCCTTGGAAGAAGAAGCTGATGTAGACATTCTAGAAGGTAAGTTAATTTTGTTCTTCTCAAGAAGATTCTTCAACTCATCAATATCCTTCTTATAACAATGATGTTCATCATGTCCTAACTTCTTGCAATATGCACAAAAAAGATTGTCCTTATATGATTTCCTCTTAGGTGAGAATAGTGAATCACCTTGTTGTGGAGAGGAAGATTGTGCTCCATCTTGTTGAGGTTTTGACTTAGGTTGCTTTTGAATCTTGCCTTTTCCTTGATTACTTTGATTCCCTTTATTAGCCACCAAATTGTGACTTTGAAGATTTGAGAATCCCCATCATGGTCAACTTAGATTGCTCAAGTATCAACATCTCTGTGAATGAATCAAATGAGGGAGAAGTGTATGAGGAACCTTGAGCTAACCTATGGGTGTAAAAGCTAGATACAAAGGTTTCATACTCTAAAGGAAGCTTGTCCAACAAGTTATAAAGCAATTGAGTATCCTTTTTGTCAATTCCACAATCCTTTAGCTTTTCTCTTAACTCAATTGCTTTTGTGACATAATCTTGGACTGTATCAAAATCCTTGGGATCCAAAGTTGTGAGTTCACTATCAAGCTTGTAGCCCTTAATTTCATCAACTTGACCATACAATTTCTGAAAAATATCCCAAGCCTCTTTAATTGTTGTACATTTATCAATGTGAAAAATGAGGTCATTTGATACATACTTTCTAAGAGTTCCAAGTGCCATAGCACTCTTAGTAAGCCATTCAATTTGAGCATTAGGATCAGCCTTAGGATCAGGTGGTGTTGTTATAGTTTCATTTACATAATGAATGAGTCCTTTTTCCATTAGTTTACTCCATGCCTTAATCTTCCATGATGCATAATTACAAGGAGTTAAAAGTGGAAATTTAGGAGAACCCATAGCACCAAAATGAAAAAACACAAGATAGAGAGAGGCACAATCACACAAGACACCCCCCCAAAATACTCAATCAAGAACCCCCCTCCCCCAAAATGGTGATTTTGACACTTTATACTTAGTGTGTATACAATGGGCCACTTGCAAAACAAGGCAAAGTGGACTTCTGATTTCAATTTATAACTTATCAAAATGAGATATAAGAGACTTCAACAAATACTGCTAGTGATCTAAACTAAGATCCAAGCAAAATGCAAGTACCAAATATGCCAAGAATGGTCAAATACTGAAAGTACAATTTCTACTCAAAATCACTACAAGCAAATGGCGGATTACGAAAGTAGATGAAAAAATATGCACTTTCAAAAAAAACGGCACCTGAAAAGGAGTCCATATGAGCCCAAACGAAGCCTCCAAAATTGTAAAAATCGGGATTTCATGATTTACAAAAAAATTGTATCCAAAAATCAAAAACATCCTACACCATTGTACAGATCACGAAATTCTACCCCAAAACAAAAAAAATTGCTCGAAAAAACAAGTCCGGATGAGTGAGATATCGCTATTTGAAAATTGTTTGCAAAATTATAATTTCTGAAAAATTTCCGCCATAGAATCAAACTTCAAATGTCTCTAGATTTGGCCTTCGAAGTCCGATTTGGATGAAACAAAAGGCAAAAACATGTGAGCTTTTGCCAAGATCAAGAGGCAATGGAAAGCACCAAAATGCAAAGCCCCAAATTTCTCTTAATTGGCAAACCAATTGCACTCTAATGGCTCTGATACCATGTGAGATTTTGTCAAGATCTAGAGGCAATGGAAAGCACAAATAAGAGAGAACAAAATAAATGATAGGAATAAATTGTATTCTATCAAGATGAAAATACTGATTAATTGGATCATCAAGCGTTGCATACAATGAATATGAGCCTGCTTATATAGGCAAGGCTATATGGATATGTGAGCACACAAACATGACATATGGCTCAATAAGAAACACGGGTAGGTAGGAAATAAGTGTGGGTAGGTAGGAGAAACAATAAAATATTCCACTTGAGGTGGATCACCCACTGAATGTGGAATGTAACAACAAGATAAGTCCACACAGGTGGAAATTCTCCTACACACACTATCCCAATGTGGCACAGACACCCAAGTGTCTCATACCCAAACTACTATGAAATGCATTTCCTATGTAAACTTAAGTAAGGTGTAATAATAACCATAATGAATAATTATTTACACCAACAAATATATTACATAATTATATAATATAATAATATATTATATAATATGTATTATATATATTAAATAATATATAATATAATATAATATTATATATTAAATAATATATAATATAATATAATATTATATATTATATAATACGTATTATATAATATAATGTTATTTTAAAATAATTTAAGTATAAAAATCGGATATCCCAATTTCTAAGACAATATATTTGGACTCTGACAACCCGTGAGTTATTTTTAACCCACGCTATGCGATTTTTGGGAATCTAATATCCGGTTGGATCCTATATCCGGTTTTTCGCCCAAAAATTGCTAAAAAATACATTGAAAGGTAAGTTTTTATTGTTTTCAATTGTTTTCAATCATTTTCATTCAATTTTTGTATTTTTTAATGTTTATTTTTTTTTCATTGAAAATATGGTTTTTTTCATGAAAACTAGGTTTTTAAAATCAAATACAGAATTGTTTAAATTTGTTAACTAAATTCAATTGTTTGCATTCAATTAGGTTAAAAATGGGGGATAATAGTGAACATTGATCAACCACAACCGCAACAACCAAACCCTCCTTTGCCAAACCCCCCTCAATTCAAGATTTAATTGCACAAAATTTGAACGAATTGAGGGGGATTGCAGATGTATATCGTAGGATCCCTCGCCTAAACCCAATGTTTTATCCTCTCACGTCTATCATAAAGAGTATGGAAACCATGACTGAGGAGCACAATGTTGCCCTTTTGTGGTGAGATTCTATGAGGGAACAATATGCGGATGGTTTGTCCTATAAGGAGATCAAGGATCTCGAGATATCCAAAGCCGCCATCGCCTCATTGTTTGTGAATCCCCGCATTGGTCAACTCATAGACCCCAAAAAAACAAAACTTTATATTAAATGGTGCCCAAAAAATGGTATTGTGAAAAAAATTTGGGATCGTTGGTGGATGGTTTTCGACAAACCACCCAACAAAAATCTTCATGTCCCCTTCTACTTCATAACAAAATTATATGCTGAGTTTGTTTTAGGAAAACATGTGAACTACTTTGACACCCAACCTTTCTAGGGTGTGGATTTAGGTATGCCCCAAAATAGACCTGGGGTAGTCAGAGTAGTCCAGGGCCCATATCTCCCCCCTCCTCCTATTGATCCCCCACCTCCAATGCAACCATATATCATTTGTGAGGCGGCATCACAGACCATATCGACTATTCACTCTTTGAGTAGCCTTTTGGTTTCTTAGGCTGGGTCAGTAGCTCAGCCTACTTTTGATGGTAGTGGTGCATCCAGTGGCACTGACATGTCATCCTTGGCTCCACACATTTGTGTGCCCCATAGTTGTGTCATGTGTGGGCACGTATGCTTGGGTCTAGTTGGACAACCCGTTGATCCTCCTACGAACAGTGCAAATTATGAGGTGCATGAGATGCACAATGTACCAAATGTTATGAGACAGACTGGAGGATACCCTGGGGAGTCCTCGCATGCTAGAGGCGAGGAGGCACCGTCATCATACATTGATGATGTAGTGGTAAGATTTGTATTTTCACAGTTCATGCTATATTTTAAATGAATAGTTATAATCTAGATAATATTAAGTACTAATTTTTATTTACATGATCTATTTAACAGTTGATGACCGAGGAGGAGTTGACATAGATTTAGAAGGGGACCTTGATGGCCATTTCATTTGGCCTTGATATCTTGATGGTACATATATTATTGCACCTAGTCGTTTGTATTTTATTGTACATGCATGCTCATCATTTATATTGGTATTAATTAGATTATGTAGTAACTTGCATGTATATCTTATTTTACTCTTGTAGGGCACAAGCAACACGAGTGTGGGGCAGTGTGATTTAGGATCTGGTAGTGTAGTTGGAGACAAGGGAAAGGTAATTGAATATAAATATGATTGAATGAATATTTTAAATAACTTATAGTGATTATACACGTCTAGACATAGATGAATAGTTTCATATACTTGTTGTGTATATGTACAAACAATTCTTGGCTTCACATCCTTGTTGACTACACCCAACATACCTGAAGATGAAGAAGAAGAAGAGATGCCTCAAGTACATGTGTGTTTATTTTATTTTGCGTTTAGTAGATATAATTTGTTATTATCAGTGACAATTATATGCTAACTTGTATCAATGTCATGTTTGTGAACATATGTAGGTTGTGTATGAAAATATTGAAACCATACTTCCTCTACCGAAGACATACATCAAGAGTCCTGCAAAGCCAAAGAGAAAATGTGGAGATGAGGTAAACAAGAATAGTTCAATTATAGTTCATTTTATGTTACTTTTTGAATGTGAGTTATATAATATAACTAATATTAATCGTGGTTTGTTTTTTCTTGTGCAAGATCCTTCAAAGCCGAGCAGTGCGGCGAAGAGGATCGATTTTGATGATCCATCAATAGCTTAGGATGTTACAGATAGTTTTGGGATGCTTACATGTCTATTTGGCGTGTATATTTTGTATATGCAAATACATTCACATATATAGACATACATGTTGTTTGAGTTGGCGTTTATGCCATATTTGTGTATGGACATACACTTGTAATCATTTAACATTTTCATATATACAGAAGTTGATATTTGATCAGATAAATTGTTTCTCATCTATGCATGGTGTTATCATTGAAATCTTTAACCTTAATTCCAATAATTAACAATAGTTAATAATGGTTATTTAATGAACAATACAATTCATTTCATTTCATCGTAAGTGTTGTTTGTATAATGAACAATACAATTCATTTAATGAACAATACAATACAATTCATTTAATTAGCAATACAATACAATTCATTTAATGAACAATACTTGATACAATTCATTATTACCCTATGCATGCTCCTATTTTTCCCCCCCACTCGGTCGAGCGCTTGGGGTCATACCCTATCGACGTCGTCCCTTGAGCACCCTAAGTGCTAAAACTTGTCAAATTTTGATGGTCCCTAAATTAGAATCCATGGTACCTATGAATGATCTGTTTGAACCTACAGGGCCACAAGAGGGGTCCCTACAAAAGCCTATCTCGGTTTTTCAATTTTCCCTACAATTTTATTAGGGCAACAATATTTTGGTTGGCAAAAAAATCATCAGTCTCATTCAATCGAATATTGTCGCGTGGCCAATTTCTCGTTCTTCTCATCATGATAATGAAACATCGGCTCTGACATTTCCATTTAGGAAGTATTAACATATGCATTCTCCTATTTTGGCCCCCCACTTGGTCGAACGCTCAGGGTCATACCCTACCCGCGTCATCCCTTGAGCACCATAAGTGCTAAAAATTATCAAACTTTGACGGGCCCTAACTCGGAATCCATGGCACCTGCAAATGATCCATTTGAACTCATGGGTCCATGAGAGGGGTCCCTACAAAATCCTATCTTATTTTTCAATTTTCCCTATGGTTTTATTAGGGCAACATTTTTTCGGTTGGCAAAAAAATCATCAGTCTCATTCAATTGAATGTTGTCCCGTGGCCAATTGCTCGTTCTGCTTGTCATGATAACAAACCATCAGCTCTGACATATCTAGTTAGGAATTATTACCCTATGAATGATCCTATTTTTCCCCCCCACTCGGTTGAATGCTCGGGGTCATATCCTACCGGCGTCACCCCTTGAGCACCCTAAGTGCTAAAAATTGTCAAACTTTGATGGGCCCTAACTTGGAATCCATGGCACCTAAAAATAATCCATTTGAACCTATGGGTCCATGAGAGGGGTCCCTACAAAAACCTATCTTGGTTTTTCAATTTTCCCAACGGTTTTGTTAGGGCAGCATTTTTTTGGTTGGCAAAAAAATCATCAGTCTCATTCAATCAAATGTTGTCGCATAGCCAATTTCTTGTTCTGCTCGTCGTGATAATGAACTGTTGGCTCTAACATGTCTGGTTAGGAATTATTACCCTGTGCATGCTCCTATTTTTCCCCCCCACTCGGTTGAACGCTCGGGGTCATACCCTACCGACGTCATCCCTTGAGCACCCTAAGTGCTAAAAATTGTAAAACTTTGATGAGCCCTAACTCAGAATCCGTGGCACCTGTGAATGATCCATTTGAAACTATGGGTCCATGAGAGGGGTCCCTACAAAATCCTATCTTGGTTTTTCAAGTTTCCCTACGGTTTTATTAGGGCAGCATTTTTTCAGTTGGCAAAAAAATCGTCAGTCTCATTCAATCGAATGTTGTCGCGTGGCCAATTTCTCATTCTGCTTGTCATGATAATGAACCATCAGATCCAACATGTCCAATTAGGCATTATTACCCTATGCATGCTCCTAGTTTGACCCCCCACTTGGTCGAACGCTCGGGGTCATACCCTACCGGCGTCATCCCTTTAGCACCCTAAGTTCTAAAAATTGTCAAACTTTGACAAGCCCTAACTCAAAATCTATGGCACCTACAAATAATTCATTTGAACCTGTGGGTCTACAAGAGGGGTCCCTACAAAATCCTATCTCGGTTTTTCAATTTTCCCTATGGTTTTATTAGGCTAGCATTTTTTTGGTTGGCGAAAAAATCATCAATTGAATGTTGTCGTGTGGCCAATTTCTCGTTCTGCTTGTCGTGATAATGAACCGTCAGCTCTAACATGTCTAGTTAGGCATTATTACCCTATCCATACTCCTATTTTTCCCCCCAACTCAGTCTAACGCTCGAGGTCATACCCTACCAACGTCATCCCTTGAGCACCCTAAGTGCTAAAAATTATCAAACTTTGATGGACCCTAATTCGGAATCAGTGGCACCTACGAATGATTTGTTTGAACCTACAGGTCCATGAGAGGGGTCCCTATAAAATCCTATCTTGGTTTTTCAATTTTCCCTATGGTTTTATTAGGGCAACATTTTCTCAGTTGGTGAAAAAATTGTTAGTCTCATTCAATTGAATGTTGTCGCATGGCCAATTTCTAGTTCTGCTCGTCATGATAACAAACCGTCGGCTTCAACATGTCCAGCTAGGAATTATTACCCTATGCATTCTCCTATTTTCCCCCCCCACTTGGTCGATCGCTCGAGGTCATACCCTATCGGCATCGTCCCTTGAGCACCCTAAGTGCTAAAAATTGTCAAACTTTGACGGGCCCTAACTACTCAAGTATGCCTGAAGGGTCATCTCTTTGCTTAAGAGTATCCAGTATTGCTTCATGATCAGCAGTAGTCAGTGTCCATAGCTCTTTTCTCTTTGGTTTTTCTTGATGCTTCAACAACTTGACATGTGTAGCTATAATAAGGTGTGAATACATTATAATGGTTTTGTGTCTCTCATAGTCTTCAAATGCAGGTATGCCATTCTTTCTAATCATGTATGTTCGCAACCAAGTTCCCACAACAACAACTGAACCTATAGGATATGTGAACACATCATCATCTGTCACTAGTTGTGTTAGCTTTTGTTTTCCCTGTACACATCGTGCCAACCAATATTCTGATCTCTCTTCATTCCCTTGCGGTGTAACAACTGCAAAAACATATCCTGGTTGTACAAGATCTGATAAACGGTCATACTCTAGTGAAATTTTCATGTCATTGTTTAACATGGATATTGTTTGAGATAAAGGATTTAGATATTGGGGAACCTACGTATCAACCCACTCACTTGACTCACACTGATCCCAATCACACCGAACACAACTCTGACAAAAACAAGCCAACGCTTGTGTCCAAATGGTCCATGTACTTACATCTAAGAAGACAAATGAATGCATCATTGAATAATATTTAATTGTTTGACAATCCAATCTATCTCCCACTATGCCCTCCTCAACCAACCAAAAGAATTTGGTCATTGCTGAATCAAGAGTACAACTTTGTTTGGCTTGATTCCAAGAAATGTTTGGGATGCGGTGTGCGGTCTCGGTTGTCGATTCTTAATTTCAAAATGTCCTTTACATTAGGTGACACTCTATAATTAGAGTGCCAAAATTGTTGAATCTCCTCCTTCACATTGTCAGTCAACTTTCTATCAACACGTGGAAGACTCCCACCAAAAGCCCATGTATCATGTTGAAGTGGATCATCAAGTCTTTGTCTTCGTGCAAGTGCTCTATGCAAATTTTTACGGTTTATGTTAAAATCAACATAAGTTTGTCTCATTTGATGAGCCTTCCTCAATTGATGGCTTACTAAGGAGGTTGTAAGCACTCATCAAGCGGCTCTCTTATCTCTTTCTTTGTTATTCTTTCCAATAGAATTGAGAACATCAAATAGATTTTTGGCAATAATAGAATTTCTCTTCATCTTCTTGTTCATACGAATCTTCAATTTGTTTAGCAATGGTCTCATCTTTATCATCTTTAGCAATTGAAAAAAGAGTTGGCAATGCTCGGTCAATATCTTATTGCTAAAATTTTGGTCGAAAAGTTGTGTAGCTCACAACTGAATGGTTCTTGTTGACCTCTTGCCTTCAAGATTCGCAATAATGTTCTCATCAATTTCAAGTAACCATTTTGGGGTTCTTGAAGGTCTTGGATTTGGAATTTGTCTTTCATCCATGAGAGGGTCTTCATTTCTAAAGTAATTAGGTGTTACATATTGTTCACTTGGTTGAGCATTTCCACCTTCAATGTCAAAGTTTTCCACATTTTCACCTCCAATGTCAAAAATTTCCACATGTTCACCTCCAAAATCAGAATTTTCTATGTTTTTAGCTCCTATGTCAAAATTTTCTACATGTTGAGCATTTTCATTATCACTTTCAACATTTTCAACATTTTCAAAATTTTTACTTTCAAAATCTACATTTTCATTTTCAATAACTTGTGACACATTTTCAAATTCAATTTCCTCTTCACTTAAAGTAACATTAGCAATATTTAACATACCTTGTCTTCTCCTCCTATGACCTTCTCTATCTCTTTCTCTATACACTTCAATTTGGTCATTTGAAAGTTTTCTTTTGCATTTATACTTCCTATGACTACTACTCCCCATTTACCTTCACAAAGATGCTCCTAAATGATTGACAATGTAAGATTTGACTTTAAGAATCTCTCAAAAGCACAAATTTGTCTCAACCTGTCTGAAAATCGGTGATCATCAATAGAAAATAGAATATGCAAACTGTGGGCCATTGGAATCCACAAAATGACCCACGAGGCTCTTTTTTATTTACAAAAATTGGATATTCGATAAAATCGAATATCGGATTATTAGATATCTGATTTTAATGTATAAATTTGTGGTCCCAATATTTTTTTCTAGTTGCCGCCTTTTTTTTTACTGTTGCCACATTAATGGCAATGACAGAAATTGGATATCTGATAAAATCTAATATCTGATTTTATTACTCATATTTTAGAGAGAGAGAGAGAGAATATGACCCATTAGGATACCATATGACCCCTAACGACACATTTTGGTATCTTAAGGGGTCATATGGTGAGATCGGGGGAGGGGGAAAGAGAAAGATTAGGGGAGAGGGGGGGAGTGGAGAGAGAGAGAGAGAGAGACAATATGACCCATTAGGACACCATATGACCCCTAACGACACAATTTGGTATCTTAAGGGGTCATATGGTGTCTTAAGGGGTCGTAGGACACAACATGACCCCTTAGGACACCATAGGACCTATTACGACCCAATATGGTGTCATAAGGGGTTGTATGTTGTCCTTATGGATCATATGGTGTCTTATGACCCATTAGGACACACTATGAACCATAACGATACAATTTGGTGTCTTAAGGGGTCATATGGTGTCCTAAGGGGTCATAGGACACAATATAACCCCTTAGAACACCATATGACCCCTAACGACACCATATGGTGTCATAAGGGGTCGTATGTTGTCTTTAGGGGTCATATGGTGTCCCATGACCCCTTAGGACACCATATGACCCATAACAACACAATTTGGTGTCTTAAGGGGTCATATGGTGTCCTAAGGGGTTGTAGGACATAATATGACCCCTTAAGACACCAAATTATGTCGTTAGGCATCATATGGTGTCCTAAGGGGTCGTAGGACACAAAATGACCCCTTAGGACAAAATAGGACCCATAGCACCCCAATATGGTGTCTTAAGGGGTCATATGGTGTCCTAAGGGGTCTAGGACACAATATGACCCCTTAGGACACTATGGGACCCATAACGACCCAATATGGTGTCATAAGGGGTCGTATGTTGTCCTTAGGGGTCATATGGTGTCCTAAGGGGTCATAAGACACAATATGACCCCTAACGACACATGGTGTCATAAGGGGTCATATGTTCTCCTTAGGGGTTATATGGTTTCCCATGACCCCTTAGGACACCATATGACCCATAACGACACAATTTGGTGTCTTAAGGGGTCATATGGTGTCCTAAGGGGTCATAGGAGACAATATGACCCCTTAGGACACCATATGACCCCTTAAGACACCAAATTGTATTGTTAGGGGTCATATGATGTCCTAAGGGGTCATAGGACACAATATGACCCCTTAGGACACCATATGTCCCATAACGACCCAATATGGTGTCATAAGGGGTCATATGGTATCCTAAGTAGTTGTAGGACACAATATGACCCCTTAGGACACCATAGGACCCCTAATGATACCATATGGTGTCATGAGGGGTCATATGACCCATAACAACACCGTATAGAGTCGTAAAGGGTCATATTGTGTCCTAAGGGGTCATATGGTGTCTTAAAAGGGGTCATATGACATAATATGACCCCTTAGAATACAATATGACCCATAACGACACAATTTTGTGTCTTAAGGGGTCATATGGTGTTCTAAGGGGTTGTAGGACACAATATGACCCCTTAGGACACCATAGGACCCATAACGACCCAATATGGTGTCATAAGGGGTCATATGGTGTCCTAAGGGGTTCTAGGACACAATATGACCCCTTAAGACACCATAGGACCCCTAACGACACCATATGTCTCATATGATACATAACGACACCGTATAGAGTCGTAAAGGGTCATATTGTGTCCTAAGGGATCATATGGTGTCTTTAAGGGGTCATATGACACAATATGACCCATTAGGACACAATATGACCCAAAACAACACAATTTGGTTTCTTAAGGGGTCATCTGGTGTCCTAAGGGGTCGTAGGACATAAATTTGACCCCTTAGGACACCATAGGACCCATAATGACCCAATATGATGTCTTAAGGGGTCATATAGTGTCCTAAGGGGTCGTAGGACATAATATGAACCCTTAGGAAACCATAAGACCCTTAACGACACCAAATGGTGTTACAACGGGTCATATGACCAATAACAACACCGTATAGAGTAGTAAAGGATCATATTATGTCCTAAGGGGTCATATGGTGTCCTAAAGGAGTCATATGACACAATATGACCCCTTAGAAGACAATATGACCCACTTAGACAATTTTTGGTGTCTCATATGGTGTCCTAAGGGGTCGTAGGACACAATATGACCCCTTAAGACACCAAATTGTGTCATTAGGGGTCATATGGTGTCCAAGGGGTCATATGACACAATATGACCCCTTAGGAAACCGTAGGACCCGTAACGACCCAATATGGTGTTGTAAGGGGTCGTATCTTGTCCTTAGGGGTCATATTGTGTCCTACGACCCCTTAGGACACCATATGACCTCTAATGACACAATTTGGTGTCTTAAGGGGTCATATGGTGTCCTAAGGGGTCGTAGGATACAATATGACCCCTTAGGAAACCATAGGACCCATAACGACCCAATATGGTGTCATAAGAGGTCGTATGTTTTCCTTAGGGGTCATATTGTGTCCTACGACCCCTTAGGACACCATATGACCCCTAACGACATACTTTGGTGTCTTAAGGTGTCATATGGTGTCCAAAGGGGTCGTAGGACACAATATGACCCCTATGGACATCATAGGACCCATAATAACCTAATATGGTGTCATAAGAGGTCATATATTGTTGTTAGGGGTCATATGGTGTCCCATGACCCCTTAGGACACCATAT
Source organism: Cryptomeria japonica (assembly GCF_030272615.1). Taxonomy (NCBI): domain Eukaryota; kingdom Viridiplantae; phylum Streptophyta; class Pinopsida; order Cupressales; family Cupressaceae; genus Cryptomeria; species Cryptomeria japonica. Next base: position 311,258,508 of record NC_081412.1, on the reverse strand, counting down.
GACCCCTTAAGACACCAAATGGTGTCTTAAGGGGTCATATAGTGTTCTAAGAGATTGTAGGACACAATATGACCCCTGAGGACACCATAGGACCCATAACGACCCAATATGGTGTCTTAAGGGGTCATATGGTGTCCTAAGAGGTCGTAGGACATAATATGACCCCTTAGGACACCATAGGACCCCATACGACACTATATGGTGTCATAAGGGGTCATATGACCCATACCAACACCGCATAGAGTCGTAAAGGGTCATATGGTGTCTTCAAGGTGTCATATGACACAATATGACCCCTTAGAATACAATATGACCCATTATGACACAATTTTGTGTCTTGAGGGGTCATCTGGTGTCCTAAGGGGTCGTAGGACACAATATGACCCCTTAGGACTCATAGGACCCATAACTACCCAATATGGTGTCTTAAGGTAGGACCCATAATGATCCAATATAGTGTCATAAGGGGTCGTATGTTGTCCTTAGGGGTCATATGGTGTCCCATGACCCCTTAGGACACAATATGACCCATAATGACACAATTTGGTGTTGTAAGGAGTCATATGGTGTCCTAAGGGGTCATGGGACACCATATGATCCCTAGGAACAATATACAACCCCTTATGACACCATATGACACAATTTGGTGTCATAAGGGGTCGTATATTGTTCCTAGGGATCATATGGTGTCCCATGACCCCTTAGGACACCATATGACCCATAACAACACATTTTGGTGTCTTAAGGGGTCATATAGTGTCCTAAGTGGTCGTAGGAAACAATATGACCCCTTAGGACACCATAGGATCCATAATGACCCAATATGGTGTCATAAGGGGTTGTATGTTGTCCTTAGGGGTCATATGGTGTCCCATGACCCCTTATGACACAATATGACCCATAACAACACAATTTGGTGTCTTAAGGGGTCATATGGTGTCCTAAGGGGTCGTAGGACACAATATGACCCCTTAGGACACCATAGGACTCATAACGACCCAATATGGTGTCTTAAGGGGTCATATGGTGTTCTAAGGGTTGTAGGACACAATATGACCCCTTAGGACACCATATGACCCCTAACGACACCATATGGTGTCATAAGGGGTCATATGACCCATAACAACACCGTATATAGTCATAAAGGGTAATATTGTGTCCTAAGGGGTAATATGGTGTCTTAAAGGGGTCATATGACACAATATGACCCCTTAGAATACAATATGACCCATAACGACACAATTTGGTGTCTTAAGGGGTTAGATGGGATCCTAAGGGGTTGTAGGATACAATATGACCCCTTAGGACACCATAGGACCTATAATCTCTCTCTCCCTCTCCCCTAATCTCTCTATCTCTCTGTCCCTTCCCTATCCCCATCTCTCTCTCTCTTCACCCTCCCCATCTCTCTCTCTCTCTACATATCCCCTTGTCTCTCTCCCCTAATCTCTCTCTCTCTCCCCCTAATCTCTCTCTATCTCTCTCTCCCTTCCCCCTCCCCATCTCTCTCTCTCTCTCTCTCTCTCTCTCTCTCTCTCTCTCCCTAATATCATGTACGAATTTTTTTATAAATTAATATATTAATAAACAATAGATTAATTATGTGCAAATTTAGTTAGTGAATTTACTTATTAAAATCGGATATCTGATTTTTGTTCTACAATTTTCAAATTTCAAATTTTGGCTCGGGAATGCTTTGGGATTTGGCTTGGAAGTGACAAGCTTGGAAAGTCAACTGAAAAAACGTGTTTTTCAGTATTCCTTGATTTTCCAAACTTTACACTGGTGGTTGACAATTTTTTTTGTGGGCAAAATTAATAAAACAAAAAGGGTTTTTTAAGGACTTTCTCAGCTTTCGAACAATATAAGGCTTGTCTTATATCAACTTAAATAAATAATGATTATTTATTTTCTAATTGAATTCTGAAAATAGTCCTGATTGATAGACCGATTGAAAAACACTGATAACTTTCAAACGGTATAACATTTTTTGAATCTAAAACATTCATCACATCCTATGCTTTGTCTACTATAGGAAAAAATTTTAAAAAATAAAATTCATAAGGTTTTGACCAAGTTAAGGTGGTCAGATGTAGGAGTTTCTGAATTTCTGAAAAGCTGTATTAAAAAATTCATAAATAATTATTTACTTTATAAAAAATTATAAAAAAATATGTGTCACATCCGAACATGAGTATAATACTTATATTATAAATATTATAAAAAAATATTATGATTTGATTGTGATTAGGATCGTCAGACATACATCTACTTCTTATCTTTTTCCTGAAATTTTAGTACCACTGCATTGAAATTTGAATTTTTTATCAAATAGGATTTTTTTTTTCAAAAAACAACTAGTAGCTTAGAAACTACATTCAATTTTCTATATATTCTCTTCTTACATATTTTAAAAATAATATTCACAACTTATTCAAATTTTCATGTCAAGTTGCATAACTCTAATTTTCTGAAATTTCATTGCCACTTAAGGGCTTGTTTTGGCACACCATGATCCTGCACATACCCAGAAAGCTTGAAAGATTCAAATATGGAGGGTTCTAGTTCCAAGGGAAAGAGGAAGGTCACAAAAGTATCTAAAAGAGCTCTAAGAAGTCTAAAGGGGGAGAAGGTGCGTCAAAATGAAAGTTGAACCAGGATATGATCGATCAAATGAGCTCACTAGGAGCCAAATCCCAGAGATCAAAAGTTAACCTACCCATTCGTGACCAGCTAGAGAATGAGTTCAAAGAAATTGGCAATGTATGGACCAAGATCAGAGGTCACGAATTATTCTTATATCATTATACAAGGATAAATAAGCTAGCCCTAATTTCAAACCCATGGATGACTGGATTGGGTAAGCTTGTAGTCCCTAATGTCTTTGTAAATGTCCAATTGATGAAAACATTGGCTAGGGCTTACAATGCTGCAAAAAGATGTATCCAGTTACCAAATGGAGACACTTTGATCCATATCTCAGTAGCCACCATCCAGGAGGTTTTTGGCCTAGGTTTTGAATCTAATGTTCCTTTATCTTTTGAAAAGCTAGAGGAAGAGTATACAAAGATAGACACCCTGTGCAATGGAAGGAATTTGGCCATTCATAAGGATGAAAAGGGAAAATTGATAGAAGAGGACGACCCCCCATTTGATATCAATAGCTTCAGGCAATATATGTAGTATACCTATATGGCAAGCAGTCAGGTGGGAGGAGTTGAAGTCCCTGATATAGCTCAGATAGGACCTCTGGTCCTTACTGCCGACACACAGATGCATGAGCCAAGGCAATTCGACTATGCTACTTATGTTGTTGAGAAAATACATGAGGGTTTCTTGAGCCTTCAAAATAACCCTGATAAATCTTTTAAGTTTTACTCTTTGTTGATGCATGTGGTCTTGTTTTATGGACAACTCAGGGGAATGTGGCCTGAGGAGCTAAAGTTGAATAATCGTGGTAAGGATGGAGAGGAGCAGCCTGTACAGTTATAGTGGTCATTATGGGATTCACATTTCATTAGATCCCATTATATACAGTTTGGTCATTGTGGGATTCACATTTCATGAGATCCCATTATATACAGTTTGAAGAGTTTTTAGTGTAGCCTTTATTCAGAGCTTTTGGAGTGTCTTTTGATGGGTCTTTTTTGGAGGAAATCAAAAGATTTCTCAGACCCCATGAACATGGGGATACCAGAGTAAACTACAATTGGGGTGATAGGTATGTGTGCCAAGACTTAACCTATGTTAGGTTTTTGGGGTTTGAAGGATCTCCTTATGTACTGTCAAAGCCTACACCTAACAGGATCACTTATCTGGAGATTGTAAGGCAGGCGAGTGTCTCAAATGCAATGCATTTTGGGGGTGCTCACAAGCAAGTTTTCTTGCCTGGGACCTTACACTTTGGTGATTTCACTATTGTCTCCACAAAGTCACATGAGATCATTGACAAGAGGTTGATAGAAAACTACAACCTCTATGAGCAAACAAGTCAAAAGAACTATGACCCCGAGGGCTATATCCACCAGGGCAGGAAAAAGCAAAATCTGGGTGATTACTTTCATGAGTATGTAGAAGTCTGGGATATCTTCAGGGATAAAGAGTCTTAGGAGGCTATGAAGATAGTCCAAAGTTTAGAATGGAAACTGGATGAGAAGAAGAAACAGCTATAGGAGATAGGTGAGGAAGAAGAGGCAGAGAGCGAATTAGGAGAAAATGAAGCTATTTCAAGATTTAGGAGGCCTGAAAGGGAGGAAGAACCTGGAGCACAAGACAAAACTATTGCAAGGATAAATGTGGATGTGGATGTTAGGCTAGAGGAGCATACCTCTTTTGTGTCTGATGATGAGTTCATCAAGTCAAAGGAATTCAAGTCTTTCTTGTATCACTTCAAGGGGAAAAGGCTAAGAGAAGCAATGCTTGACATAACACTAGAGAATGAGGCAAAAATTCTTAGGAAACTAAAGGAAGATATTGATGCAGAAGTGGAAAGCATGACTCCACAAAGGAGAAGGCAACTTCTTGTAGAGGGAGGAATTATCTTGTTTCCAGGCTGGTATCTTAGCGCGTCCTTCATTTTTGATAGCCCATTACATTCAGAGAAGAAGGATTTCAAATCAAACATTCAAGGCATGAATGACCTCTTCATCAGATCAAGATATGATATAGATGATGAGGCTATGTGGTTGTGGGCTCTTTATCCCCCAAATAAAAGGCCAAAGATCATATATTTGGACAAAGATTTTGGACACATGATGAAGTTGAAGGTTGGAGAGGTTGATCCCATGGTCATGATAGATATGGGAGTTGATATCTCAAAATTAAGCAAAGCACAGATGAAGATGTTGATGAAAGAAGCAGGAAAGTATAAATCATTGTATGAAGAACTTTTGAAGAGTAGGGGCCAGCTTGTAACCCAAATAGCAGATGAATCTAAATTGAAAAAGAAGTGTGAAGAGATGTACAAGGAAAACAAAAAAATGAAGGAAAGAATGTAGAGCATAAGGACATACACAACATGTGTCTTATTGACAAAATGGTTTGAAAATATGTAGAAGGTATTGGAGGAATTCTGGACTGTTTACTAGAAAACCATGTATAACACATTATCGCACCAGAGGATCCTTAATAGGTTAACATGCTACTGCAGGATTAGACACTGAGTGAAAAAAGGATAAATAAAGTCAAAAGGATAATTGACACTCATCAAGAATTCATAACAGAATTAAATACCGAGTATGAGGAGTGTAAAGGGACCATCAATCATGGATTTCCAGGTGTAGTTGATGATGCAGGTATCATGAATGACAAGCACCAATGGATTACCAAATGTAGGTTTCTACTCAATTCATCCCTTAGCGTTGCTTGTGCGGATGCATTATACATGAATGAAACAGGGGAGTAGGTCGAAGGTTTTGTTACAAAAAAGATAGCGGCCAGAGATATTATCTTCGATGCTACTACATATAAAGAGAAAAAACATCTTTAGCACATCCAAAAATATGGTCAATGGCTAGATGGAAAAGGCTAATCTATGTTATTGTCATGTGTTTTAGTTATAGCAATTAAGAGGGATAGTTAGGAATTTTGTTAGTCTTTGTTTGTACAAATGAAAGGGTGTGTCCTTTCATTTATATCATTTGAGTCATGTATGTATAAAGAGTTGTTTTGTATTATGTAAGACACATAACGTAAGTAAGATTTATTATCTTTTCAGATTGTCTGTTGGAACTTATAGTGTTATGTAAGATAAGTCCATAGAAATGAAATTCATTTTGTGCAAACAAGTGTAATCATGAAGTATTTGTGAGTCTGCAGTTTTTGTACACCAATTGTTTCTAGAAATCAATATACAGGGTCCGTTGTTTTCATCTTCAGGTCGTTTCATGTCATATGATGTTGATGATTTAAAATCTTTTGGATAAATTTGAAGAAGATTTGTTGAAATGCTTTATCATTTGTTGGTATAGAGATAGCAGAATTGTTTTTGTTGTTCTCATAGCATACATTGTGGATATTGCAGTAATAGTTTGTTTCTTCACACTATCTCAAAAGATTACAAGTATTTGTCCATTAAGTGACATATAAACTGTTAGATAAGGAACTGGTCTGTTTCTGGTTTCTTGTGAAAATTAAGTGTGCGCAAAGTCCTCACTAGAGAAATATATTACTAATTTATACTTGCCTTGTTCTTTCATAATTACTCTTAGTTCCAACAACATTCTGTTATAACTTTTATTCATATTCAATTATATTCAAATCTTCAAATTAAAACAAGTTAAAAGCATATCAATAAAGTATACCTATAGGAAATTGTTTGCCACTCCTATAAATAGCTAGATTAAAACATTTTGAATTCACTATAACGAAATCTCTTTATGCTTTGGAGATTGGTGTATACCCACCTAGGTCTAGTGGAGCCGAAAGTGCAGAGGAATTTGGTCTTCGACCATTCTTGCTCGTTGGCCAAGGCTAATTGAGAAATCAATAAGAGATTTAGAAAAGATCTCAGATTTCCAATCTGTGGTTTTGGGAACCAACAAAACAATTTGTTGGCATTATAACAGACAAGGGGGAGATTGTCGAGATTGTTGGCATTTCAATAAGGATATTGAGAAGGTTGTTGATGATTATGGATATAACTGATTAAGGATGTTTACTATCTTAATATTATTATTTTGTCATTGATGTTAAGAAATTAATTTTCTAATTCAGTATAATGTTGCCATATCTTAAAAAGTATGATTTGTTGAATATAAAGATGTCGGTAAAAGACACAGAAAGAATGTGATGAATAAGGGGAGGAATAAGTTATTCAATGGGCAACTATTACCGAGTTAGACAATGATGAGATCATGATGTTTAGATTGTTTTGATATCCTACATATGTTATTGTTTGTAAGGATAATACTATACTATGTTACCGAGCAATGAACCTAGTCGGTAAACCCTAAGGTTATCGCTATCAGTTAATGAAGGCAGAATGTCTACCGAGTGAAGTTTAGTATTTACCGAGTTGCAACTGAGCAATAAAAAAATGCATTGAATGAATAAAAGCATTATTTTGAAGGAAGTTGATGAGCTGGCTATGATTAAATGATCGGTATGTCGTGCATGAAGTTTGTTAAAGAATCTATGGCAAAGGAAAATTGGCAGGAAGATCTACAACTCAGATTGAACCGCAATACCCTAGCACAAGTTCCAAGAAATGTATGCAAGTTCCAAGGCAGGGTAAAATGTTTTTTATATTGAAGGATACATTGAACCTTGTCAAAGGTTAAAGATCTGATGGCTATGATTGATCATGGGAAATGTGATCAAGGAGATTAAGCGGTCAGTAAATTGTTTATAAATAAGGAACTGTTGATAAACAATGTATGCGGGCAAGTGTATGCACAAGGATGCTACATAGTGATTACCAAGCACAGAAGCTTGAATACTTGTTTGAATAACAGAGTATAGAGCCCAACAAATGGACAAGATAAGTCCTATATTGTATTGAGAAAATAAGAATCTGCTTTAGCATTTTAGATGTGAAGTTGCAGATAGATTTTTATTACTGTTATTTTGTGAAGTGACAGAAAATCTCTTAACCAAGTGGACTTAACAGTCTTATTTGTAAAACCCTCTAGCAAGGTGACATTCTAATTGAGTGTTTGAAATCCTTTAACAAGGTCACTTCTAACAAGGTGAAGATCCTAACAGATCTGAGGGAAATCCCTTAACCGGGTCACATCTAGCAATGTGTTTGTAATCTTTAATAGGATTTGCTTTTAACCGAGCATACTCTAGAAGAGTATATTTCTTAGTGGGTCTGAAATCCCATAATGGTTTTTCCCTATTTGGGTTTCCATGTTAAATCTGGTGTTATGAGTGTTATGATGTTTATATGCTTTTGAGTTTGCATGTTTAGCAGTTTTGGTTATATTACTGAATTATATGTTACCGAGGTTGAATCCATTGTTTTTATGGAAGATTAAGTTTGTATGATTCACCCCCCCCCTCTCATCTTGTTAGCTATTGGATCTATACTTACATTAAGTATCAGAACTATCAATTGGTATCAGAGCATTGGACTCCAGAAGAAAAGTTTAAAGGTACTTGAGGCAAAGATCTAAAGATGTATAAGAGGGATGCACCGAAGTTGAACAAGTCTAGTTTGTCTACATGGCAGAAAAGGATAAAGCTGCACCTATCAGGAGTTGGAGAATATGTTGTATATTATTTGGAGAATGATTTCATTACATCGAGCACCTATCCATTGACAATGGAAGAGATAAAAGCAAAGCAAGAACATATTCAAGCAATGATTGAAATAACATCTGCATTGACCGATTCAGAGTTTAATGATCTAGAAGGCTACAATGATGCAAAGGCAATGTGGGACAAGCTCATATCTGTATATGGTGGAGATGAACATGTTCAAAGAGAGAAAGTGGATAGTCTAAGAGGACAACTTGAATCTATGAGGATGAATGAAGGTGAGAACATAATCGAGTATAGTACAAGACTCAAGGAGATTGTCAATCAAATCAAAGGAGCAGGTGGAACTATTGAAGAAAAGGATATAACAAGTAAGTTATTAAGAACCCTTCTATCAACTTATGCAATCCAAGTCTCTGCAATCAATGAATTAAGGTCTATACCCAATATGCCAGTTTCTTTAGATGCTAGTATTGGTAAGCTACATGCATTTGAGTTAAGTAACTTTGATAATAGTGGGTCATCGACAAATAAAGTTGAATCTACATTTAGTTCTTTTCATATTGGTGAATATGATGATTACAATGATAGAATGAGTAAGTAAACTAAAGGGGATCACAATGGAGCAAGTGAAATATTTCACAAGAACATGGAAGAAGTACACAAATTATATGAGGAAATCAGAAAGAAAGAAGAGTTTGAAGCACTATTAGCCAGAAGGTTATTGAGAGGCAAAGGTAAGTATAAAGGAAAACTACCTTTGAAATGTTTCAATTGTGATAAGATAGGACATATGGCTTCTAACTATCCTGACAAAGAATCTACTGAAAAGAGAGATTACCGAGATGACAGACAGAAAGATAATCATTACACAGGACACCGAGACTTCAGAAGAAGAGATAGAAAGTCATGCTTAATAGCTGATGAGGAATCCAATGATGATAAATTAGTTGAAACTGATACAAAGGAAGTAGTTTATGTGGCTATCAAAGATGGATCAGATGAAGAAAGGTATGAAGAAAAAGCCCTAATATCTCACATAAATACTAATGATTCTTGGATCATAGATAGTGGATGCTCACATCACATGACAGGTGATAAACACAAGTTTGTTATGTTAGAAGATTATGATGGAGGCTATCTAAGATTTGGTAATGATGCACCATGTCTGGTAAAAGGTAAAGGATCTATAACACTTCTTGACAATGCAAAATACAATGATGTTTATTGGGTTGAAGGATTGAAATACAATTTGTTAAGTGTAGCACAGCTAAACAATACAGGTTACCGAATAGAATTTCAGAAAGGAATTGCCAAAGTTCATGACAAGCATGGAAAGTTAGGTGCTACCAGGACACAAACAAAAGGTAACACATTTCACCTTGACTCAACTTGGAACAAGTGTCTGTATGCAAAGATAGATGATACCTAGCTATGGCATAAAAGGTTTTGTCATGTAAATTTTGATAATCTAATCAAAATAAGTAAGAAGCACCGAGTAAGAAGTCTATCGAGTTTGGAAAAGCAAGAGAATGCTATGTGTCAAGGATGCCAGATGGGTAAAATGACAAGATCAAGCTTTACAAGTAAGTCCTACACTTCAAAGGGAATTTTAGATCTTGTGCTCACTGATCTTTGTGGTCCTATGAAAGTTCAAAGTTATTATGGTGATAAATATTTCATATTATTTGTGGATGATTATTCAAGGATGATGTCAGTTATGTTTTTAAAAGAAAAATCAGAAGCTTTTCAAATGTTTAAATGGTACAAGGCAAGAGTTGAAAATGAAATAGGAAGACAAATGAAATGTCTTAGATCAGACAAAGGAGGAGAGTTCACATCTGATGAGTTCAAATTATTCTGCAATGATCATGGTATTAAAAGACAAGTCTCTGCACCGAGAACTCAACAAAAAAATGGAATAGCTGAGAGAAGAAACAAATCTATTGTGGATTGTGCCAGAACCCCGATGATTGAAAAGAAAGTGCCACAAACATTTTGGAGAGAAGCAATAAGCACAACAATTTACACCCTGAATCAAGTACAACTGAAGAAAGGAACTTTGAAGACAACATATGAAATCTGGTATGACAAGAAACCTAATGTAAGTTATTTCAAAATCTTTGGAACTAGATGCTATGTACACAAGGATGATAGAAATGGCAAGTTTGATCAGAAAAGTGAAGAAGGAACATTTCTTGGTTATTCTTCTAGAAGTAAAGCATTTAAATGTCTGATCAAATCATCTAACAAAATAGTAGAAAGTCCAAATGTGAAAATTGATGAATTTGCAGAAAGAAATGATGAAGGAAACTCCAAACAACCAGAAGATTATGATGAATTTGTCTATGTTCAACTGACAAGTCTTACCGAGAAAACTGCAGAAGGAAATGAAGAGAATATCTAGTTACTGAGTGATGAAGAAGATCATACAGATCCTACCGAGCCTGTATTAGCCAAGTATGTCAGAAGACATCATGCATCAAGTCAAATTATAGGAGATAAGGATGATCTAGTGATGACAAGGAACAAACTAAGACAGAACACATGTCTGATATCTGAATTTGAACCGAGAATAGTGAAAGAGGCATTTAACAGTGAAGATTGGATAAATGCTATGATAGAAGAGATTGATCAAATCAAGAAGAATGACACATGGACACTGGTCCCAAGACCGAAGGACAAAAATGTAATCGGTACAAAGTGGATTTTCAGAAACAAGATGAATGAAAAAGGTGAGGTCATTCAAAATAAAGCAAGACTAGTTTGCAAAGGTTATGCCCAAGAAGAAGGAATTGATTATGGTGAGACTTTTGCACCCGTGGCTAGACTTGAAGGAGTAAGAACATTGTTGGCATATGCTACTTACAAGAATTTCAAGGTATATCAAATGGATGTCAAATCTGCATTTCTGAATGGTATATTAGAAGAAGAAGTTTTTATTGAACAACCCGAAGGATTTGCTAAAAACAAGAATAAAGATCAGGTATGTATATTGAACAAAGCTTTATATGGTTTGAAACAAGCACCTAGAGCATGGTATGAAAGATTGCACTCTTATTTAATCAAGATTGGTTTTATAAGAACAAGTGAAAACATCAATATGTACATGAAGAATGATGAAAATGGAATACTGATCTCAGCCATATTTGTTGATGATATTATCTTTTGTGGAAATGACTCTTTATGAAAGAACTTTGGAAATGAAATGAGCAAAGAATTTGAGATGTCATTAATTGGTGAGATAAAGTATTTTATAAGTTTACAGATACTGCAAATGAAAAATGAGATTTTCATTACTCAATCCAAGTACATAAAGGAAATCTTGAAGAAGTTTGGAATGGAGGATTCAAACCTATAAGTACTCCTATGACTACCAACTGTAAACTATCAAAGAATGATGAATCTGCATCTGTTGATGAGACACTTTACCGATCCATGATTGGAAAGCTACAATAAGTTGTTCACAACAGGCCAGATATAGCACATGCAGTAGGTATAGTTGAAAGATTCTCTGTAGATCCTAAGGAAACACACATGATAGTAATCAAGAGAATTTTTTAGATACTTGAAAGGCACTAGGATTATGGCGTAGTATATCAGAAAGGAAATGATTTTGATTTAAAAGTTTATATTGATGCTGATTGGGCAGGCAACATTGATGATAGGAAAAGCACAAGTGGAGGAGCTTTATTTTTAGGAGAAAGACTAGTGAGTTGGCTTAGCAAGAAACAAGGATGTGTTTCACAGTCAATAGTAGAAGCTGAATACGTTGTTGTAGCATTGAATTATACCAACATAGCATGGATCAAACAACTGTTGGATGGTATAAATGAGAAAGTTACTGAGCTAGTAACTATATTCTGTGACAATACTAGTGCCATTAACATTTCAAAGAATCCATTTATGCACTCTAAGACAAAGAAAATCTCTATCAAATATCATTATCTTAGAGAAGAAGCTCAAGAGAAGAAAGTGGTGTTGGAGTATGTTAGCATGAAGGAATAAATAGCATATATCTTCACCAAGCCACTGCCAAGGGACACTTTTGAGTACCTCAGAAGTAAGTTAGGGGTCCTACCCCTATCTTTCATTCACTGACCGAGTTCGGTGAACGCATCAATTCGATGACTCTACGGAATATCTTTTAGGAGTTGATGCTGATTTACACACTTTAGGATGTTCTCTAAAGGTGTGCAGGAAATAGGAATTGAAGACAAAATGCTCTGACCGAGACTAAGTTGACATAACAGCAGGAAATCACTTCATACAGGAAGAAATTATGTTTTAGTTCTTTACTTTTTGGCATTGTTGTCAAAGGGGGAGAAGACTAGAGAAAAGGAGTGGATAATAATGTATGGGGGAGAAGACTGATGATAGGGGGAGAGCATTTCAGCATTTCAGAATCTCACAGCAATCCGAATCCAAATCAATTAGGTCAAATCAATTGGTTTTGCCATCAATGCCAAAGGGGGAGATTGTTGGCATTATAACAGACAAAGGGGAGATTGTCGAGATTGTTGGCATTTCCATAAGGATATTGAGAAGGTTGTTGATGATTATGCATATAACTGATTAAGGATGTTTACTGTCTTAATATTATTATTTTGTCATTGATGTCAAGAAATTGATTTTCTAATTCAATATGATGTTGCCATATCTTAAAAAGTATAATTTGATGAATATAAAGATGTCGGTAAAAGACACCGAAAGAATGTGATGAATAAGGGGAAGAATAAGTTATTCAATGGGCAACTATTACTGAGTTAGACAATGATGAGATCATGATGTTTAGATTGTTTTGATATTCTACATATGTTATTGATTGTAAGGATAATACTATACTATATTACCGAGCAATGAAACTAGTCGGTAAACCCTAAGGAACCTAGTCAGTAAACCCTAAGGAACCTAGTCAGTAAACCCTAAGGAACCTAGTTGGTAAACCCTAAGGTTATCGCTATCGGTAAATGAAGGCAGAATGTCTACCGAGTGAAGTTTAGTATTTACCAAGTTGCAACCGAGCAGTAACAGAATGCATTGAATGAATAAAAGCATTATTTAATGAAGGAAGCTGATGAGCTGGCTATGATTAAATGATTGGTATGTCATGCATGAAGTTTGTTAAAGAATCTATGGCAAAGGAAAATCGGCAGGAAGATCTACAGCTCAGATTGAACCCCAATACCCTAGCACAAGTTCCAAGAAATGTATGCAAGTTCGAAGGCGGGGTAAAACATTTTTCAAATCGAAGGATACATTGAACCTGGTCAAAGGTTTAAGATCTGATGGCTATGATTGATCATGGGAAATGTGATCGAGGAGATTAAGTGGTCAGCAAATTGTTTATAAATAATGAACTGTTGATAAACAATGTATGCGGGCAAGTGTATGCATAGGGATGCTACATAGTGATTACCGAGCATAGAAGCTTGAAGACCTGTTTGAATAACAGAGTATAGAGCCCAGCAGATGGACAAGATAAGTCCTATATTGTATTGAGAAAATAAGAATCTTCTTTAGCATTTTAGATGTGAAGTTGCAGATAGATTTTTGTTACTGTTATTTTGTGAAGTGACAGAAAATCTCTTAATCGAGTGGACTTAATAGTCTTATTTGTAAAACCCTCTAGCAAGGTGACATTCTGATTGAGTGTTTGAAATCTTTTAATAAGGTCACTTCTAACAAGGTGAAGATCCTAATAGATCTGAGGGAAATCCGTTAAACGGGTCACATCTAGCAATGTGTTTGTAATCTTTAACAGGATTTACTTTTAACCGAGCATACTCTAGAAGAGTATATTTCTTAATGGGTCCGAAATCCCACAATGGTTTTTCCCTATTTGGGTTTCCACGTTAAATCTGGTGTTATGAGTGTTATGATGTTTATATGCTTTTGAGTTTGCATGTTTAGCAGTTTTGGTTATATTACTGAAGTATATGTTACCGAGGTTGAATTTGTTGTTTTTATGGAAGATTAAGTTTGTATGATTCACCCCCCCCCCCCCTCTCATCTTGTTAGCTATTGGATCTGTACTTACATTAAGTATCAGAACTATCACAATTCACATCTATTTTTAGAGCTCTTTTTATCTCCGTTTTTCTCCAAGTTTTGTTTCTTTCTTTCTAGCTAGATCTGTATTTTTTGCTATGTAGAAAATTTACAATTACATGGACTCTGTTAGCACATATTTTTTATAAAATATTGTGTGCTAGTTATTTGATGTTTTACATGTGCATTGTTATCATAAGACCATTTATTGCTGGATTTTGTGTACAGGAAGTATGTTGCAGTACTAGGAAAACCCTGTTGTGACCTATTTTTGAAAATTGGACAAGTACCGCTAGGGCATGCTAAGGGTTGGCACTGAATACAGACTACATGAGGAAATTGCATCATAACAGTATTGGGATCCTTGTAAGGCTTTCCCTGGTCCTATGTGATGGATTTTTTCCTTTTTTAGCACGTATGAAGTTGCCTTGGAGGGTTGGAAATGCAAATGATATAAGAAGAGAGTTGGAAGTGTCTCAAATGCAATGCATTTTGGGGGTGCTCACAAGCAAGTTTTCTTACCTGGGAACTTACACTTTGGTGATTTCACTATTGTCTCCACAAAGTCATATGAGATCATTAACAAGAGGTTGATAGAAGACTACAACCTCTATGAGCACACAAGTCAGAATAACTATGACCCCGAGGGCTATATCTACCAGGGCAGGAAAAAGCAAAATCTGGGTGATTACTTTCATGAGTATGTAGAAGTCTGGGATATCTTTAGGAACAAAGAGTCTGAGGAGGCTATGAAGATAGTCCAAAGTTTAGAATAGAAAATAGATGAGAAGAAGCAATAGCTACAAGAGATAGGAGAGGAAGAAGAGGCAGAGAGCGAATCAGGAGAAAATGAAGCTATTTCAAGATTTAGGAGGCCTGAAAGGGAGGAAGAACCTGAAGCACAAGACAAAATTGTTGCAAGGATAAATGCGGATGTGGATGTTAGGCTAGAGGAGCATACCTCTTTTGTGTCTGATGATGAGTTCATCAAGTCAAAGTAATTCAAGTCTTTCTTGTATCACTTCAAGGCGAAAAGGCTAAGAGAAGCAATGCTTGACATAACACCAGAGAATGAGGCAGAGATTCTTAGGAAACTAAATGAAGATATTGATGCAGAAGTGGAAAGCATGACTCCACAAAGGAGAAGGAAACTTCTTGTAGAGGCAGGAATTATCTTGTTTCTAGGCTGGTATCTTAGCACGTCCTTCATTTTTGATAGCCCATTACATTCAGAGAAGAAGGATTTCAAATCAGACATTCAAGGCATGAATGACCTCTTCATCAGATCAAGATATGATCTAGATGATGAGGCTATGCAGTTGTGGGCTCTTTATCCCCCAAATAAAAGGCCAAAGATCATATATGTGGACAAAGATTTTGGACACATGATGAAGTTGAAGGTTGGAGAGGTTGATCCCATGGTCATGACAGATATGGGAGTTGATATCTCAAAATTAAACAAAGCACAGATGAAGATGTTGACGAAAGAAGCAGGAAAGTATAAATCATTGTATGAAGAACTTTTGAGGAGTAGGGGCCAGCTTGTACCCCAAATAGCAGATGAATCTAAATTGAAAAACAAGTGTGAAGAGACGTACAAGGAAAACAAAAAATTGAAGGAAAGAATGTAGAGCATAAGGACATACACAACATGTGTCTTATTGACAAAATGGTTTGAAAATATGCAGAAGGTATTGGAGGATTTCTGGACTGTTTACTAGAAAACCATGGATAACACATTATCACACCAGAGGATCCTTAATAGGTTAAACATGCTACTACAAGATTAGACACTGAGTGAAAAAAGGATAAATAAAGTCAAAAGGATAATTGACACTCATCAAGAATTCACAACAAAATTAAATACCGAGTATGAGGAGTGTAAAGGGACCATCAATCATGGATTTCCATGTGTAGTTGATGATGCAGATATCATGAATGACAAGCACCAGTCGATTACCGAATGCAGGTCTCTACTCAGTTTAACCCTTAGCGTTGCTTGTGCGGATGCATTAGACATGAATGAAATAGGGGAGCAGGTCGAAGGTTTTGTTACAGCAGAGATAGCGGCTAGAGATATTATCTTCGATGCTACTACATATAAAGAGGAAAAATATCTTCAGCACATCCAAAAAAATGGTCAGCGGCTGGATGGAAAAGGCTAATCTATGTTATTGTCATGTTTTTTAGTATTAGCAATTAAGAGGGATAGTAAGGAATTTTGTTAGTCTTTGTTTGTACAAATGAAAGGGTTTGTCCTTTCATTTATATCATTTGAGTCATGTATGTATAGAGAGTTGTTTTGTATTATGTAAGACACATAACGTACGTAAGATTTATTATCTTTTTAGATTGTCTGTGGGAACTTATAGTGTTATGTAAGATAAGTCCATAGAAATGAAATTCATTTTGTGCAAACAAGTGTAATCATGAAGTATCTATGAGTCTACAGTTTTTTTACACCAATTGTTTCCAAAAATCAATATACAGGGTCCGTTGTTTTCATCTTTAGATCGTTTCATGTCATATGATGTTGATGATTTAAAATCTTTTGGATAAATCTGAAGAAGATTTGTTGAAATTCTTTATCATTTGTTGGTATAGAGATAGTAGAATTGTTTTTGTTGTTCTCATAGCATACATTGTGGATATTGTAGTGATAGTTTGTTTCTTCACACTATCTCAAAAGATTACAAGTATTTATCCATTAAGTGACATATAAACTGTTAGATAAGGCATTGGTCTGTTTTTGGTTTCTTGTGAAATATTAAGTGTGCACAAAGTCCTCATTGGAGAAATATATTACTAATTTATACTTGCCTTGTTCTTTCATAATTACTCTTAGTTCCAACAACATTCTGTTATAACTTTTATTCATATTCAATTATATTCAAATCTTCAAATTAAAACAAGTTAAAAGCATATCAATAAAGTATAGTTATAGGAAATTGTTTGCCAGTCTTGTAAACAGCTAGATTAAAACATTTTGAATTCACTATAAAGAAATCTCTTTATGCTTTGGAGATTGGGGTATACCCACCTAGGTCTAGTGGAGCCTAAAGTGCAGAGGAATTTGGTCTTCGACCATTCCTATTCGTTGGCCAAGGCTAATTGAAAAATCAATAAGAGATTTGGAAAAGCTCTCGAATTTCCAATCTGTGGTTTTGGGAACCAACAAAACAATTCAGATCTATTTTTAGAGCTCTTTTTATCTCTATTTTTCTGCAAGTTTTGTTTCTTTCTTTCTAGCTAGATCTGTATTTTTTGCTATGTAGAAAATTTACAATTACATGGACTCTGTTAGCACATATTTTTTATAAAATATTTTTTGCTAGTTCTTTGATGTTTTACATGTGCATTGTTATAATAAGACCATTTATTGCTGGATTTTGTGTACAGGAAGTATGTTGCAGTACTAGGAAAACCCTGTTGTGACCTGTTTTTCAAAATTGGACAAGTACAGCTAGGGCATGCTAAGGGTTGGCACTGAATAGGAACTACATGAGGAAATTGCATCATAATAGTATTGGGATCCTTGTAAGGCTTTCCCTAGGCCTATGTGATGGCCTTTGTCATTTTTTAGTACGTATGAAGTTGCCTTGGAGGGTTGGAAGTTGTAGCGTCGTAAATTGTACGCACTTGCTAGGGTGGTACAATTTCACACCTAGTTTAGCACCCGCCTTGGCGCATTTTGCATTTTGCATTGCATTTCCCTTTAGCACTTAATTAATTAAATTAATTAGGTCTAGGGTTCTATTTCATCATCATTAAGTTGGGCCCTTTTCATTAAAGTGTGCCCCTTTCATTTTATTCTTCCAATACATCATTTAATCAAAAACCCTAATTAGGTCCTATTTTGAACTTGGGCGCTTGATTTCGGGGGTCAAAAAATCTCGAAATCAGCTGTAACTTCGGGATTCTCTCTAAAATCATCATATCCGACAGCCCTGAAAATTTGGTGAAAAGTTGTCGGGACCATGGCGCCCGGAGTGCACATGGTCCTGGATATTTTTCCCGAAATTTTAGGAGCACGATCCAATCATAAAATAAAGCTTAACCCCAAGAAATTGGCGGGAGATTCAATCTCTAGGTCAGCCAAAAGTTGGAATTAAGACCTAGGGTTTCATATATAAGAACTCTCTTTCTTCATTTGAAAGGATCAGAATTTTGGCTTTCGAGGACCTTCTATGCAGCGAAAGAGTAGATCTTTGAAGACTTCAATAACATTCAACATCCATCCATCAATTATTCATCAATTTCATTCATTTAGGGCTTGGGAGACATTGAAGAACAATAGGAGATTACCGACTGAAGATTGGCTTGTACTCCTCCCTTAAGGGTTGGGTATGATTTCATGTTGTTTTCATGTCTTTGCATAAGCTTCAATATATCCTTTATTCATGCTTTAGATCACTTTGCATCTTGATTTAGAGCATTTACATTATCATTTACAAGCAATTAGGGTTTACTTTCTAGGTTGCTCTAGTTTGCTTTCTTGCATTTAAGGATCTTGCACACACACTAGGTCTGCACACACAATACATTTTACAATACAACTTGGCTATTCGTGGAGGTGGAAATCACCAAAGTGGGGGTTTGACTAAGGCAAAACCCTATATAGCCGCCCAAAACACCTTTTCAGATATAAGTGCAGATTTCGGGATTCAGACGACGCCGCAAGTTGCAGATCTGAAAGAAGCAGACGGAGACGGGACCACACACCAAGTTTCAGAGCAAAAGACCAAGACAGGAGCGTGGGGCACCCTGGTCCTTCCAGGACAGGGGTGTTGGGCGCCCTGGTCCCTAGGACAGGGGCGCTGGGCGCCCTGGTCCTCCTGACAGACAGCATTTTCAGCATTTTTGACAGCTTTTTCCAGAGTGCAAAACAACAGTTTTCGGAGCAGTTTCAGGGGCAGAATCAGGACAGTGGCGCCCGCGCCCCCATCCCGAACATTTTCAGTCAGATTTTAACTCCGGGTATGCATTTGCATTCTTGTCCTATCCTTGTATTTACAGCTTTCCATTGTTTAAGTTCAATTCTGCAATCTTGTTATTAGTTCATACTTGCACTTTGGGGTTAGGGATTGAACTTGCATCATTTCATCTTTCAATTGCAACAAAGGAATAGAAATCCTAATAGGTAGCCCGTGGCTCTCTCTTCCACAAGAAGAAGTAGCCAATTGTGTGATACCTCTAGGCTCTTTCATATTCCACAAGTGTGTGGTTGAAAGTGAGATTAGGGCATGTTTGCTTAGTGTCACTTTTTCTCCCACACATTTTGGTGAACCCGACGTGAATCTATCATTGCTTCCTCTTGCATTGCATTTGTTAGATCTAGATCTAGATTTAGTGTGTTTTCATTTCATTTTCATTAAAAAAAAGAAAAAAAGAAAAAAAGTGTGTTTCTTTGCATTGTGTGTTTAAAATTTTATGCAATTTCAAAATGTCAGATTTTTATTTGCAAGATGTTCATATTTGTGATGATTATGAGTTAGATGAAGCTTTAGATGAATTTTTGAAACCTAAATATACCAAACCTTCATTTTACCAAAAACTCATAAACATTGTTACTATTCCATTTCGTTGTGATGAGAAAGATAAGTCGAATGATTCCTCTCAAGGGTACATTCCTATCAGCTCTTCCACTAAATCTAGTAACATGGTTGTTTTCAATGATCCCCTCTATGAAGAGATATCTCCTTTTGAATCAAAAGATAAACCTTTTAATAGATATGATCATGCTTTGTTGGATGATGCCCTTGATGACCTTGTGGCTCCTAAAAAACGCTCCCTTCATGAGGATCCTTTTGTGCAAGAAGATGACATTATCCCTACATTTCCTAGTGATGGCATTTCCTTTTCCAGCAAAATTCCCACTAGAGATGATGAATTAATGATAAATGCTTACCCTTCTCCTAAAGTTTGTCTTACCCATAAGCATCCCTTAGAGAAAGAAGATGAAATAATAAGCAATTTCCTTAATTCTCTCTCCCCTATTGAACATATTTTGAGGAAAGAGGATGAGTTTAACACATCTATTGATGCTCTCCCTCCTAAGGATGCAGAATTAATAAACAATGTTATCTCCTCTCCCGAAATTGACAATACTTCAAACATTCCTTTCAACAACTTCACTATTTGGGATGAACCATTAGAAGAAGGTGTAGATTATTCTCTACCCCTAGCCAAAGGGGATGAAATCAAGATTGGAAACTCCCTTGATAGTTTCTCTCCTTCCTTGAATCTCAATTATTCTCCCTCTAAAAATAAAGCATCTCCCTCTCCTCAACTTGGTTCTACTCATAAGGAAACCCTAGTTCAAAGCAAGATGGTTAACATCTCTTTCAAAGATCTCCCTCTCAAAAGTGAGACTTTAGAGAGTAATGTTGATCCTTCTCCTAGAGAGTTTATTCCCCATGTAGATCCTTTGATAGAGGATGATATGACTTTTTCTAGTATTACCCTTCCTACTAGAACATCAATGCCTATCCCTTGTCTCTCTCCTAAAATTGATCTAATATGTGATAAGATTTTAGTGCAAGAGAAGACTATCAATAATTCTTCCAACACTTTTGTTCATTCCTCTAAACCATCCTCAATCAATTTGATACATGTGAATGAAACACCTAACAAACCTCTCTTCACTGTCCAAGGTGCTTGTCCTTCTCAAAATTCTCAACCTTTAAATAAGCCTATCTTAGTGGTTCAAGGTGGTTATGCTAATGATTCTTTTTGCACTCCTAAGAAACCTATTATTACTGTGCAAGGAGGTTATTCTACTAAGAGCCCTTATGAGTATGCTAAGCAATTGACTAGAGAGAGTTATCATGCGGTTGCCCATACTTATAATACTAGAAACAATAGGCAACCTAATCCTCCTCCAGTTATCCCAACTTCACTTCCTCCTTCCCAACCTATTCTTCCCCAAGCTCCACGTATTTCACAAGTTCTTGGTAAGGAATATGATCTCATAGAACAACTTAAAGCTACCCCTGCTAAGATATCCCTTTGGGATTTGATCCAAACTTCTTCCACTCATCATGGAATGTTACAAGATGCCTTGAAAGATTTGAATGTTCCTCCACCTAATACATCTAGTAATATAGTGTCTTTGGTTAATTCTGTGATGAATCCTAAAGCTCAAATTGTGTTTACTCAAGATGAGTTGCCTACTAGTGAAATTCAACATCAATATGATCCCTTGATGATTGTGGTTATCATAAATGACACTGCTATAAGACGAACACTGGTAGATAATGGTTCTGGCCTTAATGTGTGTAGCATCAATCTATTGCATAAGATGAATGTGGATACATCCCTTATTGAGCCTGACTCTCATCCCATTCAAGGCTTTGATAATGTTGCTAAGTCTTCATTAGGTATTATCACCTTACCCGTCACAGTGGGACCTGTTACTTTGCCTACTCCTATCCATGTTATGTCGGGAAATCTAACATACAACTTGTTATTAGGGAGGCCTTGGATTCACAGTATGCAAGTTGTCCCCTCTACATTGCATAGACAAGTTAAATTCATTTATAACAATAAGACATATACCTTGATAGGTGACACTAATCTTCAAGCTTGTTTGCAAACATCTAAGCCTTCCTCTCCTAGTAATGACTCTTTGAACAAGATACCTATGGATGAATCCTTACCCTCTGATAATCAAAATTCTTTGGATGAGTCTGAAGCTCCTGAAGAAGATCCTTCTCGACTTGAATATACGCATAAAAAGGCTTTTGATCCTGAGAAGGTTCTCGCAGAAGACGATTGGGGATCTCTTGACTTTAATCCCACCTTTGTAGGTGAGTATAGGGTTCCTCCTAGAGAGTTTAAAGTTAAAAAGAAGGAAGAAACTAAAAATCAATCAATCTTATCTGAACCTATGAGCAATAATTTTGTGGCCGCTTCTCAAACTTCTTCTCCTCACACCTCTAATTATGAAGAGTTTGATTCTTTGTCTTATGAAAAACCACCTTCTCTTCTTGAAATGGCTGATCGTTATGGTCGTGGTTTTCGCATTTTTGCTAAGCATGGGTATCATGGAAATGGTTGTGGCACTCATGAACAAGGGATAAAAGTTCCTCTAGAGACTAATTTTCACAATTATGCCTTTGGACTCGGCTATAATCCCTGCAAACGTACCAAAGCATCTAAAAGACCATCTCTCAATGTGAATGCTATATTTAGTAGTGATGATGATCTCACTTCAACTAAATCATCTTCTACTTCTATCAACTCTCATTCCCCTCATAAGGAAATCTTGGCAATGAACAAATCTCTTTATGAATCCCCTCAAATTTCTAAATCCACTTATGAATCTTTATCTCCTATTCATCATAAAGTCCTTTCCTCTAGGGATAAGGCTCTAATAAATTACACTCATCCCTCTTCTAAGATTTCATGTGACTTTTCTTCTTCAATCTTTATCATTTTATACATGTTCTTGATCTCACTTATAGTTGAGCATTTAACATGTCATATTCAAATACCTCATTTAGTCCATCATGTCTTTAAATAACATTAATGGCTATTATGTTGCTCATCATTATGTGACATTGGTAGCTCATTTACTGGGGGCTCATTGTCATTCATGATGGTACAATTTCAAGTGCAATCATATTTTTTGAAGCAACATAATAGCCTAATTTTCTTGTTCCTATGGGGACAAGAATGATTTCATACATCTCTTCTTTTGCTTATGTCCAAATCTCTCCCTAGAAGATTGTGTAAGTCCTTCTCATTGTCCTTATCCTTGGGAGGCAATGATCTTTCCTTATTTTTATCTAAGGATCCACTTTTTCCTATTTTGTGGATGGTGTGGACTTTATTACTTGATGTTATGCCTTGTACGCATTTGTTGTTGTTTGTTCAAGGATTCTCTCTTACAAGAGGTGTAAGTCCTTGACTACAACCTCTTTTGCACTTGGTAAAATACATCCATAATGAATTCACTCTCCTAATTGGGTTAAAAAGAGCGTCATCCTTCATTAAGAATCACTTTCACCTCGCAAAAGAAGGAAGTATTGCATTCTTATTCTCTTCTTTGTCTTATTCTAGAAGATTTTATATGTGTCTAAGACAATTCCTCTCAGGGATAGGTGTCTTTTGTACAAATATCTCTTCTCCTCTAAGGATCTCCTTTACACATACTACAAGATATCCCTTTTCAACTATCTTATCCTTGCTTAAGGAGTGCAGAACTCTCTTGCTTGGATCTATGAAATTGTTGCATTTTTGGGGTATCTTCTTGTGTGATGAAGGTAGGAATCCTTGTTCTACTTTTCTTATGACATAAAACTTACACTTTTTGAGCAATGGGTCATTCTCGGAACTAGAGCACAGACTCTTAGAGCGAGATGTCATGCTTTTGTACTATACATATACAGGTTGTAGCATACTCAGGCATAGACTCCTATGAGGTGCTTCTAACCTCCCTTACACACACATGCACGAGGTTGAGTGGAACTAGCGGCATAAGGCTAGACTTTCTCACTCTCCTCCCTTACATGGATCACCTAGACAGACTCTAGGGGCTAGTTTTCCATGTCCTTTTTCACATGGATCACCTAGACAAGATCTAGGGGCGAGAAGTCCATGTTTTTCTCTCTCACTATTCTTCTCATGGATCACCAATGTGTGTATTCATGCTTTTCTCCTTTCTTTTCTTCTCTTTGCATTTTGTTTCCATTTACATCCTTCATCTTGTGTTAGAGAACTCTCAAAACCTCACACTCTTTGTTGTGTTGGAATTGAGATTTAGTCCTCTTTCTTACCAAATGATTCTCCATTAGTTTTTGATCTCATATCAAATCTTCTTGTGAGCATTTGTCATCAATATTCTTTAACAATTCGAAGTGGTAAACATGATACCCTGTTTCAACTCACTAAAATTAGCAAGCCGAAACAGGAGGGGGCATATAGCTACCCTCGAATTTTTATCACCTTCCTTAGTAAGCATTAGGTGATTTTGTGATCTAACGTATGTTTTGTAGGGTGCGGTACCTAACTGTGTACTGCAGATACTGCTGGGGGCTTCGTTCGACAGACTTATGGATATATCCTTTTTCAAATAATGTTTACTTTTCTGTACTTTAGCTTGCATATGCACGTAGTGTTCATATGACCGCTAAAGTGGGGGCTAAATGTAGCGTCGTAAATTGTATGCACTTGCTAGGGTGGTACAATTTCACACCTAGTTTAGCACCCGCCTTGGCACATTTTGCATTTTGCATTGCATTTCCCTTTAGCACTTAATTAATTAAATTAATTAGGTCTAGGGTTCTATTTTATCATTTCATCATCATTAAGTTGGGCCCTTTTCATTAAAGTGTGCCCCTTTCATTTTATTCTTCCAATACATCATTTAATCAAAAACCCTAATTAGGTCCTATTTTGAACTTGGGGGCTTGATTTCGGGGGTCAAAACATCTCGAAATCAGCTGTAACTTCGGGATTCTCTCTAAAATCATCATATCCGACGGCCCTGAAAATTTGGTGAAAAGTTGTCGGGACCATGGCGCCCGGAGTGCACATGGTCCCGGACATTTTTCCCGAAATTTTAGGAGCACGATCCAATCATAAAATAAAGCTTAACCCCAAGAAATTGGCGGGAGATTCAATCTCTAGGTCGGCCAAAAGTTGGAATTAAGACCTAGGGTTTCATATATAAGAACTCTCTTTCTTCATTTGAAAGGATCGGAATTTTGGCTTTCGAGGACCTTCTATGCAGCGAAAGAGCAGATCTTTGAAGACTTCAATAACATTCAACATCCATCCATCAAGCATTCATCAATTTCATTCATTTAGGGCTTGGGAGACATTGAAGAACAATAGGAGATTACCGACTGAAGATTGGCTTGTACTCCTCCCTTAAGGGTTGGGTATGATTTCATGTTGTTTTCATGTCTTTGCATAAGCTTCAATATATCCTTTATTCATGCTTTAGATCACTTTGCATCTTGATTTAGAGCATTTACATTATCATTTACAAGCAATTAGGGTTTACTTTCTAGGTTGCTCTAGTTTGCTTTCTTGCATTTAAGGACCTTGCACACACACTAGGTCTGCACACACAATACATTTTACAATACAACTTGGCTATTCGTGGAGGTGGAAATCACCAAAGCCGGGGTTTGACTAAGGCAAAACCCTATATAGCCGCCCAAAACACCTTTTCAGATATAAGTGCAGATTTCGGGATTCAGACGACGTCGCAAGTTGCAGATCCGAAAGAAGCAGACGGAGACGGGACCACACACCAAGTTTCAGAGGAAAAGACCAGGACAGGAGTGTGGGGCACCCTGGTCCTGCCAGGACAGGGGCGCTGGGCGCCCTGGTCCTCCTGACAGACATCATTTTCAGCATTTTTGACAGCTTTTTCCAGAGTGCAAAACAACAGTTTTCGGAGCAGTTTCAGGGGCAGAATCAGGACAGTGGCGCTCGCACCCCCGTCCCGAACATTTTCAGTCATATTTTAACTCCGGGTATGCATTTGCATTCTTGTCCTATTCTTGTATTTACAGCTTTCCATTGTTTAAGTTCAATTCTGCAATCTTGTTATTAGTTCATACTTGCACTTTGGGGTTAGGGATTGAACTTGCATCATTTCATCTTTCAATTGCAACAAAGGAATAGAAATCCTAATAGGTAGCCTGTGGCTCTCTCTTCCACAAGAAGAAGTAGCCAATTGTGTGATACCTCTAGGCTCTTTTGTATTCCACAAGTGTGTGGTTGAAAGTGAGATTAGGGCATGTTTGCTTAGTGTCACTTTTTCTCCCACACAGAAGTGCAAATGATATAAGAAGAGGAGCTTGATTATTAAAATTATCAAATTTAAGCTATCGATATAACTTACCCTGACTAAACCAACTAGCATAGACCATGAAAGAACCTATCAACATAACATTCACTAGAGAAATACATTACTAGTTTTTATTTGCCTTGTCTTTTTTATAATTACTCCCAGTTCCAACAACATTCTGTTATAACTTTTATTCACATCCAATTATATTCAAATTTCATATTCAAATATGTTAAAAGCATATCATAAAGCATAATTACAGGAACTTTTTTGCCATTCATGTAGACAGCTAAATTAAATAATTTAAATTCACTATAAATAAATCTCTTTATGCTTTAGAGATTGGGGTATACACACCTAGGTCTAGTGGAGCCTAAAGTGTAGAGAAATTTGGTCTTTGACCATTCCTATTCGTTGGCCAAGGCTGATTGGATCAATTGGGAATTTGGCAAGTCCTTTTGATTTCCAATCTGTGGTTTTGGGAACCAACAGGATCTATCAATGAATCATGTTAAATGCAATCCTCTACAAGAAGATCATTTGCTTTGGGAATTAAGCTAATTGACTTAGTACTATCAATTCATCACGTCCATAGTATGTTATACCAATATGTTGAAGATTTGAACATCTTTGCTTCTCAAGGGTTCTAAAAATCTACAAACATAACTTCCCCCAAATTGATACCCCTTTTAATTTAGTTTCTAGAAGAGCAATATGTACCATCTTGAGCTGCAAATCCATCCTTCACTTCATCATCTTTCTTTTTCTTCTAATATTTGAATCTACATCTTTTCCATCTTCTTTATTTGAGTTAGATCAACCTTCTTCTGTGAAAGAAAAGACTTGGTATTATTTCCTCTACAATACTTATTAATATTTTTTGTATTTGTTACAGTTATAACATGTAATGTCTTGTGGATCATTTCCACTTCTTGTATTGGATATGCAATTAGTTGCCTTATGACCAAACTTGTTGCATGTATAACAATAACTATTGTAAGATTGATTATTCTTGCATTGTGTACATTCATTAAACCATTACCTATTATTAGTAAACAAATTTGTCTTTTTTAAATAATAACTCAAATGACAAATTACCGAAGCAATAAAGACAAATATCAATAGTAGTTGAAGAAATCACTATTAAATAAGTGATTTTTTTTCTAAATTTTAGAGGTACAATTCCCTTGTTTGATGTAATTTAACTTTTTTAGGGGTATGCTTTTAACTAGAAAGTAGAAAAGGCAAAACTAACTCCTATAGATCAATACTTTATGTGAGATAAAATTTGTATTTGACTACATCAATACTTAACACACATTGTGTTAAAAAATTAGCATCATAAAGTCTAAGAAGCATTGGTTCTTTACAAATTGTAATGTCTACCATCTGCCATCAATACATCTAGATGAAAATCACATCTTTATACATCAAAATATTGGCTAAAAAAGGACCATCAAAGGCGCTCCATGCACCTACAATGGTGAGCCATTTATAACATAATGTCACTTGACACTTTTTTTCTATTTACCATAACAAGATGTTTTATAACATAGTGGGTAAGTACCTAAAATAGTGCTACTGCTAATTTTACAAAATTATTCCTATTGTCTACAATAGGGTCATAGAAGTGTAGTTTCAAGTGACATATACAAAATAGGAAATTATAGATAAACAAAACTAATTCCCAATGTATTGGAGTATGACAACCATGTTCTCTCCAATGTCCATTAATTTGACAGTAGCTGATGTGGAGAGCCAGTTATCATCAGAGTTGAGTAGTTTTCGAAAGGAATCTAGATTCCCATTCCTCGCCCCTACTGTAAACACCTCCCATGCCTCCTGGATGAAGTTCTTCCTCCTCTTCCATGTTGCCCTTTTTTGGGCAATTTCCTCGTCTTCACTGCCTGACTCCTCCGATTCAGAGAAGATGTAGTTGGTGTGGTTAAAATAGATGTCGAGGGTGCTTACCCAACAATCAGAATCCAACTCTAGAATGGCATTTGCCAGGGCTTGTCCATCACATGGGCAGACAAAGTCGGCAATCCTCTCTATGCTCACTTCCTTTGAATCAAATATGTCAACCATAGGGAAAATGACAGCCTCATACACAAACCCATCACACCAGTGTCGATTGGCACCCAATATAACATTAGCCACCCACCATACAACATTCCAGATTACATCGTTTGCTTGAAATAGCCGCCTGCATTGGGTCTAGATCGATTCTTCTACACAGGAAACTGAGACCAAAATGATGCACCATCGGTTGAGATCGATACTTCCAGGCTTAAGACTGTAATCTGAACCATTCCTTATATAAAGTTTTGGACTTTCCAGAGAAGTCTAGAGACCAAAATAGGCCCGAATTCCAATCAAGGTTCATCAGAACAACATATCTTTACTATTCTGAGAACTTGTCAAGTCCCTTCTCATACGTACTGTTTGAGTAATGTTAACTCCAACTAAGGTTGTGTTAGCATTTGTTTCTCATTCTATTCCTGTCGTGATTTATAGACAATAGACGATGCATGCTCTACCTCTTTCACCACAAACTTTGTTTAATACGGTTGTTATGTCATTGTTTCCTCCATAATTTTCATTATCTGCAGTGGTCTACGGTGGTTCTCTTTTTATAAATCTGCATATTTTTCAGTTGTAAAGATATCAATGAATTAATACAATTTCATTTTCTTAGCTGCTCTTTCTTTTTCTTATGTGCATTAGATCTGCAAGTTTTGTTTTAATTTCCTAGATAGATGTATCATGTACTTTATCTAACCGGCTTGATACCAATCTGCCAAAGCACATGAAAAAATAGAGGTCTTTGGTTTGTCCTTCCAATAAGGTAAAGCCTACCTCTAGCTAAAATGAAGCTCCCATGCTCGATCCACATTCACCGACATCCGATGCACAATCATAAGAGAGCTTGAGATCCACGTTGGTTCACGATGTTTGTTGGAGCTTGGGAGGTCCCCCAATTCTTTGAACATATAGATGCCTTTCCTAATAAACCTCTTTCCTTTAAACATTTTGATGAAGAGTAAAGGTCATTTGTTATACTAAAATAACTTGTTCCACCAAATGGAAGAGATAGGGAAATTAAGACCATGCTAAAGAGATTGGTCATACCAAGTGAGGTGTTAGGAAACTATTTACCAAGGTTTCCAAATACTATTAAATGAGTCTATCTCTAAATTTTTGTTTACATAGTCTAATATTTAATTACAATCATAATGTATAATGTTGAATCTCCAAAGTTCTTGAAATAGGTAAGTTGGACACCCATTGGTGCAGGAACACCTCTTTTAACCATTTTTTATGCATTTTCCACATTTTGATGTGATGATCCATTTTTTGGATTAGGTGTTTGAATAATGGACTACTCAGATCTCCACATGTGTGTTTGATAGTCATTTGAAGGATGATTGTCACCTAGGTTATTACTTTTCTCAAATTTGGCCTATGAGCCCTTGTAAGCTTAAAATGGCATAAATTTGCATTATGATGTAAAAAAACTTGTAAAACCTCATTAGGCATTTAGGCATGTATGTTTAATGTTAGGAAGTCATGCTAGGAGGTTCAGTATAAGTAAAAATGCATAAAAGGCAAAAATGCACATTTGAGCAAAAGTTGTCATTGTTGCTTGACAACTTTTTGCAACTTTTTGAGCAAATCAGTGGTTAGGCAATTGATGAAGAGTTTTTTATGACCAAAATGGCATATAAAATGCTCTGATAATGATTCTACATGGGTTGGAACATTTTTGAGCAAGTTTGAATAGATTTTGAAGACAATTTCCAGATGTTAACTTGTAATTTTGTCATTTTTGTAGCAACAGTATCTACCAAATGGATTGAACTTGCTACTGTTCTTTCATGGTGGTTTAGTGTATTTTATTTTATTTCCCAGGAGGTTTTGGTAATTTCTTTTAGTGTAGGTTTGAGGTGTGTTTACAAATTTGTATTGCTCTTGGCCTAAGCAAGGGTTCATGAGCCCATTCATGGTTCCAACTTGAAATCCCTTGGAAGTGCATTCAGAGATGTTTTCAATGCCTTATAATTCCATTAGCATGGTTGTGGAAAGTTACATTTGTGAAATAAATCCTTCTCTTCGTAAAGTACGACTAGGGCATGCTAAGGGTTGGCACTGAATAGGGACTACATGAGGAAGTTTTATCATGATAGTATTGGGATCCTTATAAAGACATTCTTTGGGCCTATGTGATAGAATCTGATATTTATTAGCACATATGAAGTTTCCATGGAAGGTTGGAAGTGTAGACAATATATGAAGAGGAGCTTAATTACCATAATTATCAAATTTGAGCTATCGGCGTAAGTTACCCCGACAAAACCGACTTGGAAATTAAATATGAGGAGTGTAAGGGTATTGTCAATCATGGATTCTCAAGTGTGG
This sequence comes from Cryptomeria japonica, assembly GCF_030272615.1. NCBI lineage: Eukaryota > Viridiplantae > Streptophyta > Pinopsida > Cupressales > Cupressaceae > Cryptomeria > Cryptomeria japonica. Next base: position 311,228,030 of record NC_081412.1, on the reverse strand, counting down.
TAGATGATACAAGGGTAATAAAGGACAAAAACCAATGGATCACCTAATGCAAACCCCTACTCAGTTCACCCCTTAGCGTTTCCCATGTAGATACATTAGAGATGAATGAAAGTAGGGGAACAAGTTGAGAATTTTGTTACAACATAGATAGCGGTTAGAGACATCATCAGGAAGTATGCTGCAGTACTAGGAAAACCCTACTGTGACCTATTTTTCAGAATTGGACAAGTACCACTAGGGCATGCTAAGGGTTGGCACTGAATAGGGACTACATGAGGAATTTGCATCATAACAGTATTGGGATCCTTATAGGGCATTCTCTGGGCCTATGTGATGGCCTTTGTTAGTTTTTAGCACGTATGAAGTTTCCTTGGAGGGTTGCAAGTGCAAATGATATAAGAAGAGGAGCTTTATTATTAAAATTGTCAAATTTAAGCTATCGGTGTAAGTTACCCCAACTAGACCGACTAGCATAGACCATGAAAGAACCTATCAGCATATCACACATCAGGGGCATGCAAAAAATGTTATGCTGATAATCGATGAGATTTTCAGGATATCTTACACCGATGAAGGAGAATGCAAAGTAGAGGTTAGCGATGTCATCGGGTCATTGGAGAATGTCATCCCACACTACTCTGATACCCGATGGGCTAGACGACAAAGGTGGTATCATTGACATAACTTACTCCAATGAGGCAATACCGAAAGGTAGAAATACTAAGTCATCGGGATAACTCAAATCATCGGGGAGAGGAGTTTTGGGTTACACCGATACCCATTAAGGAAGACAAAGCTAGGCACAAAAGAGGAAGATAAGGTTATCGGTTTTTTTCCACCATATATATTGAAATCATCCAATTTCTTACCAAGCCAAAATAGAAACTCAATTGTGTAACAAGAATTTAATTTTATTTGTATTCATATATATTGAAATGCTTGAGTTTGATGTTATAGAACAATTTCATGCACATACAATAAAAAACATGTTTTTTCACCATATATAACGAAATGCTAACAACAATTTCAAAACAGGGAAGATAAGAGTATCAGTTTGTGTCAACAATTTTTATTTTTGTTCGGTAAAGCTATATTTTATATTGATTTTGAAAATGTTTGCATTCTAAAAGAAAAACCTCCACAGCGAGCCGACTAGACTATCAAAGCCAGTATACATAACGGTCCATACATAACACATTCAAAAACATTTAAAAAAAAAAACACAGTCCTTGCTTCAAAAAAGGTTGTATGTTCCATCTCTCTACTCCACGTGAATAGTGACCATGCCCTCTTCCACATCCATCACTTCCATGTTCCTAACTTGGTTCATTTTTGTCTCCCTGCTGGAGCCTTCACCGAACTGCAGCACATGACCCTTCTTAGCTATTCCTCTTCCACAAGGTCAACCCCATTGTTTTGTGCGTGTAGGAACCATTCGTTGCACAAGTGCTCTATATTCCAACCAAGGTCCCCATTTTTCCATCTCCACACACACTTTCCAGACATCGACCATCTCAAGGTATTGCACAATACCAGACATTTCAGCCTGTGGTACACTTCTTCTCGCCTCTTTATCAAATGTGGCGCTCCAAAGAAAGAACAGTCACAAGGGAGGAGTGAATTCACTCACGTGAATCCACGCTCTGCCCACACTTTCAAAGCTATCCATGTCTCGTGCCAAAACTTATAAAGCTTCCATTCCCCCTAGCCATTCCTTCTTGACACACATGTTCATGATTTCTCTAACCTTCACAATAGGTTGGAGCTCCAGACACCATGCCATAAACATAGACACTATGTCTACATTCATTCTGTACTTCCATCCACCATTTACATACTTAGGTCCAAGGATCAACTTCACCGCGGAAATAAATGAGGTGTCTTCATAGATAAATAGGTTCATCAACCTATCATCACTTATTCATCCCCAAAATGTGACCTGTGTTCTGCTTGTCTCTAAAGAAAAGTTGGCCTCCATATTTGAAATCGAGATACCTGTGATTCCAAAATGGACATGTAAATCTGTCAGACTAATAGCGACATCTATAAATTATTTGAATTTTTATCAACCTATGCGTTAATTTTTTAGTGATTTCTAATAACTAAATTCATCTACCACATGTTCCATGTTATTCTAGAATCTTACTTGTATTATGCACCATAGTCTGTGGACATTTTGGTACACTTAAACATATCCATATCATGTTATCCTACGAAGATCTTGGATTCATATGACGCACATAGCTGATAGAAAGTTTCATTCTGATATCAACTAACAAGGCGCGTTATGCGCTTTCGCGCATGACTGCTCCAAAACAGTAGTACGCAATGACTAACACGCCTGCTAGTCGCACGTTTTACACCGTCAATTTTGCAATCAATGGGCAATGATTGACTAACACAACTCTAACACACTATACAATAGGTGCTCCCGCTCCAAAAAGAACCTTTCGTACAACATGTTAGCGACAGGTTAGTCAATCGTAGCCATTAATTGCAAAATTGGTGGTGTAAAATGCTCTACTAACACATGTGTTAGTAAATCCGTACTATCATTTTCGAGCTGGAATAGATGCCTCTAATGTGGACTCTGCTCCCACGGGGGCCGGAGCCTTTAATATACAGAGTTAATATTACATGTTAAAGCTGCAAAGAAGTTGATTTTTTTAATGTATTTGATTAAGTATATTAAATTTTGTATTTATTTTATTTTTTAATAAATCTATTTATGTAAATATATTTTGATTGAGATAGTGTGTATTAGTTTATAAGTTTTATTTTCTGGCTCCAAAACGGACCTTTCGTACAGTGTGTTAGCGATAGGTTAGTCAATCACAACCGTTAATTGCAAAATCGATGGGGTAAAACATGGGACTAACACACGTGTTAGTCAATCCGTACTATCGTTTTGGAGCTAGAATAGATGCGTCCACATCTTAGGAAGCATAATGAGAAAAAGGCACCCTTATAGATGGAAGAATTTCCTATTTGATTATTAATCTTTTGTATCCTGAAGAGGAAGTAAAAATTACAAATTATGGAAAGTTACACTATCGGGATAAGTCACCTCGATAAAAACACAAGCAACAAATACTAGCTTTTGATTAGCATATCATATACCGATAAGAATGCATGGAAATCCAAGGTCAGACCTATCGGCATTAGTCTTGCCGATTATAGTATGGAGTCAACGACAGTTATATCGGAGAAGCATATACTGATAAGGCTCATAGGTATAGTGAACATAAGCGACAAAAGCATAAAATTGTCTTGCCAATAATTGATGAGGTTATTGGTAAGACTTATAGTGAAAATGTCCATCGGTGAAGGTAGTACTGAAAAGAAAGTCATCGGGGAAATAATGTTAGTCAATTTTGCCATTTCGTGACACAAAAAGAAATGGCGGCCTGGCAGTTCGCGAATCAGCGAAATCGACTAACACGGTGTGTTAGTCACTTTCATTATTTCGCGGGGCAAAAGGATTCGTGGACTACGTGGGCACCATTTCCTTTTGCCCCACGAAATGGCGAAAGTGACTAACACGTCGTGTTAGTTGATTTCACTGATTCGCAGACTGCCTGGCCACCATTTCCTTTTGCCCCGCAAAACGATGAAATCAACATAAGCGGCAAAAGAAGAAAATTGTCTTGCCGATAACCGATGAGGCTATCAGTAAGACTTATACCAAAAAGCGCAATAGTGAAAATGTCCATCGGTGAAGGTTGTAGCGAAAAGAAAGTCATCGGGGAAATAATGTTAGTTGCTCGTTTTGCACCGTCAAACCTTTCGTACAATGCGATAACAATGTGTTAGTCAATTGCAACCATTTATTGCAAAATCAATGGTAAATCCATTCTGTCGTCTTGGAGCCAGAACAGGCGCGTTCATTTTGGAGCCAGAAGCACGTCTGAATAGCTTCACCTAGACGGGACCGACCAAAAACCTAACACCAATTCTAACCCTAATGCCGCAACCCTTGTAGACACCTAAAATTGTCCTATCTAATTAAATAAATATTTTTATTTATTTAATTATTTAGCCTAATTCTTCTATTAATTAAATAAATCTTTATTTATTTAATTAATTCATTTATCCTCTTCTAGCCTTATTTCTCATTTAAATAAATACTTTTATTTATTTAAATTGTCCTTTTCCTAAATTAAATAAATATCTTATTTATTTAATTGATCTCACTTCTTCTATTAATTAAATAAATCTTTATTTATTTAATTAATTCATTAACCTTTTCTACCCATGACACATGTCATTCATCTCTTAATTCATACACTACCTACCCTCTCATTATTTTCTTATTTTCTCTACCTACCCTCTAATCATAGCCGACCATTTATCTCTTACACCTCTCAATCTTATCCCTCCATTTCTTATAGTGTCTTCTATATAAGGATATGCTTCCTTCATTATTGAACCCTACCCGACTACACTACACTTTCAAAATTTCATATGCGATCAAGCCTACTTGCAACCACATTTTCGTTCTTTGTTGAGCACTTGTGCACACATACAATCTGAGAGCAAATATATCAAGCAAGATAAATGGAGATAGGAAGAATGGAGATCCAAACCTTATTGGACATGTGATGGTATAATCTTTGTGATTTCATTTGATTTGCATTGTCTTAGGTAATCTTCATATGTTATGGTGGATCTTTGTTGTTGTTAGGCTAGGGTTTTGTGTTGAATTCATTTAGTCTTTCAATGTTGTTGTTTCCATTTTTATCATAAACATTTTGGCATGCCCGGTGGGACTCTTGTCCCTTTTGCATTTAACATCTTTTATTGTAGATTTTGTGGTTTTGAAGTTGCAGATCTGACATTTCCAACAACATTTAGACATTTTTCACGTTTGCGCATTTTGAGATCGCGTTTTTGATTTTTTGTTACATCTGTGATATCTGGACTCTTGTATGTGAAGCCTTCAGACATGTATGTGTTCGGTAGTCGCGTTTGTGTCCCAAAGACGCATCTGCATTTTTCGGTAGCGTTTGTGTTAGGTGAAATCGTGTTTGTGTTTCAACTTTTGCATTTCGGTTTCTTATCCAGCTTTGGGGTTTTATTTCGTTATTTGGATTTCAGATCTAGTTTATATTGAGCTAAGATCTTCAGATCTAGCTAATAAAATTGGTGCAGATTATCTTGAAATCAAAATTGTTTTGTCGAAGGCCCCTATTTCACAAAGTCTTTTGGATCTAAAATTTACCTAACTTGTGTGCTTGCAGGAATGGGTGATCATTTGAAACAATCCAAACTACTAACAGATCTTTGTTGTAGGATCTTGATAAGTATTTTCTTTTGATCTTTATTGTGTGCCTTGTTTTCATAGATTATCAAACACTTCAATTGGTGCACTAAAATTGAACTAGTGCCTTTTGTGTCTTGGGAAATAGGCTCTTTTTGTTTAATCTCTAGAGAGCCTATCTCCCCATGTGGTCATTAGGACTACTAGCAAGGAGAGAACGACCCAAGTGGTATTGAGGAAAATCCATCCTCTTCCGAACCACTATAAACAATTTTATCCATGGTGAAAGCCATGGGTAACGTGTGCTGATTAGTTCATACCGACACTATGTCTCCCCATAAACCCGTTTGATCAAATATATTTTATCATTTGTAGGGCGTAACCCCTACCGACTGGGAGCCTTTTGTATTTACAAAGCTGAAAGTGCCACATGCATGACCACATGAGCAGATGCCCTTACTAGCACCTTTTTGTTTTAGAAAGCCAAAATCCTTCTAGTTGTTGGGTCAGGAGGTCAGACCTATGGAGCGACCCACACACATACGGTTCTTAGTAGAGATACAAAGTTTACCACAGGGGGTTTTCATGGGGATTGATGCTTGGCTACCCCAGAGAAGTGAGTGCTGAGGGTGGAACCAGTGGGGTCAAGCATCTAAGTATCCGCTTTGAATAGCGTAGCCTCGGGGGAAACCCCATGTGGGATCAACAACTATTGTCCTGACTAGTCATAAGAATTGTACTTGTCTTATTTTGAACAATCAAACAGTCAAGACCAAACATCAAAACATTGTGTCTTTTGTGTCCTCAAGTGTATGCAAAATTTTTTTACATCGAACATCACACTCTTCTTTGGAGTCATTTTGAGTCTAAACACTTGCATACATTCTGTAGAAGTGGAAGACTCCATTATGGATCCCCGTTTCAATCGATTGGCTGAGGAAATAATGAGGAGAGATAGACAATATTTCTTACAAGTGATGGCACAAAGTGGAGCCAAGATCCCTCATGATTTTGACATGTCTCAAATAATAGAAAATCGACCTTTGCAACAACCTCATCTCAACATGGATCAAAGGAGGCCAAATAGTGGAGGCAATAGATGACCACATCTTGTGCCCGAATCACTATCATCTTTGTTTCAAAAACCTGAGGTCCCATACACACATGGTCAAGCATATGATACTCACCTTCGCAGACCATTATGGAAGTCTTATATAGAAAAATATACTCAATCACATGCCAATGCTAAGGACCAACCACCAAAGCAATTGGATATCCAAAGGCATGTTCAAAATTTGGACACAAGGAAAACCCGCGTCAAATTTGGGGGCAACACATTAGAACAAACTAATGACATGCCTGTAGAGTATGGTATGCATGGACAAAACAGATATTCCATTCCTCATCATGAATCTATACCAAGTGGTCCTTATATGCAACATCATTATAGATCTCCTCCATATGAACATGTGTATGATCAGTATCATCCATATATGCAACATGCTCCTCCTCCACCCGGTGGTTCAGGCATGGGATATGGTCTAAGAAGTCGATCTCCACCAAAGAACAAATTGGAAAATCAAATTAAGGACTTACAAAAGAAAATTGAGGACATAAATACACCGAAGCCAACTTACACAATGAGAGACATATGTCCTTATCCATTTGACAAAAGCATTCCAATGCCTCCATTTCCTACATACTTTGTGACATCTAAGTTTGATAAGTACATAGGAAAAGGGGATCCTAAGGCACATATAAGACAGTTTTGTATAGCTTGCATTGAGGTAGCAGTAGAAGAGACATATTTGATGAGATTATTCCCACAAAGCTTAGGTGATCAAGCTATGGAATGGTTCTCCCAACTCCCACCTAGAATTAAGTCATGGGGTGACTTAGCAGATGCATTTATCCAACATTTATCATACAACATAGAGACACACATATCAGTTACTACCTTGTGCAACACCAAACAAAGGGATGGAGAGTCTTTTTCATCATTTTTACAAAGATGGAGAAATCTAGCCAGCAGATGCTCTTGTGAAATTCCACAAAAACAAATGGTAGAGATGTTCACCCAGAATGTCCACGGAGAAATTGGTTATGACCTGAGAAAAGCTTGCTTGTCCACCTTCAAGGACGTCATTGAAAAAGGCTTAGCAATAGAGAAAGTCCTAATTGAGAAAGGCATCATTAAGATATTCAAAGAAAACAAAGAGGACTTTAAAGGAAAAGACAAGCCAAGATTTTGGAATAAAAACAAGAACACAGTCAATGATGGTGTTGTTGATGCCAATACAGTACGACCTAAAATCATTTTTTCCAGATCAAGCTCTACAAACAATCATGTGAATACTCAAATAACTTCCAAGTCACGAAGGAAGTACACTCCATTGGGAGAACCACTAGAGTCAGTTTTCAAAAAGCGAGTGGCAAACAAAATAATAACTATCCCAGATCTGCCTCCATATGAGCCAAAGGTTAAACCAAATTGGTGGAATGATGATGAGTATTGTGAATTTCATAAGAGAAAAGGTCATAAAATAGGAAATTATCATCGACTAAAGAACATCATACAAGATCTCATTGATAGAGGTGACATTGAGATTGAAGGACACTCATCCAATCAAGAGCATGAAATGTTTAAAGAACCATTCCCAAAACATGACAAGGGAAAAGCCAAAGCCACAAATGACCAGACCAACTATACCAGAGAATCCTATAATTATAATTCAACTATCAATCACATTTCGATGGATAATTATGTCTCTACCATTATCATCAAGGACAAAACACCTGAAAATTCTACCCAAAGACCCAAGATTGTCCTAAAAGGCATTGGATCTTCTTCCGAACCTACCTATGAATGTAATGTTACAACTCATTGAGGTAAATTCACTTTGCAAGGTGCTCTAGCTAAAACCACCGCTTTCTCATCAACCAAGCCTAAGTATGACCTTGTAGAAAAGTTAGGGAAGACACCCTCGCTTATCTCCATCCTCGAGCTCTTATGCATATCCCCCGCACATAAAGCCATTCTTGACAAAACATTGAGAGACACTTCCATCCCTACTGATCTGAATGTGGACTAGTTTCAATCCATGGTGGGATACCTTTTCATTCCACACTCCCTTACATTTACAGAAGCTGATGACGCCTCCGTGAGCCAACCACATAATTCACCTTTACACATTGAAGCCTTCCTACACAAACACCAAATAAAATGAGTCCTGATAGATGGAGGAGCAAGTCTAAACATTTGTACATTGAACACTATTAAACAATTGGGATATTCTGAAAAATCTATGAATTCTACACATGTAATCACCATCAAGGCATATGATGATGAAGAACGTTCATCCAATGGCACAATCAACTTACCTCTCAGAGTAGGGCTAGTTACAAAAGATGTGGTTTGTCAATTCCTAGATCTCGATCTCACATACAACATATTGCTAGGACGTCCATGGATTCATGAGATGAGAGCAGTCCCATCTACATATCATCGATGTATCAAGTTTCCACACAATGGGGTTGAAGTGATCGTCAAAGATGACCCAAATCCATTCATATATTGCAACAATCTGTGCCCTAGATCATAAATAACAATCCCAATCAATCGAGAAGTTTTTCCATCTTCAACATATGTTGATCTAGAATCCTTGAAAGCTTCTACATCCAAACAAACAGAGATCAAAGAAAAGTTCAAGATTAAAGACCTAGGATGTGGTGAGTATATTTTTCATGTTGATCAACTCCCACTATCTATAAAGACATTTAGTCAACATGAACAATCTACAAGCAGTATGCAAGACCAAGGAATTGGGTGTGAACCACCTAGTGTTGTGGCTACTAAGTCTGAATGCAAATCTCCTCTAGTGGTGCAAGCAACTCTTGATATCAATAATCCTAAGAGTGGTTCCAACAAAGAATCTATTGAGCATATCGCCAGCCCTCTTGAGAGCTCACATAGCCTTACCATATCATCCACTCATTTCATTTCCACTCCGCTCCCAAAATTGGATCAACAAGAATCACAAAAGCTCTTAATAATTGGGGATCAAGAATCAAGCTTCGAAAAGAAAAATGTAAAAGTCAAAAATAAAGAAAAGTCCTTTAGTCCACATCAAAATCAAAAGCTATTGGACTCTGAAAAAATCAAAGTCAAGGATAAAAATCCTATGAAGAAAAAAGAACAAGAGTTGATCTCCCCTAATATCAAAATAACCTGGGGCAAAAGTTCTAAAGTTTCAAGTCAAAAAGCATACTTGTTGATCCTAAGTCTCCATCATGCTATCCTACTTTCACTTCTTTTCACAATCACAAGCCTTCATTACTCATCCACTTGTTCCACACATTCATCCCCTCTTGGCAATACATCATGGACCTTTAATGGAGCTTCCTCAAAGGACTTTGTTATCAGGGATGCCCAAACTTCTTTAGGTGACACACATACGGGCCTATGTAGTCCACACACTAGTAATTCTATCTCAGTTCCTTTATCACGAAAGATAGTCACTCGAGCTACACATCATTCAGTCAAGGAACAATGCAGTTACAATCATAAAGTCAAGCCTCACACATTCGAGGTAGGTGACTTAGTTCTCAAAGAGAATCCTAAAAATCAACAAGACAGAGAGAAGAAGGGCAAGTTCGAACCAAATTGGCTTGGTCCTTATATCATTACAACAGCCTATGGATTCAGTGCATATCAGCTCTCAACTCCAGATGGCGAACCTTTGGAGGATCCTATCAACAACATGCACCTTTGTAGGTTTTACACATAGCTCTTCAGAATATCCTAATTCAAAAATACAAAAAAAAATAAAAATACAAAAATACCAAAAAAAAAAATTTTTAAAAAAAAAATCATTACTTGGTGAAAACCTGGCAAACAGGCGCTTTGTGACACAAAAAAAAAGCAAAGAGAAATAAATTCGTCCAACGGTGAAAACCACTTCGGTGGCGCCCTGGGAAAGTACCATGGTGAAAACTAGGTCATCGACGCCATGTGTAGAGACATTGCTCTTCCCTCCTTCAGGATTCAACCTCATCCTTTCACTTTGCACACACTCACAACCTATCCATTCATAATAAACTTTACCCATTCCCATCATGGCTTGTTATTGATCTACCTAAGATTGGTTAGCCATTCATAATAACAATCCTTTTCACCCCTTTCCATCCATAATAAATCTGCTCCTATCTGTGGCTAAGGCAAATCCTACGTCTAGTGATGGGTGTGGAATTAAGAGCATCACACGTTCCGAAAAGTACAAGTTTCTTCCAATTTTCTCCAGTCTATCCGTGCACAATCCACAATAAAGTAACACTTGCATCGCCAATCCACAATAAAGTTCTGTCTTCTCCGCAATAAAGTATTAGTTTCATGGATTTAGTCAGTTTCAGATGAGACATAGTGGCAACAATGGGCTTCAACAAAATCCAATCTTTCAACAGACTCAGACAACATTATGGTTCAGTGCTATCTATCCTTTTTGTGAAAGTAAACATTGTGACCACAATTAAATAAGACTTATACAAGTGACAAGAGACACTAAACTTGAGGACTACAGTGGATGTTGGTGTTGAGTCTTGGTTTTCTTTTGATTTTATCTTTTGGTGACATGTCTTTTAGCTTTTCTGGGATGTCTTTGACTAGAGATTCTATCTCCAAGATGTCTTTGACTAGAAAGGCGAGGATGGGGTATCGTCGCCTATTTTTCTTTGCTGTCTATGGGTTGTCTCTTAGTAATGCTATGACTTGTCCAAGGATATGAGGACACTGTGAGTCTAGTATGAACTAGGGCATTCCTTGTTTGTGACTGTCTTATCTCCATGCAAACGGGTACAATGACTTTCTGGATCAAACCTATGTCTGGATTGTCATAACCTATTTTGCCATAATAAAGCTCAATGATGATAATGCACAAGAAGCTCTTTCACTTTCATATCTTCTATCTTTCATCCCCCTTTCTTGATTGACTTTCATCGTCCTTCCTGAGTCTATGTAGCCTCCTATCAAATGACTGAGTATAATGACACACCAAAACCATTTGCATTTCATGTAGTTGCACCTGCATTACCACATGTTAGCATATCATACATACATATAGATATCATCATTGCATCACATCCTGCACACAACACATGTTAGCACATTTTACATTCTCATCATGTAAATGGTTATTTGCATTATCGTATTCATCTGCATTTCATACATTCACATTTGCATTGGCATAACATATAAAACATAAAAGAACAAAAATATTGCATTTCGTCAAGTACATAGACACATACATCATGAAACATATAGAAGCGTCACATAGGTACACATGCATATAGCTGTCGCAAGGATGAATCTCATATATATATATATAAAATCATAAGTGTCATGATACAATGATGTCAAAATCATATGGCTACAATCACCTGAAGGTGTCATCATACAAAATGGTACAAAACGGATACATAGGGAGCCCTCTAAGGCTATGATGAACTCCCTCCCTTAGAGCCGGCTGGCCTCGATGGAGTCTAAGCCCTGGAAGGACCCACCTCAGGATCATCTCTCATGTACCCTCTCTGGTGGTGGTGGTGGAGGACCCATGACCCCACTGCTTGATGCCTGTCTCCTATCCCTCCCTCCAGTGGTCATCGTTGTCCGCGATGGTCTACGGAAGCTCCTAGCCCATTGCTCTAGTGGCACTGCTCCATAGTATAGGTCTCTCCAGTAGCCTATCTCCTCCCCGGCTCGTAGAACATAGGCGTATCCAGCTCTTGTGTCCTCTGCTGCCTGTCTCCTTGCCCTTAGTGCTGTCTCAGCCTCTATATAACACTGGATAGCCTGATCCCTCTCCCGCTCAGTATCCCTCAGTTGTCTCCTGAGCCTATCCCTCTCCCACTCAAGATCCTGGATCTCATCTGTTTGTCCCTAGCAGATCTCCCTCAAAGCCAGTAACTCATCCTCCTCCTCTCCCCCCTCACCCTGTCCCTGTACCTGTGGCTGCTCTTGTGGCTACCCCTGTCCCTGTCCCTGTCCTTGTACATGTCTGGGAACCTGTGTTGTTGGCACCTGTAAAGGAAATCCACCTCTACCCCTCACTATGTGAGCCTGTCGAGCCCGCCTCTCCTCCCCACCCTCTCTCCTGCTGCACCCTGCCTCCTCCGTCAACCTCTACCTCTGCCATCTCCATCTATCGGCTCCCCTAGATCTGTCAGCCATGGAAACGGATGCTCTGTCCAATATGCAGTATACTCTGCATCCATCCCTGCATCCTCTATCTCTGGCCACATATCCCAAGGCAAGGGAATCATCTTTACCAACTGTGTCACTACCTGATCATAAGACAACAATGGTCCGAAGTGCGCCTTATCTCTCACTATTCGAGCATACATCCTGGAACCCCGTAGCATCCATTGTATCTTGCCAAATTGCCTCCCCACCCTATCCACCAACTTCCTCTCAAGAATATGGGGCGTCCGCCCAATCAGATATCTGCTCCTAAACATATATGGCAGCTCCACTGTGTCATCCTCCCACTCCTCGCACTCTCGGTACGACCTCCATACGACAGTGTCGATCTCATCAATGACCTTGCGCCAGTACTCTAATCTCCCAATCTGTGGCTGAGATGTAATCATATCATACAGATGTACAAAAATGTGCCCATGGCCCCTGCCTCTGAAATGAATCGATTATGTCACCGACAGATGCTCATATAGCTACACCTGCAACAATGTAACTCCGCAACCCAATCATGCTGATCCATGGTATACAAACTGATGTAACTCATAATACAAGTGTGCCAGCAGACACGGTCCCCATGCAAACCTAGTGTGCTCTATCACCAATGTCTCCAGTAACCCTAACCTGCCTACTAACCCTACCACCGCTAACCCTAACCCGCATTCTAACCCTAACCCACGTTCTAACCTAATGCCACTAACCCTGACCCACCTTCTAACACTGACGGGGCTTGTAACCCTAACACGACTAACCCTATTCTAACCCAATCCCACCCATCCAAAATCTACAGTCACAAAGATAAAAGGCCGACCCACTACCAGACTACCATGGATTGTTAGTCGAGAGTCATGATGTAAGGCTTTTTGGAGCTAGCAAACACGCGTCCCGCATGGTATCTAACCCTAACATGATGGTTAGACAAGCAAATTTTCTCCCTATTCTACCTCCAAAATAAGCAAATGTTTGCACTACATATAAAGAAAAACAAGAAACGAAAACAAATAATGCAAACCCAGAATATATGCATCCATCATTTTTAATAAAATCCAAACACAAAAAGGAAAAAGATGACTTGTAGAGGCCGATTTCCACATACCTCACGCCCTTCAAAAATGCAACCTTCTTCAACAATCAAATGCCCTTAAAAAATGCAGCCTGTTTCAACAATCGGACGCCCTTCAACAACACAGTTTGCTTCTACAACAAGAGCCCTTCAACAATGAGTCGGAGCCTGCTTCTTCAATAATAGAACTTCAACAATGACTCGTAGTCTGCCCTTATGTTTTAATCGCGCATTAGTCTTCCTTTTTCCACGTTAGGCACAAAATGGTGCCATGTTTTATGAAATGAAGGTACATATTTTGGAAGTAGCACCCTCTTTTTCCCGCTGGTAGGCCGTCTGAACGCGGTTTCCTAAATCACCAACGGTTTTTTTTATTTATGACATTTTTTTAAGCCCACGCCCTCTTTTTCCCGTCGGTCTATCGTGTGAATGCGGTTTCTACACTCGTCGTCGGTTGTTTCTTTTTCCTAGCTTTTAATGTGTGTGTTATGCACAACACACTGCCGCTAACCAGTAAGCAAGCCGTGACCATCCTCCGGCATGTCCATGTAGTTTCGCGTGGGCCCCGATGATTGAAACCGACAAGTCCACGTCACATACTGTGGGTCCGACCGCTGCGCCAAATTCGCATGGTATGCATGTCTCAGACATGTATGTCGATGCATGTCATTGGTACGACAGGTCACTTTTGGAGCCAGAATAGACGCGTCCTTAAAAGTCAGCTGCGTTATTCTGATTCCAAAACGGATTTTTTGTACAGCGTGTTAGCGACAGGTTATTCAATCGTAGTCATTAATTGCAAAATCGATGATGTAAAATGCACGACTAACACGCATGTTAATCAATCCGTACTGTCCTTTTGAAACCAGAATAGACATGTCCTCCATGTTTCCCTGAACGAATCAATGTATAGGTTGCGAGTTTAATAAAAAGGCAATAAAATTTAATATGGAGTATGGCTCCTGCCATCTTCAACATGGATTTTGTTCTCTTCACAGGGTTCTTGGTGTGATTGTGAAGTAATCATTCCCTCTCTAGAAACCGCCATACTCTTCTGCACAGACTGCATTATTGATTTGGTAAGGTTATTATCTATATTTGGTAACAAAGTTAATGCGAAGCATGGCCTCCTGCGTCTCCAACATGGATAAACTGTGAAAAAAATGGTGCCTTCATCTACCTCCAATTTAATGCATCTCTTTGTAGACCAACAGCCTCCATGACCTATTTAAATTTGGCCTTTGACCATATTGAACAAACGTATTGAGGAGGTGAATTTTGCAGCTGGCAAAGCTCTCTTTGGAAGGTAAGTTCATGCCATGGGTTTTTGCACTGTTGCTTCTGATCTTAGCATTTGTTTTTGGTTGTTTGCAAAGTTTCCATTGTTTTATAGTTCTCTTGTTTGAATCCTTTCAATGTGGGTGATGCATAATGATTATTTTTTCAAGATTACAGTATTAGTTTAAAGATAGTGAAGATGGCATGTGGATCCTCTGTTGAAGAGATGCTTTCCTACAAAGGTTTACAACCTTCTTTACATTTTATTTCCTACACGCAAAATCCTCAAATTTCATCGGACGCAAGCAACTATGTAATTTTTTTTTGTTTTAGCTTTGATCATAAAAAAATTTAAAAGCCACCAATTATTCGAATTACCTAAGCTTCCCGAAGGAATAGGAAAAAACATACCACTAATTGTCAAAGTATCTAAGTTCCTAAACTTAGTTCAAATAAAAAACCAAAAATCAGATAGCCTCACAAGATGTTTGCAAGCAGTTCTTTCCCTGTGTAACGGTTGTCAACAACAAATGTTAAAACATAGAAAGAAGCAAAATCCAATAAGTATAACGGATCGAAAGAAAACCGTATCCTAAATTTCACTAAATCGACCTCACCCCATCTCTGTACAAAAGGATCAGTTAGGAAATTTATATTGTTCAAGTTTTAATAGTTGCTGGTGTACATTGTGATTTTAGTTGTAGCCCTTTAAGTTTTTTTAATCTGTATTTGCAGCATCTTTAATTGTTCATGCATTTAAAATCTTTATAATACATCTGCAGGAGAGTATTTGTTTGGATACAAAAAAAAGCAATAAAAAGCAACCATGTTTTAGGATGCAACAAAGAGTAGATGTTTAAGAAACATTTCCCTCACCCTGAAACCCAAGAGAATATGCTGAGATTAAAGAAAATTAGGGCAACGTATGCACCCAATTTAGGGAAAATGAGAAAGGAATAAATTAAATAAATAAGAGCAAATCAAAATGTATTATATAATGCACTTTTGTTTCGTACATTGTTCTATTGTATGATACATTTTCTAATACATGCACTTTTTTAATTTACTTTACTAACTTCGAATGAGAAGTTTGGCCACATTCCCTCCCTTTTTGACCTTTGGAAAAAGACTTAAAAAGCATGGACATTATTCATGATCATGGTGTTCAATTTTGTTCGTTACCATTAAAGGTGGTAGTCACTTACCAAAAGCTATTCACTTGGTTGGCATGACCCTTAAACTTATTCTAAGTAACTTGTTTTATTTTCTTAGTTTTGCGTGGAATGTTGCTATTTCATAGGCAACAACTAAAATCTATAGTTAGTCGATAGGCTATTCTCTGGGGGAGGCACTCCCATCGGAATTGTCTCACGTCGGTAAACAGTTGTCTTGAAACAATTTTTGGAACGTTGTTTGCCGATACCTGTTAGTTGTTTCTGACAAATGTCCCGCTGCCTGACGCCTACAATCAAAGTGTGAGTATTAAAGGTTGCAAAAGCGTTGTCTCCATCTCAACAATTGTTCCTGACATTTTTAGATCTATTTTTTGTTTACTAAATGGATTAAAACAATTTTTGGTTGGCAGTGTATTCTTCTTCTTTCCTCTTATGCTAACGACATGATTACAAAGATTATTTGCCCCAAATTCTTCTTAGATAAAGTTTGACATCTAGTTTGGATTTAACAGAAATGGAGTTTTAGGAAGAGGTGGGAAGCATTTAGAGGAGATCCAGTAGAGTCTGATAAGTCCAAATTTGCCCTTGTAGAGTATTCGGGCTTTTCAAATAAAACAACGACCAACGTATTTGTAGATGAAGTAGAGAAATTAAGAAGTGTGTTTACCAAATGGAAGGGTTGTTGTGCACAATATTTAGTGCCTGCAAAGATATCATCGAGAAGATTAAACAAAATGAAGCAAAATCAGACATAATGTCGGGGAATGATGTTTTGAACCTTGTAGTCGAAGCGGGAGTTGATCAAGCATTTGTAATGGGCCTACTTATCATGTTTAATTAGATAAGCTAAGAGAAGATTTGTTGAAGATGGTAGCAAGCAAGCCGACTGAAGATGGGGTAGTCACTCCACCATAACGTGTTTTCTTCCACTTGAATGAAACCATGAAATTTTGTGCCTTAAGTTGTGGGAATTTCATAAGATGCAAGGTGTAGATTCAATCCATATGACAAGGAGTGTATGTACACCGTCCCTTACAATATTCTTGACAGGATTTTAGTAACTTTAGGTAATTCTATTACAATATTAGTAGATTATTAGCTACGTAGGTTCATAATAGGGCTCTTTTTACCTTAAATTTAGCTCTCTAACTAGAGGGATACATGTATAATTAATTTTATTAAGGAATTGTCTTCTTGAATATGAAAAGTTATAAGCTTTTCTAATGAGAGGCATACGTTTCGTTGAAAATTAGCAACATTCTTAAATCTTAATTAAAACGATCTCTAGATTTATTGCTAACTATTTATAGTTGCACCAATGCCATATTGGTTCAAGGAGAGTTCATAATTGTAGAGCCATGTTTCCAAAATAATTTTAACTCTTTTGGATTATAGTATTGTATAGAGTTCACTATAAGATTCCCAACCTGAAAAATGCATGAAAATAAACTTTGCATCACAAAGATATGGCTAATTTTAGGACTGATTTACTAATACATAAAAATAAATTCAAGTATTTAAAACAATTAAAATTTAAAAAATTTGCTAGACTACACCTCTACAAACCAAATATCCCCTTTTCTCACTACTTTTCAAATTGTGATTTGGTAGGAATTTGATGATTTTGATTTCATTTGAAGAGTAAACATAAAAACTGGTTTAGTGGCATTCAACCATGTCAATCATATCTAAGTGTTCTGATCTTTCCATCTTCAACCGGTTCCATCCAAAATGTCCACCCAAATGCTAGCCATCGGCAAAAGGGACAACAAAAAACAATACCAAGCTCCTTCACGTTTGCTTTTAATTTATTTGGGTATGGCTTCTTCAACTTTTCCTATGATTGGAATTATTAGGGGATTATTTTACATGTTTCTATTGTGAGCTTTTTTATTGTGTAGTATACAAGTGGTGGTTATGTAATCTGGTTTTCATTTCATCCTATTTATGGTGAAAACAATATTCATAGTGGCTCAATGTTATAGTCTGTCTGTGATCATATCATGACACACTTCTCACACATCTTTTGTATCAAAAGATTTGAATCTGTTACCAACAATTTTGTATAGGAGTTTGATATGATGTAGGTGCATTTTCAGGCATGATGTTCTTCATCTTCATCTGATGAATTGCTATCGGCGTTGCACATTGGACCTTTGTCAAGTCCAACCGCTAGTCTATTATTTTTATTCTTTCCATATATTAATAGCGTAGCATAGGTAGTGATAATGAGTAACGTGAGATGAAAAAGATTCAGTGCATTAATTCCATAATTTTCTTCAGAAGATGGAAAAATCGTTTATTCTAAGTTTTAGGACAACAATTCTCATATTTCCCATATTTTTGGTAAAGAGGAACAAATTTTTTTACCCTTCATCTTGACAATTCCTTTTCTACCATTGTTTATGGCTGGCGGTTATTATTAGTTTTTAGTTTTTGAAAAATATTAGAAAATTTTTCATTATACATGAAACATGCATTTTTTAAGGCAATATTATGTGTGAGAGATGTTATATATGCATCAAGCAATTAATGCAATTAATATAATTGGTAAAAGTTAATGTTCTTTATTAATGAGTAATGAATAATAATTAGCTTTTTTATATAGTAAATTGTAATAATAAAATTATATATTTAGTTTAAAATTATTATACAAATGTCTTAATATTTGAATTTTATGAAGAAATTTCGAGGTGATTTGATCTGCGGCTGACTCTGCGGTGCATCGTGGCGTCCACATCTTCTACGCTCCTCCCCCAATGTTACAGGTGTGCACGTTCCTTTTAGCATCTGTTGTTTTAAAATTATAATATGTCTGGACCGCCTTTATTACCTTCTGCGGAAGTCTTTACTCCTGCCATTACGCCCATTAATGAATTCGTAGCCTCCCCTGCATCTAAACCAACTAACAGCGAAAATGGTAAACATAATGTTTTTTCATCTGCTAAAACTTTCTCTGAAGCGGTGGCTAACACCACGGTCGCGGCTTCGGCTAAGTTCTGTCTTTCGCTTCAACATGAAAACGCCGAACCAGGTAAGGGTTCTATGGATACTTTGAAGTCTTTTTCCATTTCACCTAATCCGGAAATGCTTGGGGAAATTGAGAAGGAAAAAAGCAGATTAAAAAACTATGCCATTTTCTTTGCTGCTGTTGATATCGATAGATGCCCTGCTAGGAAGTTTCTTGATGATTGGTTTTACAATTATTGGAATCTGAAATTAGGGCATAGAATATCCTTCTGTAGACAGTTGCAGAAGGGTTTATTTGTCATATTCTTTAAAATGGCGGAAGCACAGGAAGCTGTTCTCAAATGGCAATATTGGAATGTTGGTAATACTACCTTTCGTGCGTTGGCATGGACTCCGGATGCCATCCATGAAGAGGTGCTTGCATTATCGGCACCAAGATGGATCATTGTCAAAAGTTTGCCCCCATATCTCTGGCGTTTTATTACTCAACTCCTCGAACCACTTGGTAAAGTCATTAGATTTGATGAATCTTCTAGGTTAGTTCCTCACATGGACGCCAGGGCTTTAGTTTCGATTAAACCTGGTATAGAAATACCTTCGACTCTTGAGATCAACATTCTTGGAGAGGTCATTTCTTGTCCCCTGGAAATCCTTGGGGGTCTGAATGCTTGTTTTTTATGTAAAAAAGAAGGACATCTCCGCCGTGATTGCCCCATTATCAATAAAAATAATAATAAAAAAAATGATGAGGCCAACCCTAATCCTAAATCTGGTGAATTAGCTACCAAGAAAAACACAGCTCCTCCTGCTAATACCGTTGTGGTATCTCCTGTGCTTTCTCCCACACCTGTAACACTCATAAATGAACAAACATCTACCAAAATAGCCGAACCTACTATAGATGTTAATATGTCAGATGGGTTTCAGGAAGTAAAAAAGAAATCAGACAAGAAAAGGAGAAGAAAAACTGAAAACTCGGAAGCTCGTGGTAATATAACTAACAAAGCTAATATTCCACCCGTGACTCCTACGACCTATGATCCTCCCACACATGTTGATATTAATCCTACCCCCGCTGAAGCTAAAACCTTCAAAGAAATTGAGGAAGGATATTATCTGGAAATAGTGCCAGCAGTTAAAACTAACAAGATAATTATACCAACCGAACCCACAAAAGATAATAATATGTCTGCTCTGTCGCTTAGGTCTGAAAATGGGAATATCTGCTCTAAGAACTCTGAAGCGGATGTGGATGACTTAGAATGGCAGAAAGACTTCCCCAGATCTAAGAGAAGGGGTAGACCGCCGGGCTCAAAAAACAAAAGTCTTGGAGGGTTCGGGACTGAAGAAATATCATCTCAAAACATTTCTAACTGGACAGAGGGGTCCATGGAACTTATAGGCGTCCCCACTAACAACAATTTTGAATGAATTTTATCTCATGGAATGTAAGGGGACTTGAATCCCCGGATAGGAAATATATTGTTAAGCGTTTTGTTGACACCATTAAGAACAAAGACTTCATTATGTTACAAGAACTCAAAGCAGTTGATTTCATGCTTGATTGTAGTCTTGACATTATTTGGAAAGACTCCCTAAAAATTTGTACAGCTCACTCAAAAGGTAGGGGTGGCACTACTCTACTTATCAATCCAAAATGGGCCAAATACATTATTGATAAAGGTAGATCACCATGTAATAGTGTTGTATGGGTATCTATCTGTATCAATAATGTATCCTTTGGTATCTGTTCTGTATATGCACCTAATGACCCTATGGAGAGGGCTAAGGTTTGGATTTGGTTAAAGTCCCTTCCTGATATCCCATGGATTGTGGGAGGTGACTTCAACATGGTTGAAGCACCAATTGATAAATCAGGTGGCAAACCCTTTAACTGGAAGCCGGCTGAAATTGATCCTTGGAATAATATGATCCATTGTAAAAAACTCTTCGATCCTATTAAAAACAATGGTAATAACTCTCCTACTATTAGATACACATGGTGTAATTTTCAGCAAGGCTCCTCCCGCATATATGCTAGACTTGATCGATTCTATGCTCAATCGAATAGTTTCTCTTTTGTCCCTGACAAATTTGGAAATGTTGTTTCAGTTCATCCAACGGCCCTCTCTGATCATCATCCCATATCTGCCAGTATCCAACTCACTGGTAATCCTCAAACTCCTCGAAATGGTAACACTAGATACATCCTCAATACCTCTCTGCTGAAAGATGATGACATCTTGATTTCTATCCAACTCATTAGTTCGGTCAACAAGAATGGATACCCGACCCTTTCATGCTGTGATAGATGGCAAAAAAATATGCTGGCCTGGAAAGCCCTACTTCAAACTCTTGGACAAAAAGAGGCCAAGAATTATAGAATGGCTGAGAAGAATCTCGCTGATAAGCTGAATTATGTTGAAACTCTTCTGCAGAATAACACTTCCAATCACAATCTGATACCTATTGTTTCGGCCGCTAGGGATCACCTTCACTTGCATCAACAAAAACTTGTCAATGGTGCCAAATTAAGATGCAGGGCACATTGGCTTCAATTCGGAGATAAAGGCTCCAAATTCTTTTTTAACTACCTAAAACAAAAACATATCAACGAAAACATTACTAGCATTTATGTTGATAACAAGGAGTTAGTTGATCCTAATGATATTAAGAAAACCTTTTCTAATTATTACTGTACTTTATTTACTTCAGAGGATAACAGAGAATCCTCTGCTCTCAGGAACACAATTTGTTCCATTATCCCCAAAAAACTATCACAGACCGATTCAGACATTCTTGGCCAAAATATAACTAAACAAGAAATTATTAATGCTATCTCTTCTCTTAAGAAAGATAAAACTCCTGGTCCTGACGGGATCCCGGCTGAGTTTTATCAAGCAAATATTGGATGGATAAGCTCGGAGCTCCTTGACCTTTATAATGAAGCCTTTAATAAAGGTTCTTTGGGCAGTATTATCAACAGAGGTATTATCAAGCTCATCCCTAAAGAGGGAGACAAGACAAATATAAAAAATTGGAGACCAATTACCTTATTGAATGTTTCTTACAAAATACTTGCCAAAGTATTAGCTCGCAGATTGGAAAGCATATTGCCTAAATTTGTTGGATCCACTCAGACTGGATTCATTAAAGGTAGGTATATCTTGGAAAATCTCATAACCAGTTGGGAAGCAATGCATTGGGCTAAGTCTTCCAATCAGAATGCTGCTATATTTCTCTTAGACTTTGAGAAAGCATATGATAGAATTGAATGGAGTTTCATCGATGTTATGCTCAAGGCTTTTGGTTTCCCTATCATCTTCTGTAACTACATAAAGATCCTTCTGAAAGATGCTATGGCTCAAGTTGAAATTAATGGATCCCTATCTGATCCTTTTCCTCTGACCCGATCTATCAGGCAGGGATGTCCTCTTGCCCCTGCTCTCTTTGTTATAGCCTCAGAAGCCTTATCTTATATTCTTACTGACAATACCATATCCCCGGCTGTCAAAGGCATCACATTACCTAACAATGAAGAATTGAACATCTGCCAATTCGCTGATGATACTAGTTTATTTGTCAAAATGGATGATAATAACTTTAGTTATCTTACCAAAAAGCTGGACCTTTTCTGCAAGATTTCAGGTGCTAGGCTCTCGCAAGCCAAATGCATTTGTCTTGGCTGGAATGAGCAACCTCTGAGTTGGCTTTTGAAATATGGATACCAATGGGGGGGCCCCAACTATATTGTCAAATATCTGGGTATCCCTTTTGCTGTTGATCCTTCTATTAAGGATATGTGGATTTGGGTTAAGACCAAAATTACCAAAAAACTTAATAACTGGTACAACCGTTCATTGTCTCTTGCTGGAAGACTTCAAGTATGTCAAAAAATACTATCTTCATACAACATATATTACGCTTCAGCTTGGATGTTTAACAACTACCAAATATTGGAAATCCAGAAGACCATAAGGAACTTCCTTTGGTCTGACGGTAAAGGAAACAAAAAGCATCACGCGGTTAAATGGGAATGGTGCTGCACTGATAAAAAATATGGAGGTCTTGGACTGAAAGACCTCAGGCTCTAGGGTATTGCACTTGCCACCAAATGGGTCTCTCACTGTGTGGAAGGTGATGTTCCCTGGAAAGTGCTTGTCAGAAACAACATTTTGAGGGGATACCCAAAAAAAGCTAAATCTTGGAAAAAATTACCATTTGCTGATATTTTATTTGGAAAATTACCAACATTTGTTCATGGTTCTGCTGTCTTTAAAACCATATGGAAAGCTTGGGAGTCCTCGAGACACTGTATCTCTGATAACTCCTTCCACACGGACAGCCTTCTTCATGGTGAGAGATCCATATGGTGGAATCTGTACCATCAAGGAAAGCCTCTTGCCCTGACTCAAGGCTGCTCGGCTAAATTCTGGAATAAAGCAGGAATTTCCACATTCATTGATTTATTTGAAAATGATTGCCTGGTCAGTTGGGAAGAGTTAAAAAATAATTACAATCTTCCGGCAGCTCATAAAAAAACTTACTGCATGTTAACTAGAGCTTGCTCGAATATCCCTTCCAGATGTTTCATTGACTCACACAGATACAGCAATAGCAAGTGCACTGATGGTACCTTACTTTATAAAGTCAAAGCTAAAAATATATATAACTACTTGAATTATAACCCTGATATTATAAAACATGTGAATAACTTGTGGTATACTGATCTGGAGATGATGGATTGGAGTAAAATCTTTAATAGAATCTAGAAATCTCCTATTGATCCTAAGATCAGATGTTTTAAATGGCTTCTGATGAATAACAGACTCCCCATAAATAGGTACTTGATGTCTAATGATCTCTGTTATATTTGTAATAAACCTGAATCTATTAGACACATAGTCCTTGAATGTAAATTTGCAAAAAAGATTTGGGCCTTATGTGGAATTACTTACCCTAAATACATTGATGTATTTGAAATTGCTACTGGATATATACATGGTCTTAAAAATGATGCTAATATGTTATGGTTCATTATCTCCTCTAACATTCTTTGGCAGCTTTGGAAATGTAGAAATGAAGAAAGATTTCAAGGTGTGCATAGATCTCTTACTGAGTTGTACTTAAAACTCACACTTCTTAAAATTTCTTCGCAGGTTTATATCACAATGATGTTCGAAAGAGAAAAACTTAGCAGATTCCTCAAAATGGGACACTCAACAATGTTCATGTTTGAAATGAAGGACGGGTACGACTACCGTAGACACATGATCAACATGGCACTCTTCAACAAAACAGTGAAAAAACTGCACAAGGAGATTACCAAAAATAAAAATGCAACTGATGATCAGATAAAAATGATTGCTCAGATACAAGCCAACAAAAGCATAGCTTGGATGGAAGGGCCTCTTGGATGGACTGCTTGGGTTGAGCAGTTTGAGGATTTACCTCATTAATTCCTTACAGTTTACCGATCCTATGTAAATTGTGTTTCCGTATGTAATATATATTTTATACTCGGTCCTTTTTGGTTGTGACTCTCTCTCCGTGTGAGGCTTGCCTCTGGAGTTGGTGTCTTCTTGTGAACTCTTCGTACTGTTTCTTACCTTTTTTGACTAATCTATAATTAATATAAAAAAAAATGTCTTAATATTTTATTGTTTAAAATAAATAATAAATAATGTACAATTATTTTAAATTTCACATATAAATAATATTTTTTAACAATCTATTTTTTTTCCCCATTTTTACAATATCTATTATTGTTTTGTATAAATATTAATTTGGATTATTATCTGCCCAATAGACTTGACAACATTTATTTAAAAAATTAATATTAATTGTGTATTTCTATTATTACTGAATTTGTCATTAAATTCTATTTTGTATATTATTTTTTTTCTATCATTTTAGTTTTTGTCATTTTAGAAAACTTTATATCTATACATTATATTTTTTATATTATGCAATTTAAAATATATTAAATTTTTAAAACATTAAAAAATTAAATGATTTTTTTTTCAATAAAAGTGGATTATTCCACTAAACTTTTTTATTAATATTTTTTATTTTTTACATAGGATTCAAAGAACATACCGGAGGAAAGAACCGTGGGAAGAAAACCTCTGGTCACAACTCATAAAATAAACCTATAGTATCTAACAGATCAGTTTATACACCCCGCTCATGTTGTTATTTTAGTATGGTTTTTTCATTGATGTCAACACGTACTAACACTTATCAACTCTGGCACTTTGAAGAATCGACAATGTTCACCAGCAAGCAAGTGACCTATACACAGTCACCGGTATCTGGTACACTGGCAGGATATATTGTTCACTGGCACTTGGAATGATATGGAAAACACCTAGTTATGTCAAAAACATCATTTGGACACTTTGTCTTGGAGATTTGTTCATTGGTATATTTGTGATTGTATATTTGTTGTTACTGGCAAATAGGTCCAAGATAAGCACCGACAGGCTTATCTATTCCAGATCAGCACGACACGCTTTGGAGATGATTTTGTTGTTATTGTAAATGCATCAAGCCGACATGTTGAATCGATTATTGCATCGGTCATTGATTTACTTGTAAAATGTTTTTTTGTAATATCTTTTAGAGCTGACCTACTAAAATTGGTTTTAGGTTATGGTATATATGTAAGATCTTATTTATAAGATCGATAAGCGATAAGGATAAGGAATTGTAAGAAGGTATATGCGAGAATAAGCAAAGCTATACACGCAGACATCATTTGAAGGTAAAGCAAGGTTTTTGTGAAGACAATCAGAACTACACTGGTACTGAATCCAGCATAGAAAGATGCTATTTTGACCAGTACATTCTTATTGGATTTAACCATCCAATTGTAGTTAGTGTGACTCCTATTTGTGTTTGAGCAGTGAGCTCTAGGCACTTGGCCTTTCTGCATGGCAAACCCTATTTTGTATACACATACTATCTGCAATAGTATCATCTGATTGTGGGTAAGGTTTCCCACCGTGGTTTTTCCCCTTACAGGGTTTCCACGTACAAATATTGGTGTTATGTGTTGTGGATTTTATTGTCTTTATGTTTCATGCATTAATCTTTACCAGTACTGCAATTAACTGATAAAACTGTCTACTGACATAAAAGTCTGATTTATCGGTATTAAGCATTAAAGTTGGTTAAGTTATTTTTGGTTTGAATTTATTAGACAACTGATTCACCCCCCCCCCCCCCTCAGTTGTCTCTAGGACTTAACAATTGGTATCAGAGCTTAGTCCTCTTTTGCAGAAGTTTAACAGCTCGAGGAGATCCAATGTCTACTAACTATTTCAGGAAGGATAGTCCTAAACTTGATGGAACCAACTATGGAATATGGAAGATCAGAATGGAGACACATCTAAATTGCATTGGAAAGGACATCTGGGATGTTACAAAGAATGGCTATACTGCTCCTACTCAGAATCAGCCTAATCCACCTAACTTGGCTAAAGATGAGGAAAATGATTGCAAAGCAAGAGAAGCACTTTTGAGTGCATTATCAGATCAACAAATCATGGGATTATCAAATAGATCAACTGCCAAAGCTATTTGGCATCATTTGGAAACATTGAATGAAGGAGATTCCACAGTCAAAATTGCAAAACTTGAAAGCTTCCGGGTCAGGTATGAAAATCTGAAAATGAAAGAAGATGAAAGGATTTCTCTTTTTATGGAAAGAGTTAATGAAATTGTTTTGGGTATTAAATGTTGTAGAGGAACCTTAAGTGAAGATGAAATTGTTTCAAAAGTTTTAAGAGGATTGCCACCAGCATATAAAATGAAAGTTACTGCTATAAATGAGTTGAGAACAATGCCTAATACATCAGTAACTAGGGATACATTGATTGGAAAACTTTCAGCTTTTGAAATTGAGGAATTTGGTCCTATTGCTACTATAAAGACAGATTTAGCTTTTAAGGCATCAACATCATCTGCACCATCATTTGACAAGTCTGATTAGAAAGCCTTTTATGCAAGATAACTTGAGGAAAGCAGGAGAGAAAATGAAGAACTTGAAGAACTTGAAGCACTATTTGCAAGGAAAATGCCTAAAGGTCCAGTTGGAAGTAAGTATGAAGGTAAAGCACCCTTTAAATGTTTTAACTGTAATAAGATTGGTCATATGGCTTCGAGATGCCCTGATAGACATGTTAGATTAAGAGAAGCTAGAAGAACATACAAGCCTAACCCTAATTATCAAAGATACATATTTAAGAAGAATAAAGATAAATCTTGTTATCTTGTTGATGAAGGAGTCATTGATGATTCTGATGAAGAGCCCACAGACAATGGATGCGTTTTTGTTGCTATAATAGAAGATCAACCGACACCTACTGTTCAACCGATAGAATAGGCCCTGGTAGGTAAAATTGAAGTTAAGGATGAATGGATCATTGATTCAGGATGTTCACATCACGTGACTGGTGATAAAGGTAAATTCTTGAACTTTTAGGAATATAATGGAGGCCTAGTAAGATTTGGAGATGACAAAGCTTGTTCGATCAAAGGAAAAGGTACAATATCTCTTGATGGTAAGCATAATACTGACAATGTTTACTATGTAGAAGGTTTAAAGCATAATCTTTTGAGTGTTGGTCAATTAGTTGAGAAAGGATTTCAGTTACAATTCAAGAATGGTAAATGCAAAATTATGAACAGAACTAGTTTGGAAATTGCAACCGGTAATCAAACTAGAGGAAACATCTTTCATTTCAATAACAATGAAAAGACATGCTTGATTGCACACATTGATGAAAGTTGGCTATGGCACAAGAGACTCTGTCATGTAAATTTTGATTGCATGGTAAGAATTAGTACTGCTAAGGCAGTTAGAGATTTACGTAAGATTGTTAAACCTCACAATCCAGTATGTAAGGAATGTCAATTTGGAAAACAAGTTAGAGCATCTTTTAAAAGTATTCCAGAAAAATCCAATAATGCTCTTGACTTAATTCATACTGATTTATGTGGTCCAGCTAGAACTAAAAGTTTACAAGGTGATAGATATTTCATGCTAATCATTGATGACTATTCTAGAATGTGTTGGGTTACTTTTCTTAGAGAAAAATCAGAAGCACTTGGGAAGTTCAAACTATTCAAAGAAATGGTAGAGAATGAAACCGGTAAGAAAATCAAATATCGGAGATCAAATCAAGGAGGTGAATTTACATCTAAGTAATTTAATGCATTTTGTGAAGTGAATGGAATCAGAAGACAGTTATCAGCACCTCAGACACCACATCAGAATGGAGTTGTAGAAAGGAAAAACAAAACTATCTTGTATGCAGCTAGAAGTATGTTATCAGAAGCAAATCTACCATATGTATATTGGAGAGAGACAGTAAGCACAACGGTCTATACATTCAACAAAGTTCACATCAAAGGTGAAACCAGTTAGACCCTTCATGAACTATGGTTTGGCATTACTCCTACTCTTAAATATTTCAGAATATTCGGTAGTAAATGCTATATTAGAAGAGATGAGTATATTGGAAAATTTGATCCTAGAAGTGATGAAGGAATATTTCTTGGTTATTCATCTAAGAGCAAGGAATACAGATGTTTTAGCAAGAGATTGCAGAAAATTGTTGAGAGTACAAATGTGAAGATTGATGAACAATTTAGAGGAACTTCAAGGTATATAGACTCTGAACCGGCAACAAAAATACTGGAAAATGAACCGACATTGAATCAATCGATACAGAATGAAGATCCAGTTACACCGGTATCATCTGAAAATTCCACTGTAACTGAGGAACATCAGCAAATGAAGACACCCCGGTATGTGAGACTGAATCACTCTGAAGATTAGATAATTGGAAACAAGTATAAAGGAGTTATGACCAGAGGAAGACTAGAAAATGAAGAGGTATGTCTTATTTCTCAAATTGAACCATCATCAATTAATGAGGCATGTGAAGATAAACACTGGATTAAAGCTATGGAAGAAGAATTAGAGCAAATTGAGAATAATAACACATGGACATTAGTTCCCCGGCCTAAAGACAAAAATGTGATTGGAACTAAATGGGTATTCAGCAATAAACTTAATGAAGATGGTAAGGTAATTAGAAAAAAAGAAAGACTAGTGTGTAAGGGATATTCTCAGAAAGAAGGAATTGATTATAATAAAACCTTTGCACTGGTAGCTAGAATTGAGGCAGTCAGATTATTCTTGGCTTTTGTAGCACACAAGAACTACAAAGTATATCAAATGGATATTAAATGTGTATTTCTGAATGGAGATCTTGAAGAAGAAGTTTACATTGAGCAGCCTGATGGATTTTCTTTGACAGATAACAAAGATATGGTTTGCAGGTTAAGAAAAGCTTTGTATGGGTTGAAACAAGCTCCAAGAGCTTGGTATGCTAGATTGGATAAATATATTTTGAAGATTGGATTTTCTAAAGGTAATGCTGACATCAACTTATACTATAAAGTGACTAATGATGACATCTTAGTTGTTTTTGTTGATGATATAATCTTTGGAGGAGAAGATGGATTATGTAAAGACTTTTCTATTGAAATGCAACAAGAATTTGAAATGTCTATGATTGGAGAAATAAAATTCTTTTTAGGATTGCAAATTTCACAGACTGATAGAGGTATATTCTTGAGTCAATCCAAGTACTTGAAGGAGTTACTAAAGAAATTTGGGATGGAGAACTCTAAACCGGTAAGCACACCTATGACTACAAATGACAAATTATCACTAAGGGATGAATCTACACCTGTTAATCCGACTAGGTATAAATCTATGATAGGAGGTTTACTGTATTTAACACAACTAGACCTGATATTATGAATGCAGTATGTATTGTTTCAAGATTTCAGAGTAAAAAGGATTTTTCTGTACTTACAAGGCACTACAAATCTTGGTTTATGGTATCCTAGAGATGAAAACTTTGAATTATGTGCATACACAGATGCAAATTCGGCAGAAGATGTGGATGATAGAAAAAGCACAACTAGCGAAACATTTTTTCTTGGAAGCAGATTAATTTCTTGGTTGAGTAAGAAACAAAGTTGTACATCTTTATCAACAGCAGAATCAGAATATGTTGCAATAGCAACTAACTGTACATGGGTATTATGGCTTAAGAAAATGTTGAAGGACATAAAGGTAAAATGCAAGGAACCTATAACTATCTATTGTGATAACACTGCAGCAATCGATATATCTAATAATCCGGTATTACATTCTAAAACCAAACATGTTTCTATCAAACTGAATTTTCTGAAAGAGAATGTTGAAGCAAAATAAGTAAAACTGGTTTATGTGAATACTAAAGAGCAGATTGCAGATATTTTCACTAAACCTTTGCCTAAGGAGACCTTTGAATATCTCAGAGACCAGCTTGGTGTCATACCCCCACCGGTAGAGACTTAGACAGTTGATGTTTGACATCAACCGACAGAATTAAAAGAGAAATCTTTTACTTGGACTTTGATGAGGAAGCTACTTCTCAGGGGGAGTAGTTGGTATACTGAATTGGTTGGTATTTTGTATTTGAACCTAGTTTTGTATTAGCTTTGGCATTTGATGTCAAAGGGGGAGAGATATCTATGGAAAAACACATTATCTTTTGGGGAGAGATTATTCATTTGGGAAAAAGATTGATACTTTGAGATGATTGATTACTCTATGTATCTGAGTTTTTGATTTCTTGTTATGATCTCTTTTGGGAGATTATTGGTTTTTGGTATTTGGCATTTCTGTTTTGGCACTTTGATGGTTTTTCCATCTTGTGTTTCCATCAATGCCAAAGGGGGAGATTGTTGGTATTTTAGTATGGTTTTGTCATTGATGTCAACACCTACTAACACTTATCAACTCTGGCACTTTGAAGAATCGACAATGTTCACCGGCAAGCAAGTGACTTATGCACAGTCATCGGTATCTGGTACACCGGTAGGATATATTTTTCACTGGCACTTGGAATGATATGGAAAACACCTGGTTATGTCAAAAACATCATTTGGACACTTTATATTGGAGATTTGTTAATTGGTATATTCATGATTGCATATTTGTTGTTACCGACAAATAGGTCCAGGATAAGCACCGACAGGCTTATCTATTCCAGATCAGCATGACACGCTTTGGAGATGATTTTGTTGTTATTGTAAATGCATCAAGCCGACATGTTGAATCGGTTATTGCATCGGTCATTGATTTACTTGTAAAATGTTTTATTGTAATATCTTTTAGAGCCGACCTACTAAAATTGGTCTTAGGTTATGGTATATATGTAAGATCTTATTTATAAGATCGATAAGAGATCAGGATAAGGAATTGTAAGAAGCTATATGCGAGAATAAGCAAAGCTATACACGTAGACATCATTTGAAGGTAAAGCAAGGTTTTTGTGAAGACAATCAGAACTACACCGGTACTGAATCCAGCATAGAAAGATGTTATTTTGAGTAGTACATTCTTATTGGATTTAACCATCCAATTGTAGTCAGTGTGACTCCTATTTGTGTTTGACCAGTGAGCTCTAGGCGCTTGGCCTTTCTGCATGTGCAGACCCCATTTTGTATACACATACTATCTGCAGTAGTATCATCTAATTATGGGTAAGGTTTCCCACCATGGTTTTTCCCCTTACAGGGTTTCCACCTACAAATATTGGTGTTATGTGTTGTGGATGTTATTGTCTTTCTGTTTCATGCATTAATCTTTACCGATACTGCAATTAACTGATAAAATTGTCTACCGGCATAAAAGTCCAATTTACTGATATTAAGCATTAAAGTTGGTTAAGTTATTTTTTGGTTTGAATTTATTAGACAGCTGATTCACCACACCCCCCCCCCCCCCGCCTCTCAGTTGTCTCTGGGACCTAACAGCCCAAAACCACATACAAAATGCGGTCACAACACATATAATATTAGTTTTACATAGAGCCCATCGGATAATTTTCAAATGTAGACTCCACAGCTGCTATCAATGGAAGAAGACAAAATTTTCCAAAGCCCTGTGCCAAATCCCATGAGCCAAAAACCTTCTTGCCAAAAAATAAAGTATCAAAACACCTTTGGAACAACACTATTGTATCAAATACCATGAGCTCGAACTCTCCTCTAGACAATGAACATGAATACTTGAAATGAAATGGGAAAGCGGGAATAATTATCATCATAAAATTTTACATCAACATTACTCAAGAAAAGCACATAACTATTGTTGCAAACCTTCCCATACCCTAGAAGGAATTTCCTCAAAACCCACCTCTCACTGATTAGCATTGCTATCAATGGCTAAATTTGCTAAATAGTCTGCAATCTTATTAACTTCTTTGTAAGAATGGGATAACAAGAAAGAATTGTTTGTGTAAAATAAGATCAAGTATATACTGCAAATTCCAACGATTCAATTTCTTTTTCATAACACATTGAATAATCACCATAGAATCACCTCCAATTATTAAGTTCTTAATTCCCAAAGAGTGCCACATCCAATCCAAAAGACAAAGCATGAAATTTTGCATAATTGTTAGTTTTAAAACCAATAGCATGACACTTAGCTCGAATAAAATTTGCATTGTGATCATAAATTACCATGCCTACCCCAGCCGACCCAGGGTTACCATGAGAGGCCCCTTCAAAATTCAGTTTAAAGTGCCCCTGTGGAGGAGGTTTCCATCTAGCAGAGAATCTCTTACCTATTGCATCATTCTTTTTTAAAATTGAACCATGAGAGGGTAAAACCGACAACTTCTTCCAAACTCTAGTAACTCTACTATCCTAGTGCAAAAAAGAAGTAAGATTTTCCAAATTCTTATAAATAAACGACAAAGCAACCTCAAAGATTGAAGACTCAAATTTTTAATTGAACTTCAAACATAGGAGAACTTGTTTTTTTAAATATATCATTGTTTTTGATTAAGTAAAAATGGGTTTTAAGGAACCCGAAACCCATTTACATTCGAAAGATATTCAGGAAAGAAACAAAACATTGCAGCTGCAAAAGACCAGCAAAAAAACCAGCAACAGAGAAAAGGATAGCAAGAGGCCAGCAAGTTTCTCTCTAGCCAAACATTCCAAATCACAATAGATGGAGATATGATCCAAAGGCATGCATAAAAAGATGAGACAAACATAAAGGGCCAAGATCTACAGTGGGAAATGAGATCCCTACCAATAACAAATGATATATTTAACTTCTCAAACAACCACTTCCAACTTTCATAAGCATAATCACAATGTAGGAACATGTGTGAAGAAGATTCCAAATTTTTGTTACAAAGGACACAAGGGAAAACAACAGTAATACCAAGCCTATCCAATCTCATACCTGTAAGGACTCTGTCCTAAACTGTCAACCAAGCAAAGGCTCCAGCTTTAGGAAGACAAGCCAAATGCCAAAACAACTTATAAGGCCAGGATGATAAATCTTTAGCAACCATAAGAGAGTTGTAACCATCTTTAATAGTGTACTTACCAAAAATATTCTTTGTCCAAATAAGTTCATCCTCAGAATCAGAAAGAAATACAATTCTATCCCCCAAAATCTTCTCAAAATCTAATTTCATACTTTGATCAACATCTAAGAAATCAATCGACTTCCATCTAGCTAGCTTAAGGGGTCCACTAGTCACAATTTCAAAATAATCTGCTACAAAAACACCTTAAAGGGAGGAAAGAATAGTGATCAGAGGAGACCAATCCCTAATATTCACCAGAGGTGTGTGTCCATTCCATACTTCATCCCATAATCTGACCTTTCTACCATTATGAATTGTTCCTCTCCGTGGCATTTTGTTGGCATTCATGTCAAAAGTGTGTTGTGGTGACTATATGTTTAAAGTGATAGATAACATGTTGTTAAGTCACTTAATATGACTTATATGCTCACATTGATGTTTAAAAGTAACTTGGCCTTATGATGTTCTCTGGGCACCAAGTTGTGTTTTTGGCCCTCCCCACGGTGAAACTATTACATGGCAAATACTTTGCATTATATTATATCCGTTAGTGGTTTTAGGGCTTCTTGAATATAATGATGCATATTTGCTAAAGCACTCGTATTTCATTCATTCTTTCAGTGCTTGGTCTTCACATTTGGGGTTTTCATTCTGCATGAAAAACAGAGGTAGTTGCGACGGTTTACCTGTGCAAATTTAATGGCAGTTAATCTCAGTTTGATGGCATGGATTTTTGACATCTTTCTTCCAAATCTCCAGGTGTATCTATTCCTTTTTCTTCTGTTATTTGATGGTCCTTATCATAAATTGTTTAAGAAAACAACTACATTGATTAAGGAATGATTTAGTGGTTTTCAGTATGTTTATCATTTGTTATTTAAAAAACCCAGTAGACATTCGTTGTAAATTTGGTTTTTGGGTTCTTGCATTTAGTCATTGACCATTTGATGTTAAGTAAAATAAAGATAAATGGTTTTGTGTATACGACAGTTTTAGGGGACTTTCTTTTCAATTTGTTACTACAACTATATGTTTGAGAAAAGAATGATAGTTTTATGTTCTTATATGATTTCGGTTGCAGGAGTATTTGGTAACTGTGATAACAGTTATAGTTATCAGTTCCTTGAATACAGTTGATGTAGGGAACAAAAGAATGTGTCTTCTTCAATGAAACCTATTTAATCATGAAGAGGTTTTCGTATGGAAGAGAAGAAAAAAGAGATATTTATATGAGCATATCTTTTACTCAGTTGGCTGTAACACATTTGTATAAAGTTTGTGCATAATGATATTGTGTATGTGAACAATTTTTGTTGTTCTCTACATAATATTATGATGTATAATCTTTCTTGTTGTATTTGGGATTTTTAGATCAGTTGCTTCAAACTCTTATGAGTTTAGAAGAAGTTACGATATGAAACATAGCTAAATCTCTGTATGTATTTGAACTACTTTGAGAATATTGTTTAAGCTAGTGAGGCATGTACAAAAGACTACCAGTGAGGTAGCATTGTTAGTAAGACATTCATTTCAGTCAGTGAGACATTTGTACAAAGCATTTTTAATAAGCCAGTGAGGCATTTAGCGAGTGGTTTTTTACCCCAGAGGGTTTCCACTCAGGACAACTTTGTGTTCTCAATCTATGTGCGTGCTCTACAATTTATATTGACAGATTGTTATTAAAGTGATTTGCATTTAAGTTCTTTTGAATTTTATTTTTCATAAGCACTGATTCACCCCCGCCTCTCAGTGCTTATTGTACTCCCACAATTGGTATTAGAGCCAAACCCTTGCTAAGGGATTTCATGGCAGGAGTACTTCTATGACAAATCAAGAAGGTATGTCCACAGCTAGGGCACCTTTGTTTGACGGTATTGGTTATGCTTTCTAGAAATTTAGAATGCAAAGGCATATTACCTCTCTAGGCTATGATGTGTGGGTTGTAGTTAAAACTGCCTATACCTCTGCTACTACCCCAAAAACCTCTGATGAGAAAAAGGCTTATGAATGTGATGCTAAGGCGTCAAATGCTATATGTTGTGGTCTGTCAAATGATGTGTTAGTTAAAGTTATGGATTGCAAAAATGCAAAAGCCATATGGGATAAACTATCCAGTATTTATGAAGGTGATGATAAAGTTAAAGAAGCAAAACTGCAGATCTTTAGGGCTAGATTTGAAAGTTTGAAAATGACTGAAGATGAGAAAACGGCTGATTTTTTTCTTAGGATTTCAGAAATTGTAAATTCAATAAGAGGTCTTGGTGAAACTCTGGAGGAAAAGGTTGTTGTTAAAAAGGTCCCAAGGTCTTTGACACCGAAGTATGATTCCAAAGTCTCAGCTCTAGAAGAAAGAGACTTAAATAAACTTACTATAGATGAAATGCATGGTGTTTTAACTGCTTATGAAATGAGAATAAGTGAAGACATTCAACCTAGTAAAGAAACCGCATTCAAAACTCAGAAAAAAGATAATGATTCAAAGTTAGATAAACCTGATGATGAGACAATCTTTGTTAGTAGACTTAAAAGAGGATCAAGTAGATATAGAGGAAAACTGCCTTTCAAATGTTTTAACTATGGAAAAATTGGCCACTATGTTGCTCAATGTCCTAGTAAAGAAGAAACTAGTGAAGATGAGGACAACAGA
This sequence comes from Cryptomeria japonica, assembly GCF_030272615.1. Lineage (NCBI taxonomy): Eukaryota > Viridiplantae > Streptophyta > Pinopsida > Cupressales > Cupressaceae > Cryptomeria > Cryptomeria japonica. The sequence continues at coordinate 311,191,926 of NC_081412.1, read as the reverse complement.
AAGTTAGGAAAGAAAAAAAAAATTCAAAACAAAAAGAAAACCTTCTTTAAGAAAAAGAGCTTCTATGCAGATGTCACAGATAGTTGTTCAGGTGAATCTCTTGTAGGAGATGAAACCTTGTTTATGGCTATTTTATCTCCAAATGTGACTCCGGAGGACACTCCTTTTGAGCATTCTGAATCAGAAATTGATCTAGAAGGAGAACTGAAATGTGCCCTCAAAGAAATCAAAAGATTGAGAAAAGTTTTTGTTACTCTAAAGGATCAATATCAAAGTGTTAATGAGTGCATGTCTGGTTTAACTCTTCAATTAGAAGAAAATAAAAGGATTCTTGAAGTTACTCAAGGGAAATTGAGTGATAAGGAAAAATAATGTCTTTCTTTAGAAGAAAAGGTTGTCTTTCTTCAAGAAAAGTTGAAACAAAGTGCAAGCAATGGGAATTGTTCTGTCCCAACGAACAATGTTAATGATTGCAAAGGAAAAGGCATCCGTCAAGCTGCTGAAGGAGAATCCTCAAGTAATGTTGCTATCAACAAGATTGCTGAAAGAACTAGTAAGTTTTCGACACATGGCTTTCATTTCTTTGGATATTGTTTTAACTGTCAGCAATATGGGCATAAAGAAAATACTTGTAGAGTTATGTTTATAAGAAGGTCCAATTTTTTAAATCAAAGTTTATACAACTTTATTAGCACTATCAGATGTTATCACTGTAAAAACATGGGACATATTGCAGCCTTTTGTAACTCTGGTGCTTTTCAACAAGTTCGTAAATTTGTCCAACTAGATAAGTCCAGGATGATTTGGAAACCCAAAAAGAAGATAGAAGCTTTAGTTGTTCAAACTGCTTTACACTCTATCAAAAAGATTCACTAGGTTGTGGACAGTGGGTGTTCACATCATATGACCGGAGACAAAAGTAAGTTTGTTGTTTTTGAAAACTATTTAGGAGGATCTGTCAGGTTTGGGAATGATCATTGTATTCCTGTTATAGGCAAAGGAACTATTTTGTTGGATAATGATACACCTTTGCATGATGTATATAATATAGAAGGTCTGGCTCACAATCTTCTCAGTGTAAGTCAGATCTGTGATAATGGTTTTAATGTAATTTTTTATACTAATGGCTGTGAAATCAAAAAGAAATCAGGGAAAACTATTGCAGCTGGGTTTAGAACTAGTGGAAACATATACAATCTTCATGAACATACTAGCTATAAAGAATCAAATGTACATTTTATGAGTCAAATTAATGAAGTCAAACTTTGGCATAGAAGGTTAGGACACATAAATTATGACAATTTGATTAAGATCAGTAAAAATCAGAATGTTAGAGAGCTGCCTTTCCTTTCAAAACCAGACAATATTATTTGCAAAGAGTATCAAGAAGGAAAACAAACAAGAGTGAGTCACAAACCTAAGGAATATTCATCTACCAAACCTTTGCAATCAATTCATACTGATTTATGTGGACCTACAAGGACAAAATCTTTGAACAATGAAAAATATTTTATGTTGTTTATAGATGACTACACAAGGATGACTTGGGTGACATTTCTGAAACACAAGGCATAAGCTTTTAGTAGGTTCAAAGTGTTTAAGAAAATGGTTGAAAATGAATCATATTTAACTATAAAATGTCTTAGGTCAGACAAAGGGGGAGAATATACTTCGCAGGAATTTATTGAGTATTGTGAAGAACATGGTATAAAAAGGCAATACTCAGCTTCCAGAACACCTCAGCAAAATGGTGTTGCTGAAAGGAAAAACAAGACTGTAAATAAGATGGCACAAACTATGTTGCAAGATGCAGGTCTCTCAAATATCTACTGGAAAGAGGCAGTTCACACAACTGTCTATATTTTGAACCGAGTTCAATTGAAAGTAAATACCAAATACACTCCCTATGAACTATGGTATGGTAGGACAACTAATGTGGGTTATTTGAAGATTTTTGGCACTAAATGTTATATTAAGAGATATAATGATAGCATGGGTAGTTTTGAATCAAGATGTGATGAGGGTATATTCTTAGGATATTCCACTCATAGCAAGGCTTACAAATGTTATAATAAAAGGCTAAAAAGAGTTATTGAAAGTGCTAATGTAAAAGTTGATGAAACTGATCATACTCTTGATAAAAGATCTGATGAAAACATAGTTGAAATTCCATCTAACTATGAATAGAAAACTGAAAATGAACATCAACAATCAAATGAAACAAAGACTGATGAAAATAATGAACAAGATCAGTCAAATGGTAATGCTGAAAATCTGCCCTTTACACCAATTAGATCAACAAAGTTGCTATTTAAAAATCATCCTCAAGAACAAATAATTGGGGATACATCTTCTGGAATGATAACCAAAAGAAAGGCTACAAACACCAATAATCAGGTTTACTTATGTTTATTGTCTCAGGTTGAGCCAAAAAATTATACAGATGCTAGTAAAGATAGTTTTTGGATTATAGCTATGAATGAGGAACTTGATCAGATTGAAAAGAACAAGACCTGGGAGCTTGTTCCAAGGCCTACAGATAAAAATATTATTGGAGCCAAATGGGTTTTTTGAAATAAGTTGGATGATAAAGGAAATATTGTGAGAAACAAAGCTCGACTTGTATGCAAAGGGTATTCTCAAATTGAAGGTATTGACTATGAAGAAACCTTTGCCCCAATGGCTAGGCTTGAAGCTATTAGAATTTTTCTAGCTTTTTCTGTTTATAAAAATTTTAAAGTGTTTCAAATGGATGTCAAAACAACCTTTTTGAATGGTGATCTAGAGGAAGAAGTATATATGGAACAACCTGGAGGTTTTGTTTGTGCAGGTAAAGAAACCTATGTCTATAGGTTAAGAAAAGCTTTATATGGTTTAAAACAGGCTCCACGAGCCTGGTATGCAAAGTTAGACAAGCATTTGCAGGAACAAGGATTCTAAAAAGGTGCAGTAGACAACAATTTGTATTACAAGAAGAAAGATGACAATATTCTGATTATTGTAGTCTATGTTGATGATATTATTTTTTGGCAGTGATAATGATGATTTCTGCTCTGACTTCCCAAAGATAATGAAGTCCAAATTTGAAATGTCTATGTTAGGCGAACTTTCATTCTTTCTGGGATTGCAGGTTAGTCAACTTGAAAAAGGCATATTTATTTCTTAGACTAAATATGCAAAAGAGATGTTAGTAAAATTTCAAATGAATGATTGTAAATCAGTGGGTACTCCTATGGAAACTTGTTGTAAACTTCAACAAGAAGTTAATCAACCTGATATAGATCATACAATGTATTAGTCCATGATTGGAAGTCTTTTATATTTGACTGCTACAAGACCTGATATAATGCATTCGGTTTGTTTAATCTCCAGGTTTCAATCAACACCTAAAATATATCATCTAAATGTTGTTAAAACAATCATGAAGTATATTTCTAGAACTCTTGATTTTGGTTTGTGGTATCCAAGGCATAATGATTTTACCTTAACAACCTATACTGATGTTGACTGGGTTGGTTCTCTTGATCACAGAAAAAGCACTTCTGGGGGTGCATTCTTTCTTGGTAGAAAATTAGTTGGTTGGCACAGTAAGAAACAAAATTCAGTTTCCTTATCCATTGCTGAGGTAGAATACATTACTGCAACAACTTGTTGTACTCAGGTACTTTGGATGATTCAAACATTACAAGATGTCTATATTGATGTGCTTAAACCAGTATCCATTTTTTGTGACAATTCCAGCGCTATAGATATTTCCAAAAATCCTGTTCAACATTCCAGAACTAAGCATGTTGACATACAATATCATTTTCTTCGTGAAAGGGTTTTTGCCAATGATGTGACTTTAGAGTATGTGTCCTCAACTAATCAGGTGGCTGACATCTTTACCATAGCTTTACCAAAAGCCACTTTTGAATTTCTCAGGGGAAAACTTGGTATTTTTCCTCTCAGTTTTCTTCAGTAACCATGATGTCTCCTTCATGGAGCAAGGGGGAGTTTTTTATGATGAATATTTTTTCCCATGGCATTTTGTGGCATTTCTGAATCTCTCACATACATATTGATGCATTATTGTATCTCAGCTATTCTTATGTTCCATAGGTATGCTTCGCGATCATTTTCAACCCTTGTGGTTCTCGCTCATATACTTATGTCACATTCTTGTATCTGTGATATTCTTATGCACCATCTGTGTTTGTGAGCATTTGTTTTCTTTCCTTCTCCTTTGGCATTGATGTCAAAAGGGGGAGAATAGAGAAGAGCAGAGCAGTAAACCTAGTAAACACTTGTGACAATTTTTAAATACTTGAGACGGTTTTTGAGCAAGGATCAATGACAGTTACAATATTTTGACTGATAGTCATGACAGTGAATGACAGTTACAGTATTTTGACAAACAGTTTTGTGCAAGGATGACAGTTTGGAATTTTCTCATTTTGACACCAATGCCAAAGGGGGAGTTTGTTCCTCTCTATGGCATTTTGTTGGCATTCGTGTCAAAAGTGTGTTGTGGTGACTATATGTTTAAAGTGATAGATAACATGTTGTTAAGTCACTTAATATGACTTATATGCTCACATTGATGTTTAAAAAGTAATTTGGCCTTATGATGTTCTCTAGGCACCAAGTTGTGTTTTTGGCCCTCCCCATGGTGAAACTATTACATGGCAAATACTTTGCATTATATTATATCTGTTAGTGGTTTTAGGGCTTCTTGAATATAACGATGCATATTTGCTAAAACACTCATATTTCATTCATTCTTTCAGTGCTTGGTCTTCACATTTGGGGTTTTCATTTTGCATGAAAAACATAGGCAGTTGCAACGGTTTACCTGTGCAAATTTAATGGCAGTTAATCTCAGTTTGATGGCATGGATTTTTGACATATTTCTTCCAAATCTCCAGGTGTATCTATTCCTTTTTCTTCTGTTATTTGATGGTCCTTATCATAAATTATTTAAGAAAACAACTACAGTGATTAAGGAACGATTCAGTGGTTTTCAGTATGTTTATCATTTGTTATTAAAAAAACCCAGTTGACATTCGTTGTAAATTTGGTTTTTGGGTTCTTGCATTTAGTCATTGACCATTTGATGTTAAGTAAAATAAAGATAAATGGTTTTGTGTATACGGCAGTTTCAGGGGACTTTCTTTTCAGTTTGTTACTACAACTATATGTTTGAGAAAAGAATGATAGTTTTATGTTCTTATATGATTTCGGTTGCAACAGTATTTGGTAACTGTGATAATAGTTACAGTTATTAGTTCCTTGAATATAGTTGATGCAGGGAACAAAAGAATGTGTCTTCTTCAATGAAACCTATTTAATCATGAAGAGGTTTTCGTCTGGAAGAGAAGAAAAAAGAGTTATATTTATATCAGCATATATTTTACTCAGTTAGTTGTAACACATTTGTATAAAGTTTGTGCATAATGATATTGTGTATGTGAACAAATTTTTTTGTTCTCTACATAATATTATGGTGTATAATCTTTCTTGTTGTATTTGGGATTTTTAGATCAGTTGCTTCAAACTCTTATGAGTTTAGAAGAAGTTATGAAATGAAACATAGCTAAATCTCTGTATGTATTGGAACTACTTTGAGAATATTGTTTAAGCTAGTGAGGCATGTACAAAAGACTACCAGTGAGGTAGCATTGTCAGTGAGACATTCATTTCAGTCAGTGAGACATTTGTACAGAGCATTTTTAATAAGCCAGTGAGGCATTTAGCGAGTGGTTTGTTACCCCAGAGGGTTTCCACTTAGGACAACTTTGTGTTCTCAATCTATGTGTGTGCTTTACAATTTATATTGACAGATTGTTATTAAAGTGATTTGCATTTAAGTTCTTTTGAATTTTATCTTTCATAGCACTGATTCACCCCCCCTCTCAGTGCTTATTGTACTCCTACATGAAAAATCCATGAGAGATGAGGCAAAATAACTGATCTACATTTATGAAGGAAATTCCAAATAGCATAACCCAGAGGCAAATTTGAGACTTTAAAAATGTACTCTCTCGGTCCATTAATTAAATATTTGGCAAACATAATATGTGTACATAAGGAGCTAGGCTTGTCATATAATTTCCAAACCAACTTAGCACCTAAGGATAAATTTTGATTCTCCAGACTCCGAATTCCTGTTCCCCCAAGTTCCTTAGGCAAACATACCTTATCCCATGCAACTAAAGGGAGTTTCTTCTTGCCATCTTTATTATTGTTCCAAAGAAAATCTCTAAGAGTATCCTGTAAACTAACAATAGACATGACATATATGGGAACAACATTCAAAACAGACTTGATGAGAACAATTTTACCCACCAAAGTTAACCATCTATGATTTCATGAGAGAATTCTTTTAGAAATGACCGAAATAATCTTATCCCAAAAACCAATCTTATCCTATTTAACAAAGAAAGGAATCCCAAGGTAAGTACATGGAAGATTTCCAGTGTCAAATCCCCAAAAGGATTGCAACCTATGTTGAACCAGTTGTGATGTATTAAGGAAGAAAATATTTGATTTTAGAAATATTTGATTTCTAAGTATTATCACTAAAAAATTTCAATCCTTTTAAAAATATAAATAATGCCTATATTATCATATTTTTAAAACTATATACAATATAGTGTGAGTAATTGCAACAGTTGATATTGGAAAAGTTGAAAGGCAAGGGCACAACTCTGTCTCTAAAAAATTAAGGTACACAACCCTTCATCCTTTATATAGATACAAGTTGTTTTCTTACATGCAACACCTTCATCTACACATCTAATCATCTCGTTTCTTTTGTTATACAGACTCCCAAGATAAATGACACATCTTACAAAACCTCATGTTCATAATATAACACCAAAATATATCTTCCTATTGGCATAACTATTGCACCTCATTGAAATGTGAGTGCTAGTTTTATTCAATATGCAAGATGTAATGCAGTTACAAATAGATACATAGCTTTTCGAAGAAAAAAAATATAAAATCAACAAAGTATAGTTGAATGGTAATGAAACATGCCTACAATCTTAATCGACAGAAATTGAGTGAAGTATTTGCTTCCTCTCTGTTGGGTATCACGTGTTAAGGAATTTAGATCAGAGATAGAGAATACAATAGTCTATTAATATGTAGTGAGGATAGACTTTAATAAGATCACTACAATGAATATGTTTTACCTCCGATGTGTATATACATATATAACTCTAACTACTAATCTTCTATGATAATATTGACAGCTTGCTGGTTCGTGAAACTGCCACAGTTATTGGTTTCGGTTCACAACAAGTGTCGATGCCTATAAATAAAAGGATGAAGATTCATGTACATGTAGGGGCATGACTTCTACGTGGCTTCTGCCACGTAGAGTCATGACACTATGGCGACATGACCCTTCATTCAATGTCGTTATATATTACCTGCTTCAATCCAAATGAAGCTATATCCTTAACACTCCCTCTTAGCAAAAGAGGATTGAATTTCATAATTAATTTTTAAGGAACAACATTCTAGATATACACATTCATTTGACATGATCATTCACGTAGTAACACTTACTAGTGAAATACTTCGTATCTCAGAGAGATATGGATTATCTGATATCCAGCACTCTGGGACAACAACTACTTGAAGTCTTATCAGATTACAACCTTGATTCTAGTGACAATTGTAACATTGTCATTATCACAGGTGAAATAATTTTAGTATCATGATATCCGACACATTCCGAGACAGCAAATTAATGTAGTCAATCATAATGTGATTGTTATCATAATTTCCAACATATTTCGGAACAATCATTTAATGATAACAATTCAATAACTCATCATAGCAAATTTAGTATCAAGATTTCCGGCACATTCCAAGACAACAACTTAATGTAGTCAATCTTGATAACAGATCAGGCTACTGTGAAAGTTGTCACCTTACAATAGAGATCTTACACTTGCATCACATGAAAGATCGTCACCTTCCATGACATAACACATACATGCAATATTGCATTCAAGATATTCATGAATATATCAATTACATATGATTAAGATTAATATCAAAAAATTCCATTATAATTTAGTCATACTAAGTTTACCTCTAAAGTACTCCACTTTCAACTTTGCAAGAGGTTTGGTGAATATGTCGGCACTTTGCTCTTTAGTGCTAATGTAGGTCAATTTGATGACATCTCTGTCTACCATATCTCTTATGTAATGGTATGGGATTTCTATATGCTTGGATCGATTATGAAAAACTAGATTTACAGAAAGTTTGATGCAACTTTGATTATCACAATGAATCACATTAGGGTTTAGGGGCTTCCCAAATAGTCCAACTAGCAATTTCCTTAACCATACTGCCTCATGTGCTCCCATGGAGGCACCCATATATTCGGCTTCAATGGAACTCTGAGCAATTGCTGATTGTTTTCTGCTAAACCAGGATATCATAGCTGATACAAGACTAAAGCAACACCCCGTTGTACTTTTACGATCAATGGAACTTCCTGCCCAATCGGAATCAGAATACCCTTGGAGTTGTATCTCAACATTTTTATACTTCAGGCCAGGTCCAATAGTGCCACGCAAGTATCTCAGAATATGCTTAGCAGCCATTAGGTGAATCTTCTTAGGTTCGCACATGAAATGACTTAACACATTGGTAGTGTAACAAATATCAGGGCGAGTGTTTACCAGGAAAATAAGAGATCCAATAATGTGTCTGTAGTATGTAGGATTTGTAGGTTCTGAATCTACTGCTTCACTTTTGAGCTTATGAAAATTTGTTTCCATTGGAATGGATAGAGGCTTACAATCTATCATACCAAATCTGGTCAGGATATCAGTGGTGTATTTTCCTTGATTTAGGAAAATATAATTCTCTTTTTGCCATACTTCTAGGCCCAGAAAATAGTGCAGTAGACCTAGATCCTTCATATCGAATTCAGCCACAAGATCTTGTTTGCATTTTGCAATGAGGTGATCTTCTCCTGTTATCAACAAGTCATCAACATAGAGAACAAGTATTAAGATGTCACCATCCGATATTTTGAAGTATATGTTAGAGTCTACTTCATTTTTGGAATATCCTAGTTTGGAGAGAGACCTATCTATCCTTGCGTACCATACCCTGGGAGCTTGCTTAAGGCCGTAGAGAGTTTTTTTTTAGTCTACACACATAGAGATTTCTATCATGTGTAGCAAAGCCTTCAGGTTGTTCTATATATACTTCTTCCCTAATAACACCATTCAAAAATGCGGTCTTCATGTCCATTTGGTGTATCTTCCACCCTTTGGAAGCTGCAATGGCAATGATGGTTCTTACAGAAGTATATCGGGCAACTGGAGCAAATGTCTCTTCATAATCAATTCCAGCCTTTTGAGAGAACCCCCTAGCAACGAATATGGCTTTGTATTTTTCAATACTACCATCTGCTGCATATTTGATTTTGAATAACCACTTTGATGAGACAACTGATTTGTCTTTTGGTCTAGGTACAATGTCCCAGACATCATTTTTTAAGATATATTGGTATTCCTCAATCATTGCATCTTTCCAAGCTTGACATGTTAAAGCCTCTTCAACATTTGATGGTTCAAATTTTGTAAGTTCGGTCATGAGGGCAACATAGCATGATTGACTTCTTGTTTTCTTATTCTCTTTGAAGATTTCATCAGGTTCCACATTATTTTATTCAATCATCTTTCTTGCCCATAGTGATCTTTTCTTCTTGTTAGGATTTTCAGCATTCTCGAAATTAGGTGATTGAAGTTCATGATTTTCTATGCTATTCTCCCTCTGATTTTCAATTGTAGGATTTTCATCTGATTCTGCGGTTAGATCATCTTCTGCACTTAGAGATAATTTATAAGCAGCATCTTCTTCAAATTTGACATCTCTACTGATTTCAATGGATCTTTGTCCTGGAATATAGACTCTGTATCCTTTAGTGGTTTCATTGTAGCCAACAAATATGCCTTTCTTCCCTGAGGGTTCTAGTTTGGTTCTCTTTTCTTTAGGAACGTGAATATACACGTGGCAACCAAAGATTCTTAGATGGCTTAAATCTGGTTTATTTCCTGTAAAGGCTTCTTCAAGTGTTATATTCTCTAGGATTGAATGAGGGCATCTATTTTGAATGTACACAGCTGTATTTGAGGCTTCAACCCAAAATGAGATATGTAGATTTTGATCATGCATCATGGCTTTAGCAGCTTCAATGATGGTTCTGTTTTTTCTTTCTGCAACTCCATTTTGTTGAGGATTATAAGGTACAATACACTCCCTCTTAATCCCAACAGAAATGTAGAATTCTTTAAAATTTTCAGAAATATATTCACCCCCATTATCTAATCTTAGAGTCTTTATTTTCTTCCCAATTTGATTTTCCACTAGGGCCTTAAATTCTTTAAATTTCAATAACACTTCATTTGATTCTTTGAGTTTTATGAAATAGATCCAAGTTTTCCTAGAGTAATCATCAACAAATATCACGTAATACAAGAATCCCCTTAGTGATGGTAATGACATTGGACCACACAAATCAATGTGGACAAGTTCTAGTACAACTTTTGATTTGTGTTCACTTGAGGGAAAGGACCCTTTTGAGTTCTTCCCTAGAGCACATCCTTTACAAGTTCCAACATGATCAGATTTTAGATTGGGTAATCCTGTGGTAATTTTTCCTATAGAAGGTAGGGCACTAAATGGAAGATGTCCTAATCTTCTATGCCAAATTTCATTAGAGTTTGATACTTCACGATTTAGTGCTTCTTTTTGAGTATAACATAATTTGTATAAACTACCATCTCTAGATCCTATAGGAATAGCATTCTTTATGTTAGAGTATTTAGGCCAGAGTAGAACTTTATCTTCATGGAAGGTGACACGATATCCTTGATCAGCTAGTCCTGAAATAGAGACCAAATTCCTTTTGATACCTGGTACAAAGAGAACATCTTTCAATTGTAATGTAACTCTTGTTCTTAATTGAATTGAGCAGGTCCCAATTCCTTTCACTGGATAGGTAGAATTGTCTCCTATTGTAACTTCTTCAATTGAGTGGCCTTCAAAGGTTTCGAATTGATCTCTAAAACCGGTTATGTGTCGAGATGTTCCACTATCAATTATCCACATATGTTTGTTTGAGTTTAGTTCGCTTGATAAGGCTAAGAAAAATAGAGGATTCTCTACTTCCTTGACTTCAGCTATGGTTGCTTGAGCTTTCTTTCTTTCTGGGTAGAACCTGTGAGTGTGTCCAAATTTATCACACTTGTAGCATTGAATCTTGGAGAAGTCTTTGCTTTTGTGATTATTTCCTCTCTTTTGTTTGAACTTCATTTTCTTCCCTTTGTTGTTTGTGTTAGCATGTAGTGCTTGAATTTCTCCCCCTTTGTTTGGACCCAATACTCTTGTGATTAGTCGAGATTCTTCTTGAGTACAATCATTCTTGAGTTGATCGAATTTTGGTAGTGTTAGACAAGCACTAATGCCTTGAATAAAGGATTCCCAACTGGATGGTAATCCCTTAAGTGCTATTAGAGATAGCTCCATATCATCTATATTATTCCCAATAGTCGACAATTGGTCTTTTAATTCTGAAATCCTCATGAAATAGGATGTGATTGTTTCTCCTTTGTTCATGTAGATATGCATTAATTGTTGTTTTAAAGTGAGCAATCTGCTTGCTTTATTTATTTCATATGAGTTTTGAATGGTCTTGAACATATCATAAGTTGAAGTTAGTTTTGAGATGGTTGGAAGAATGTGATCTTTAACAGCATCAATTATGATTTTCTTAGGCTTGTTGTTGTGTCTTTTCCAGGTTGTTTTCTCTTGCTCGTCTTTGGGCATCTTAGTATCTTCTTCTATGTATGCATCTAGTTCAAGCTCTTGAAAAATTGCTATTATTCGAATTCTCCATGAGATGAAGTTGGATGTGCCTTCGAGTCTATCCTCCACTCTAACACTGTTCACCATGATTGATTTTCCTTTGATTCTAAGTGCAAGTCTGAATTTTTTTTCGAAAAGAGGTGTCACTATTTTATTATTTCTCTACCAACGTGGCTCTGATACCATGTTAAGGAATTTAGACCAGAGATAGAGAATACAATAGTCTAGTAATATGTAGTGAGGATAGACTTTAATAAGATCACTGCAATGAATATGTTTTACCTCCGATGTGTATATACATATATAACTCTAACTACTAATCTTCTATGATAATATCGACAGCTTGTTGGTTCGTGAAACTGCCATAGTTATTGGTTTCGGTTCACAACAAGTGTCGATGCCTATAAATAAAAGGATGAAGATTCATGTCCACATAGGGGCATGACTTCTACGTGGCTTCTGCCACATAGAGTCATGACACTACGGCGACATGACCCTTCATTCAATGTCGTTATATATTACCTGCTTCAATCCAAATGAAGCTATATCCTTAACATCATGTTCATCCAAAGATTGAGCTCCCCAAATTGATGCCCTATGATTGATTAATCGCTCTACATTTTTTTAAACTTGCATTTCTCTATAATGCAATGATGATAATAATGATGTTTTCCCAATCGACTCAAACTCATATTGCTGAATTCCAAAGAAAATTAAAATGGTAGCCAAACAAGATTCATTTACAATCACCATTTCATAACATTCTTTGAACATCGAATTGGCCACCACTCGCATGGATGTTGTAATGTTGTGTAACGCTACTTTCTCTAGAAAGTGAGCTTTGTTGGAGATATAATCCCAGCTACTTCCACCTAACTTATCATGTCATATCCTCTGTATGTACATCATATCTGCAGGCTTGTCACAAACAGAGATTGAAGCAGATTTTTCTTGGATTTGGATGGATTATCATGTACTCTTCAACCTGTCTTTTTGTCAAATCACATTCTTTTTGGGCAGTTCAAAATATATTATTTTATGTATGCCCTCTCTCCTCCGTGCTATGTAGAAGGTCTATATATTTCATAGCTCTGCATTTTATATGCACTCTCTTAGAGCAGAGTCCACCTCCATAGAGCTGTTAAATGTTAGTAGTTGAATCTCTGTTAGAAGTTGTATCTGAAGAAAGTCTAAATGTAAGAGCAGAAGCTCTGTCAATCAATGTAATACTTCATTATGTTGGATATAAATCTATTTGTCTTTATTTTGCTACTCCCCTGTTTCCTTCATGTGGTATCAGAGCTGAGGGTTTGAAACTTCGAGAAAGAAATGGAGAAATCAATGAGATCCAGTTGAGTCCAGTCTAGGGTGAGAACAAGGTCAGTGTTAAGTCTAGTCACTGTCATTGTAGAAACCCTTGCATTCTTAAGGGGGAAAAGCTACTAGTGTTACTGTCTACGCAAGATCATTGGTTTCAGATGAAGCCAAGGGAAAATAGTTAAAATAAGTCGCAGCTGATCAAGATTTCAAAGCATTTAAGAGCCTAAGGTTAAGGGTTGAGTGGAATTTGGAGCCTCTCTCTATTTGTGTCCTATTTGCTTCTATGTGTTTCTTTGCAGCCTCTTAGTAGAGTTCTGCGTAGTATAGAGCCCACGTTGTTTGGCTCTGAAGGAAACTAAGTGGTCAGTAATGCTGCAACTTGTTGTCTAGTGTATGTCCCTCGACCATATGTAGATCATTGTGTTCTTCTCTAAAATGTTATGCCACTGCCAACAAAAGAAATGTTTGAAGTCTTTGAGGTAAAGGCAAAAATCATGGTGTTTATGGACTTGCTAAAGTCTGAGTTAAAACAAGCTTGTAAAGTGATTCAGGACAAGAGATGTTGCCACATGAATAAGCTAAATCACTGCTTATTATGCAAAATGGTTGGTGGATCACGACATTTGAGGAGAACTGAAAGTGTCAAAGTTCCGGGGCTGCCACTCAAAGGATCAATTCGCCCCTAAAATGTCACAAGGAAAGAATGTTGCAAAGAGTGAGATCAATGAGTTTGAAGACAAAAGAAAAAGAAAGTGCACGTGGGCCTGGAGACTAAAGGTGTGCAGATCTAATTCTGGATGTGTTAAAAGTCACCAAAGAAAAGTTAAGTTCAATGTGGAGATAACACAAAGGCAGAGACGAGTCAAAGAGGAAGGGAGATACGGGTACGTGGATGAGCAGGACAAGGAGGTTGTTGTAGAAGAATTCAGTGGAAGCCATTGAAGCTTATCAAGTCCAATCTCTGCTAGAAGAAGATTGATATTTCTTTTAATGTCAAACTGTTGCTGTTTATAGAGATGGAGTCATAGCCAAAAGGGATGTTGCACGAAAACAACATTAAAGGCACAAATGATGGCTGACAATATTAAGGTTGAAGGAGCTTTGTAGAGTCTGCCGTATAGTTGAAGCTGTAGAAGCCTTCCAGAGAATCTCCCCCCCTCAACAAAGGGAAGGAAAGTAACTGAATGAAGCTTGAATGAAAGAACAGAAGTCAAGGCTAAGTCATTGAGAGAAGTGTTCAAGGAGATTGTTGTTAATACATAGCTGGTGAATGAAAGGTTGTTTCTGAAGGAGATTGCAGAAATAAAAAAATTACCTCTTTGGAAGGAGACAATTTGCAGCAGCAAGAACACAGTCAAGTGTCAGGGTAAGGTAAGTTTTTTTTTGTTTCAATGGGTAAAGTTGATAGAGTAAAGAAAGAGAAAACAAATGATTTGGAAAAAGAATTGAAGGAATGTAAAAAGAAAATTTCAGAAATGATAATGCTTTTAAAAGAGAAGCAAATGGAAAAATGTGAACTGTTAGATGAAAATTATAATCTTGAAAAAGAACTGAATGAAGTTAATGATAAAAATAAGGAATTAGAAGAGAAATTATAGTTATTTGATGATGTCAAAAGGAAGTTTGATGATTTGGAAGAAATGTCAAAAAGGTTAGAAGAAGAAAATAGTTTACAGAAAAAGGGAACTCTTAAATCTGAAACAAGAGAATGAATGTTTGAAGTTAAAACCACTAGTTAGTAATGCTTCATGTAACACACAAGATTTGTGTTCATCATTTAGTGAAGGTGATTTAGTTGAAACTGTTTGTGATAAAGAATGGAAGAAAGAAGATGAGAATGTGTTTGCAAATTATGTTAGTTGTGATGATAAGAATATTGGTTTAAAAATCATGAAGAAAATGGGTTATAAAGGTCAATGATTGGGAAGACAAGAACAAGGAATTAGAGAGCCTATTGAGCCTATAATGAGGCCAAAGTATGAAGGTCTTGGATATGTCACATGAAAAGAAAATGATGCTACTAGTTCAAACAAAAACAGCCCATAAAAGACATTGTATTAGGTGTTTTCATTGCAATAGAGAAGGACACACAAAAGAAATGTGTTGGGACTTACATCCATGTAAACTTTGTGGTTTGAGAAATCATTCTGAAAAAATGTGTTGGAAGAAAGAATCAATACCAGGTTGTATAAAAATGGATTGTGGATGGACCTATGGACCTAGTTGGCAAAAGCTCACTGGTATGTTCAAAAGATTGTACAGATGTTCATATGTGAAGAACAATAGAAGTAATGAAAGCTTTGAATGTCCAAAAGGGATAAAAAATGTTTTCAGCCAAAAGAAACTATTGTCTAGCAAGGTAATAAATGATTGTATGATGTTTTGAAGACTTCAAACCAAAGAGATTGAGAGACTACAGCAGCAGTTGAAGAAAATTGGAGGACAAGAAAGAAAGAGAAGTTGATGAAAGAAATCAGAAAATCAGAGGAGGATATTAGTTAAAGAGAAGACATTGTGAATGCTGAAAATTGTAGCAGCTGTAGCAACAACAAGTTAGCAAGAAAACCAAAGAAGAGGTTACAGACAAAAAAGGAAGATAGTTGAAGAAAGCTAAAAGAACAAAAGAATGGATAGAATATTGGTAGTTGAGATTAAGGGGGAGTGTTGGAAGTAATCCCAACTACCCTGTCTGTATTGTGTCCTCCATATCATCCGTACACTGAAGCAAATCCCTCTGCATTAAGGAAAAAGATCAAAGCAAATCTTCATTAGATTCAAATGGACTTCTTTCCCATTTCCCTGTCACATCAGCGTCTCACACATTTTGTGGACAGTATGAAATATAATTTTATATTGCTATTCTAGATCTTTCTTGTATACTTGTTCATGCATACCCCTTTCGGTGTATTCCAGAAACTTCTAAAGACCTCCATTAAAAGAGGCATTTTGTAATCATTTTGTGAAATGAAGGAAGAATGAGAAATATGGATTGATAATTTGTCTTTCTTGTATTCTGCCCTGTTTTGTGGCTCCTCTGTTTTATTTTTGCTCCCTTGTTTTCTATCAAGCTTGGCGCTTAATATGCATATCATGGTGACTTTGACTTTAAAAAGTCGTTTCCCACTATGTCACCCAAATTTGAGTTCTTGAACAAACAACTATATATATGTATTGGTCTTGTATAATTACAAGTGCATATATATATATATATATACACACACATGTCATTAATGAATATAATATAATTGGTTGAGTATCAAGGTACTTCCAAACTCAAATTCATTACACATATCATTAAAATTATAAGTCCAAGTCAATATATTTATAAATTGATTTTATATTGAAGATGATTAACATAAGGAAGACAACCTTGACTCGACCCATTGGTTGACATGGTCTCGACAACTTATCTACATGATACTAACTTGGCCTTATTGACTTTAAGGTAACCAAACAAACCCTAAAAGATTACTTATCTCAAATATCTTGGCTTTGATTCCAACTTTGACCTCTTCCCATATCTATGCCCCTCTCCTTGATGGTACTCTCCCTCGCTTGCTCGAGGATGATAGGATCTCCTGAATCCACTTAGACTAATGAAGGTAGTTAGATGTAATATTTTTGCCATACAAGGTATTCATTTAATAAATAATTAATTGCTTAAATAAATATTATTATTTCATTTAAATCTCATCAAACAAATGTTTTCAATAATTTCAATTAACATCATCATATCTCTAATCATGCAAATTAGGAATAAATGAAAAAGTTCATGAAAGAAGGATGTAACAAAGGAAGGCGAAGTTTGTCTCCACACTCAAGTACATGGAAGAAATAAATTTAAGAGTTAGAAATTTGTAAAAGAGGGACAAAGGGGAAGGACCCATGTGGGGTACCTTCCCAAAAGTAGATAGCCTTTAAGGTTAATTGGACAAGTGCAGAGGCCATTTATGGCATGATTTGACCTTCTACCTAATCACATGATTAGGGATGTGCACACCATTAGAAGAGGATTAGGTGATGATTTTAAGATGATTAGAATTAAGATTAGAAGCAAGTGGTAAAAGATGAAGGATTTGAGATTTGCATAGAGAATGAGTGGAGGAATTAAGAATTGATTTTAACTCTAATTTAGAAGAAACTAGAAAAAGAGTATTTTTAATTAAATAAAAGACATAGGTAAATAGGGAAATTAAACAAATCAATAACCTAGGGGATTTTGTTAGAAAATAGATGAATAAATTGTTATTTAATTATATAATTACGATTAATTATTTGATTAATGAGATAGGGGATTAGATTCAAAAAAAGGGATAAATTGACCAAATGCTAATAGTCAATTTTAGGTGTCTACACCATGTAGTGTAATGCATTGGTTGTTGTTGCTAAACAATTTACACATTGATTGTTGTATTCTTAATAACATCTATGAAATTTGTAGATTTGTTGTTACATCACTACTTACAAGTGTTGACAAACTTCAAAATCAACATCTTCACCTAGACCTACAATGGTTGATAATCCACCAGACGAACTCCTAGAGTTGAAATAGTTAGTCCAACACTGATCCTTATGGCATAACTCAAGGGAAGAATTTGGGTTGAGCCTCTAAGGGAAGCATACCAGTAGTTGTTATAGCTAACTTCGTGCACCCATAGATTCTAAATGGTACATCGGATTTCGACGATTTTGTTTTGGTTGTCTCCATATGTGACTTAATTGCTTATAGCTATTGTTCTAGCTTTTGGGTAGTAACGATGCACACTGTGGAATCTGTTATGCACATAGGGGTCAATAAATACACTTTCCAAAGTGTCACCCAATACCTACTTAAAGATGCACCAATAATCGTGCACTTAAAATTGTCAATACTTACGCAAAATGACCTAATAGTTGTGCACAAATGTGCTAGTAGTCATGCACAAATGGGCCAATTATGGAGCAAAAAGGCTAAAAAGTGAGCAACTATTGGTACATGTGAAATTTATTAATGGAATTTCAGTTATCATTTTTGTATTTCTTTAAAGTTAGTAACTAGAGGGTTGGGTACACAAGGAATGCACAATTATTGGAACATGGTGGTAACTAGTACTCTTCCCCTAATACCAAATGCAAATTTATTATTATACCAAAATCTACATATATCAATGAACTTCAAAATCAACATATTCACCTAGACCCAAAATTAGAGTTAATCCATAAGATCTACTCCTAAATCTGCAACAACTAATCCAACCAATATACATATTATGTACTTTGATCCATCCCCACCTTTAGAAAAATCTTCTTTTTATCTCAAGCCCAATCTTGGAATGGACCATGCCTTTGGAACCGCTTCTTTTCCATGTCAGCATCATCCATTCTCGTGTTCTTGAAATTCATTTCCTTGCGGTGGAAGGTTTGATTATTCAATTTTTTCCGAAGACATTCTTGAAGCTTATTACTGTTGGAGCCCATAATAATCTATGATCCACATTAACAATAATAATTATTAATAAACGACGTAAAAAACGTGCTACCTTTCCGCCGTCGAATTACAATTCTGCAGAAATAGCTCTGTGCGAGCGAGAGGCACGTGTTCAAATGGAATAATTAAAAAAGGCAGGCCGTAATTATTATATTGAATGCAGAGATAAATAAATAGTCTAATTAATTAATAATTTATGAGGGAAGAATATTTAAATAATAAATATTTTTTCCCTCATTTTTACATGGAATACTATAATAAAAGATATTAATTAATGAGAATGTTCAAAATTTACATTATAAATAATTTTACTTTAATTTTATTAAAAAATAATTTTATTCAAATTAAAATATTTTTTTTTTTAATTATTAGAAAGAATGATAAATAATTAATGAATCATTTTTATTATAATCATATTATTTCTTTTTTTTGAATAAAAAGAAGTAAAAATTTATTAACAAGTCGAGTTGAAAACCAATTACCGAACATCATCAATCTCCACTAAGTGATCCAACTGAAGAGACATACATATTTTAAGATAATTGCTCTCTATTGAAAATATTCCAACCTTACCCATGATCCTTACCCATGATCATAAGCCCGTTTGGCTAAACAATCAACCACGTCATTCCACTCCCTAGGAATATGACTAAAAGTAACAAATTTCAAGGAGCCACACAACCAAAGAATCTGTCTAATCACCATAGCCAAGTGCCAGCGAATATCATCTATAACTATGCTCCACCACATACAAAATGGTAAGAGCCTCCATTAGATTATTGGTATGAAAACCCTTGTAAATAGAGAAAATAAACCGAATTCTTCCAGAGCTAGCGTGACCAAACTCACCAATACCAACATGATCAAGATTCCCCAAAAGAAGTATTATTTAATAATAATAATGAGCCATATTTTTAAATTTTAATTATAAATTTTACACTTTGAAAATAAAAGTCATATAATATATCACTGACCTAACATTGTAAAATTAACTACACAATTATTCATTTCTATTTTCTAATTTTTTCAATAACATGAAGAATTATAATAATTATCTCCTAATTAGAATATCAATGCGTTTTTGAAATGACGTTTGAAATTACACTCAACAATCTACCATCAAAAAAGGAATCACAAATGAACTTAACTGATAACTATCTCTTAATGAAAACATCAATGTGTTTTTGAATTGACATTTCACGTTACAGTCAGCAATCCACCATCAAAAAGAAGAATCTAAACGTCGATTCAAAAACCTAGAGAGTTTAAGGGAAATTTTTTTTTTGAAAAATTGAGTTGTTGAGCTCTGTCCTCTCTTTGCTGGGAATCCCAGTGAGGGAAGGACGGGGGATAGAGATGTCCATTCCGTGGAATTTGAAAAGAAAGAGTCCATCACGTGAAATCTGCAAAGAAATCGATAATTGTGGCGTGAGTTAGTATGGGGCCACAGATGTCCATTTCTCTGGAATGTCTTTCAGACATACAATTGCAATCCAGATAACTTCGCATTATATGGGACCGTCCATTATGATCCTGGCACCAGGCTCAACATTTGGAGGATTCTAAAGGAAGGGTAGGCCATGTATAATCAAGTGAAAGTGTATGGACGGAGGTGACTTCATTCCTGCCCTTAAACAGGCTTAAATGCATTCAACTTTCAACTTGTGAAGTAGATTTTGCAGAAGTATGAACAACATACAGGCTAGCGTGGCAGTTTCTGCCAGAAACCCAAATGAGATATCACAAGGAGGAAATGGTGTGCAGTCGGAGCTCCACAGCATTGTTGTGCAGGGACCAAATGAAGAAATCCAGGATTACGGTAAGGAGGAGAAACCCATGTCTAAAACCCATGCTAATCAATCTTCATCATCAGGGGGGATTGAATTGGAATCCAGGAGTTCCATGAAGAGTAATCTAGGCCAAAAGCTTTCGTTTTCATCCAGGGTTAAATCTGAGATGACTGCAAGGATGTCAACCTTCAAGATCAACAAAAATTCTAGTTTTAGTAGCTCTAATGCTAGTAAAAGGCCTAAGTTTAATAGAACTGTATCGAGCGCAGAGAGGGGGCTGAAAAGCCTGAGATTTCTGGATAGAAGTGCTGAAAAAGATGCCTGGAAAACAGTAGAGAGACGCTTCGATCAGATTGCTGTTGAAGGAAGACTTTCCAGACAGAACTTTGGCTCATGTATAGGTATTCCTAAGTTTTAAACTTTCTCAAGGAAATTTTAGTATCTTATAAGTCCTCATCTAAAAATTGCTAACTTAGTTACAGAAGAATACTCTGCTTTGGTTGTTTAAGATTTGAAATTCTTTGTGACAGGAATGGAGACAAAGGAGTTTGCTTTAGAACTGTTTGATGCTCTGAAACGAAGAAAGGGTCTGCAAAGTGATAGTGTCTCCAAGGATGAGCTCCATAAATTCTGGCAGGACATGGCTGATCAAAACTTCGATTCCAGGCTGCAGATCTTCTTTGATATGTAAATTATATTATATACTTGCATAGTGCCATGTTTTTCTCTGTTTGGTGGTCGCTTATCAGGTCAACTTTTGGATATGATCGACCAGGTGTGATAAGAATGGAGATGGAAGAATATCTGAAGATGAGGTCAAAGAGGTAATCATTATATCTTCTCATTCCTAGCGAGTATTGGATTTATCTTATTGATGTGTTATGTTTGAACTCTTAAGGTCTATATGTACATTGACTATTGATTGCCTGATGTTTATTATGCACAACCAGGTCATTGAGCTGAGCGCTTCTGCAAACAAACTGCAAAATATGAAGAGGAATGCTGCAGAATATGCAGCTTTGATCATGGATGAGCTTGACCCAGATAATTTAGGACACATAGAGGTTATTTGTTTTTCTTTAGTTTGCTAAAGATTGGTTTTAGAATCAAGCGCCTAAGTTTTTCGAATTGGTATTATAAAATATGTTAGATTGTTTCTAGAGCTAGGCATGCATATTTTAAAAATTGATATTTTGAAACAAATTCAATGATCTATGATTGAAAAGAAACAAGTATTCAAATTAATCCTACGCAGTAGATGATTAATGAATGTGTCACATAACTTTGAATGTGATGCAGATATGGCAACTCGAGACTTTGCTACAAGGAATGGTGAAGTCTTATGGGAACGAAGAAGGCTTAAAGCAGAGCAAAAGGTTTTGTAGGACCATGATTCCCCAGCGTTGGAGGGGTCCGATTCATAGATATATGGAGGTGGCTAGTGAATATATTAAGGAGCACTGGAGGCGTATGTGGCTTATTTTACTGTGGATGGCAATAAATGCAGGCTTGTTCACATGGAAATTTATGCAATACAGAAACAGAAGTGCATTCCAGGTGATGGGTTATTGTGTTTGTGTAGCCAAGGGAGCTGCAGAAACATTAAAGTTTAACATGGCTCTTATTCTCTTCCCCGTCTGCCGTAATATTATCACCTGGCTCAGGTCCACCTTTCTGGGTTCCATTTTCCCTTTTGATGACAACATTAACGTTCACAAGGTAAGTTAATATCAATGGTAGACCTCGCCGGCAAAGGATTGATACTCTGTTTTTAAGAACTTAGACAATTTTTACTTATGTTTCTTCTGGGCAGGTAATTGCTTCAGGAGTTGCCATGGGTGTGTTCATTCATGGGACTGTGCATCTCGCCTGTGACTTTCCCAGAATTGCTTCGTGTCCAACGCCAAATTTTATTGCAACAATAGGACATGGCTTCCATAATAGAAAACCTAGTTATGGGGATTTACTGTCGAGCACAGTGGGCCTGACAGGAGTTATAATGGTGTTTGTCATGACATTCTCCTTCACCCTGGCCCTTCATAGTTTCAGAAGAAATGTGGTGAAGTTGCCTTGGCCTCTGCATAATCTGGCCGGGTTTAATGCTTTCTGGTACGCTCATCATTTGTTCATTGCTGTCTATGCTATGCTCATTGTCCATTCCATTTTCATAAAGCTCACAGCAGAATGGTATCACAAAACGGTAAGCCCTGTCTTTGCAATCCTTGTCAAATCTTAGCTTAGATTGTATATTCTAAGCTTTCACTTATTTAGATGGATCGTCTAAAATTAGACTATCTTTTCTACTAATTTGGAGGATTTAAACTTGCCTGTCAATCTGTACACCAAAATGATCAATAATGTGTAACTGCTACTTTGTGTCCAAGCAGACTTGGATGTATCTAGCCATTCCTATAATTTTCTATGCCGGTGAGCGCTTTCTGAGATTCTTCCGTGAAAATAACTACAGAGTAAGCATAGTTAAGGTAAGCAAATAGTTAGTTGCAAAAGTAAGTTTTCTATCCCTATTTAAGGTTGTGTGTGGAATTAGTTGTGTATATTTTTGTATTGATGTTTGGATCATATTTATTCATCTATCATTTTTTTTTTAAAAAGTGATAAAAAATTATATTTACAAATAAATATTTATTTAAAATAAATGATTGTAAGTCATATCCATATTCAATTTTTCATTTTCAATTTATCTGGATTGATCTCAAATAATTTTAAAGTGATAATTTAACAAACGTTGTAGGTTGCAATATATCCTGGTGGTGTCCTTGCATTACACATGAGCAAACCCCCAAGATTCAAGTATAAAAGTGGGATGTACATGTTCATCAAGTGTCCAAATGTTTCTCCATTTGAATGGTAAGATATATATTCAGTGTATTATTTTATTTTAAAAAGTATACTTTAAATTTTGACTTCTTTCTGTGGTTCATCTAAAATCATATTAATAAATAGATACTATTTGAATTGTGAGATATATATTCATGACACTATTTTAGTTTAAAAAACACACTTCAAATTTTGACCTGTTCTTGTGATTCATTTAAAATCACACTAATAAATAGATCTTATTAAAAAAACAAATATAATTTTAAGTGAACCACTTAACAAATCAAAACTTAAAATATATTTTTTAAACTTATCCCATTTACTGGTGAAATAGCAATTTATAATAAATATAAATGATTTATGACTGGACTTTGTAGGCATCCATTTTCCATTACCTCAGCTCCAGGAGACGACTACTTAAGCGTTCATATACGAACACTAGGTGATTGGACTAGAGCACTTCAGCGGATATTCTCTAAGGTGAATTATGTTACTAAATCAATTGTATTTCTGTAGCCTGAAAAAATGCCTCAAATTTACAATCTGCTTTTATGACGCAGGTTTGTGAGCCTCCTGCTGGCACTAAGAGCGATCCCCTTGCGGCTGATGGTATGTTGATAGCTCATGGAGGAAAATCTCCTAACAGGTTCGAAACAAACTTCTCATATGCTATTAATGTAATAAATATATAGAGAGTAAGAAACAGTTTCCAACAGAGGGATGTAATTGAATCACAGATTTCCCAAGCTCTATATTGATGGACCATATGGAGCTCCAGCCCAAAGCTATACAAAGTATGATATTCTGCTGCTGGTGGGACTGGGCATTGGGGCAACACCCTTCATCAGCATCCTCAGAGATCTTCTTAATAACATCAAATACAAGGAAGAAAATATTGATGTATGTACAAAATTTAGGGTGGATTTGAATTAGTATCTAAATGTGTGGTTCATTTAGAGAGTTCACTTTAAGTTTTGATTTGTTTAATTGTTGAAGTTTTGGGTTGGGTTTTAGGTATACTTTCTAAGTTTTGATTTGTTTGTTTAGTGTTCAATCATTGAAGTTTTTGGTTGGATTTAAAGAGCACACTTTAAACTTTAACTTGTTCAATTGTTGAAGAATTGGGCTGGGCTTAAAGCATATCTTCTAAATTTTGACTTGTTCGTTCAGTGTTCAATCGTTGAAGTTTAAATTATATACTCTAAGTTGTGGTTTGTTTGGTGTTCAATCATTGAAGTTTTGAGTCAGATTTAAATCACACACTTTAATCTTTGACTTGTTCAATTGTTGAAATTTTGAAGCAGGCTTAAAACGTAGACTCTAAGTTTTGACTTGTTTGTTTAGTGTTCAATTGTTGAAGTTTTGGATTAAATTTAAGAAACACACTCTAATTGTTTAAATGTTGAAATTTTAGACCAATCTTAAAACGTACACTCTAAATTTTGACCCATCTGAAATTATACTAGTTTTTCAATAGAACCCACCTTCAATGTTATTTAGCTCTCTTTTATTAAGTTATCTGATCTTGAACATTGAAGGAGAGTGGAAGCAAAGGTGAATCGAGTCCAGGAAGTGGTGAAGGAAGGCGGAGTAAAGAAGGGATCCCTGCACGCGCATATTTCTACTGGGTTACAAAAGAGCAAGGGTCTTTCGAGTGGTTCAAAGGGGTCATGAATGAAATTGCAGAAAGCGATCAGAACGTAAGCAATGAATTCGTAATAATTTCACCAGGCAGGCCAAAACATGATTAGCTAACCATGGCAATGAGTGTTTTGTATGATTGGATGCAGAGAGTGATTGAAATGCACAACCACTTAACGAGCGTGTATGAAGAAGGTGATGCCCGCTCAGCTCTGATAGCGATGGTGCAATCCCTGCATCATGCCAAAAATGGATATGACATCGTTTCAGGCTGCAGGGTACCGTTTTTTCTCTTCTCTTTTCAAACACTTGAATCATTACTGTACTATATTTTTTGAAGCGAATGAGCTCAAATTTTAATGGCAGATTCGAACACACTTTGGGAGGCCAAACTGGAGCAGGGTGTTCTCCAAGATAGCTGCGGCCCACATGGGCGCTCGAATAGGTTAATTTCTACGCTCTCCCCTCATTAATTATGTATCTATAAAACATGCATCGTGACTGAGTATGAGATGTAAATACAGGGGTCTTCTATTGCGGGCCTCCTATGCTTGCAAATCAATTACGCTCACTTTCGCAGGAATATACCCACAGCTCAAACACTCGCTTTGATTTTCACAAAGAAAACTTCTAGCCAACTTTCTCACATTTCTACTACGGTATTTATGTTTGTATGTATCTGTTTAACAGAAAGCTTTGGTGGCTTATTGTTAGATTAATGTTGCTAACATTGTGATCATTGCACTTCCAATGTTCAGTTTGGGTGCAGCAGCTGAAGTCAGGAGAAATTAGCCTCATATTTCTGGTACTTGTTTAAGATTTTATTTAGAATTTGTGTTATTTTTGTAAAGCTTGTTGCTGATTTCATACGTAAAACTAGTGGCTCATTTTAGCAAAGTTTTTTTTAAGAGGCAAGATCTTCTAGTTTAGTGTCCAACATGTATATTATATTTGGGATGTGACTATATAAAAGTCACTTGTCTTGTTGGTATATGTGATCAGTCCATAAAAATATTTTTGTAGTCTACAATTTTCAGTAACAATAAAAAAATGAGCGTCTCGTTTGAGCATTTTATCCGGTACATGATAATCTTCAGATTCAGGGCTGTGTGTAGGCTTTTGTTTTTTTTACAGGGAGTTTGTTTTTATTTGGTTTTACAGTAAAGGGTGGTTTAGGTTCTATGTGATATAGATTTTTCAATTGAGATATTTCTAACAATTGTCATATTTAACATTAACTCTTTTATTTATTGTAAAATATAATGAAAATGATTATGGTTATTGAAATATCAAGATGGTGTCTCTTTTGATAAAAAAGATTCATGAAAGATTGCAGAAACTGGTTATTAAGTGTCAGTTTTTTTATTTTTTTTGATAAAAGTGGATAGAACCACTGAACTATATTAAATTTTAAAAGTTTTTTTTACAGTGTCTGGTTCAAAAAGCACTGAAGGGAAAGAACCAGTAAGAAAACCCTTTAGTATTGCTTAAGTAACACAAGCCTATTCTACCCAATACCAAATGCCCATTGGCATAGTACATCAAAAAACCCATCCCAATTTCATAAGCCGCATTAGATATAAAGGAAGCCGCCAATAGAAGTATATAGAACGAAGATTAAAGTATGATCACTGAAGGATGCATATCCATTGCTGCCAAAAAACACCAGTCTAAACCACCCTTGTCTATGAAACACAATTCTCCAACCACTAGTTAAAATGATACCACATAGCAGAAATGAAACCATAATCAGACACCTGTAAAAATAAACATTGTGATCAAGCATAGCAGAACCCACACCAAAGAAAAGCCACACCAAATAAAGAGGTTGATGAAGACAACAACTATGCCCTTCTTTACTTCAAAAATTCCAAAACCGAGGAAGGGATCTCAACCACACTTACCTCCCACATATTAGCATCACTGTCAATGGCTAAATTAGCCAAGAAATCTGCAATCTTATTCACTTCCCTATAACAGTGGGAAATCAAGAAGGAATCAAAAAAGTCTAATTTTTGCAAAATATGATCAAATATATATTGTAATTGCCAACAATTCGACTTCTTTTTTATGACACTTTGAATAATAACCATAGAATCACCCTCAATTATCAAGTCCTTAATTCCCAAAGATATAGCCATATCCAAACCAAAGGACAAAGCAAATAATTCTGCACAATTGTTAGACTTGAAACCAATCACATGACAACGAGCTTGAATAAATCTTACCTTATGATCATAAATTACCATACCTGCCCCTACTAGGCCAGGGTTCCCACGAGAAGCACCATCAAAATTCAATTTAAAGTGCCCTTGCGGAGGAGGTTTCCAGCAAGCAAAATTTCTCTTACTTATAGCATTAGTCTTATTTAAAATAGATCCATGAGAAGGTAAGACTGATAACATTCTCCAAACTCGAGATACCCTACCATCCCAATGAGAAAAAGAGGTAAGGGTTTCCAAATTCTTATAGATAAAAGACAAAGCAACTTCAGAGATGGAAGATTCAATCCTTAATAAAACTTCAGCCAAGGAAGAACTTGTTTGTTTAAAAATCCTATTATTACGCTCTAACCAAATATTCCAAATCACAATAGATGGAGAAATAATACAAAGACATGCATAGAAAGATGAGGCAAACAGGAGAGGCCAGGCTCTAAAGTGGGAAAGGAGATCCTTACCAATAACAAAGGAAAGATTAAGCTTTTCAAACAACCACTGCTAGCAAGCATAGGCAAAATCACAATGAAGAAACAAGTGTGCAAAGGATTCTAAATTTTTATTATAAAATACACAAGAAAATACTGCAGTAATACCTAGTCTGTCCAACCTCATTCATGTAAGGACCCTCTCCTGCACCGCTAACCAAGCAAAAGCACCAGCCTTTGGGAGGCAAGCCATATGCCAAAACAGCTTGTATGGCCAAGTAGATAAATCTTTAGCAACCAAGAGAGAATTATAGCCATCCTTAACTGTGTACTTACCAGAGATATTCCTTGTCCAGATAAGCTCATCGTCAACATCAGAAAGAATTATTACTCTCTCTGCCAACATCTATTCATATTCCAATTTTACATTTTGATCAATATCTAAAAACTCAATTGATTTCCATTTTGCCACCTTAAGATTCTCGCTATACTCAATTTCAAAATAATCAGCCACAAAGACACCCCAAAGGGAAGAAAGAGTGGAAATTAAAGGAGACCAATCCCTCGAGTTCACTAAAGGGGGATGTCCATTCCAAACTTCCTCCCAAAACCTGACCTTTCTACCATTATGAACAATCCATGAGAGATGAGGCAAAATCACTGATCTACATTTACATAGAAAATTCCATATAGCTGAACTAGATGGTAAATTAGAAACTTGAAAAACATATTCTCTTGGTCCGTTATTTAAATATTTAGCAAACATAATTTGTGCCCAAAAGGAGAATGGTCTCTCATACAATTTACAAACCAACTTAGCACCTAAGGCTAAATTCTGACTTTCCAGACTCCTAATGCCTGTGCCCCCAAGGTTTTTAGGCAAACAAACTTTATCCCATGCTACCAGAGAGCGTTTTTTCTTACCATTTTTTTTATTACTCCAAAGGAAGGACCTGAGAGTATCTTGCAAACTAACAAGAGCCGCTTTCGGAGACTACAAAATAGACATGAGATAAATAGGAACAACATTTAGGACAGACTTAATAAGAACAATCTTACCTGCCAAAGATAACCATCTATGATTCCAGGATAGGATCCTTCTAGAGATAACTGAAATTATCTTATCCCAAAACTCAACTCTATCCTGCTTAATGAAGAAAGGTATACCAAGATAAGAACAAGGAAGATTTCCAGATGCAAATCCCCAAAAAATCTTCAATCTATCCTAAACCAATTGTGAAGCATGAAGGAAAAAAATCTTTGACTTATCAACATTGATTCTCTGACCAGAAAAGGATGCATAATTCTGTATTATCCCCTTTATCACTCTTGCCTCACCCAAAGAGGCTTGACCAAATAACAAGGTATCATCTGCAAACAAGCAATGTGAAATGCTTTGTGGAACATTCTGAATCCTAATTCCCTTCCAAAGCCCTCCCAACTTAGCGGCTCTTATAGCCCAACTGAACGTTTCAGCTAGAAGAATGAACAAGAAAGGAGACAGGGGATCCCCCTGCCTCAAACCCCTAGAATAGGAGAAAAAACCACAAGGGGAGCTATTAATTAGAACTGAGAACCTTGCAAAATAAATACAAGCACGAATCCATTTGACCCATGCCTTGGAAAAGCCCAATTTAAGTAGAACAACACACAATGCCCCCCATTCTACTCTATCATATGCTTTCATCATATCTAATTTGAGGAGCATGGCTGGGATTCTCTAAGTAGAAATAGAATGCAGAACCTCATGTGCCACTATAGCTCCCTCTGTTGTCTCCCTTCCTAGAACAAAACCCCCTTGTTCTAAAGAAATGATCTTAGGTAAAATTTTAGCCAACCTTAAAGAAATAGCCTTGGTTAAAATCGTGTACAAAGTATAACATTAAGCAATAGGGCGAAAATCAGCAAATGTTTTGGTAACCTCTTTTTTAGGAATAATTGCAATCATTGTATTA
This sequence comes from Cryptomeria japonica, assembly GCF_030272615.1. NCBI lineage: Eukaryota > Viridiplantae > Streptophyta > Pinopsida > Cupressales > Cupressaceae > Cryptomeria > Cryptomeria japonica. The sequence goes on along the minus strand of NC_081412.1, from coordinate 311,162,379 downwards.
TTAAACTCTTTCAAAATAGACCTATTCCTTCTAACTTCCTCAAGGGCCAATAAAACATCATTTCCCACAAAATCCCAACATTTCTGAAAAAATAAAGGAGTAAAGCCATCCGGTCCTGGAGCCTTATCAGGGTTCATTGCAAAAACAACATTCTTAACTTCATCCACAGAAAAAGGAGACATCAACATTTTATTATCTTTCGAAGATACCAAAGAAGGAATATTAGAAGAAATGTTATTATGAAGATCTCCATGCTCCAAAGACAATAGTGACTTAAAAAACCTAACTGCCTCTGAAGCAATATCCTCCTGTTATGTTAAAAGTTTGCCATTTGGACACTCAATACAAGATATCCTATTTTTACTTCTCTTCATTTTTGTTGAAGTGTGAAATTTTTTTGTATTTCTAGCACCATCTGAAAGCCAGATCTCCCTCGATTTCTGTCTCCAATAGATTTCTTCTCTAGACAAAACTTCTTCAAGCTTTACTTTTAGCAATTTTAGTTCATCAAAAACAAGAGGCACCATACCATGTTGAATCACGTGTGAATTACGACATTCAATCATATCTTGAATCCTCTGTTTTTCCTAAAAGATGTTCTTAAAATGCAAGATATTCCATTCTCTAATATTAAATTTCAAAAATCTCAACTTCTTAACAATCTGAAACATTTGGGATCCAGAGCAATAAAGAGCAGAACTCCACCATTTTTTGAGCAAAGGCAAAAAGGAAGAATCTCTAAACCACATAGGTTCAAATTTAAAGGGTGACTTAAAAGGAGCTTTATCTTCCAGAATTGATAGGGAAATTGTAAAATGATTTGACCTCGAAACTGGAAGAATAGAGGAAAAAAATTTGAACTTTGAATCAATCCAAACATCTGATAACAAAAACCGGTCTAACCTTTCCGCAATATGAGAAAAATCTCTTCGCATATTTGTCCATGTGAAAATCCCATTTTGAAACTAACAATCAAAAAGACCCATGTCCTTATTGAACATCCCAAAGTCTTCCATAATTTTTTTATTAGGAAGAATACCTCCTTTCTTTTCTCCCAAGTCAGTGATAGCATTAAAATCCCCCCCAAAGATTATAAAGGGACCATGCCTTAAAGGGGAGGAAATTCTCTTAAGATCTCCCCATAATTTAGATTTCCTTTGAATACCAGAAGGAGCATAAATATTAAAAAGCCAAAACTTAACCTTCGAAAGCTTTCTTTTAACTAAGGCCAACATCCAGTTTACAGTAGAAGCAACTAGCTCAACCTCAATGTTATAGTTATTCCAAAGCAATGCCAAACCCCCTGATGCACCACAAGCTGGAGAGGAGAGGAATTCCCACTTTCTCCAAGAAGAAAAAACCAAATCAGCAGACTCCTTTGACAATTTTGTCTCTTGCAACATGAAAATATCACACTTAACTAAGTCCATCTGGGACTTAATTATGCGCCTCTTGTTAGGGGCATTTAAGCCCCTAACATTCCAAGATATAATTCTCATTTCTCTTGAGGGGAGACTGAGGCTCCCCTCTTTCCTTTAGACGGAGAAGACTTCCCTTCTCCAAAACTACTTTGAAGATTATGCTTCACAGCCCCTAACCTAGTCACAGGAGGATTGATAATAAACCTCTTACTCCTCTTATCCTTAGGAGTACCACTTCCTTTCATAGCGTCACTAAGAGAAACCGAATGCTTCCCTTTCCCAACACAAAATTAAAAAAAAAAAACAGAACTCTCAAGCTTTATTTCATATTTACATAACTCTATAAAATAGTTTTTTTTAAAAGAATTATAGATGCAAAGTTAACCATGGATGCTTAGAAAACTCTATAAGAAGTGTACCAAGGTGATCAAGTTATAATGGTTAACTTGCAAAGATGCAATAAGTTGGAAGTTTAAGTGATTATTATGTAAGAGTAAAGGATGTAGTCAATAAAATGAATTTTCTTGTAGATTGTTGAATAAAGAGGTGGTGAAATAAGTGTTAAAACTCTTAACACCAAGTGAAATTTTATTGCAATAATTATTGTAGAAAGCAACAATTTGATTATTCTAAGTTTGATCATCTAGTTGGATCTTGTGTATTATGAAGAAAAAATAAGAGATATTTTTTAGTGAAGGTGATGAGAAATCTTTTGCCTCTAAATTGTAGATTACAAAGAATTAATTTTCCAAAAGTAGCAATTAAAAAACCAAGGACAAAGAAAAGAATAAAGGAATCAAAATTATTCAAAAAGAAATACAAGAAGAAAATGTTATTCAAAAATAAATTAGTGTTATTTTTATAAAAGTTGTTGTTGATATTATACTTAGACTTTTGACTGGTTTTAGCATAGCTATTTTAGAGCTGCGACCTTGTATTTTAGGGTCTGGCATGTATAACTTATTTTGGGGTTGCAACTCTCTATAAAATAGTCACTTGTTGCTATATGTAATTAGTCAATTAAAATGTTGTGATAGTCTACTTTCAATGAGTAACATTAAAAAAAAAAGTATATGGTTTCAACAATTTATTGAGTGTACATGTTAATCTTGAAATTCAGAGTTGTGTGTGATCCCTTATTTTTCTTTAAGTAATTTATTCTACTTAATAACATGAAAGTGTGTTATTATTGTAAGTAAATATTATAAATGGCTAAAAAGGATAGTAGATTTTTCACTTTATTTGGCATTAGAATAAAGTGGTTGTTTCCATTTTGTGGGTTATAAAAATTTTAGTTGAATTATATTTTTAAAAATTGATCATAAAGCTAAAAACCGTGTGCACTTTGCAAGTTTGAATCTCCTTTTTGTGGGTTTGCTACCAATGGCCAAATGTTATTGCTTCAGATTTCTGCCCCCAACAAAAAGCTATCACTTCTAGCCCATCCTTCGAATTCAAGCCCCCTCATTTCCCTAAAGTGAAGGATGGTCAAGGAAAGGATAGTGGGTCAACTTCCTTACCTCTTGGCCTTGACTCCTTTAGTGAAGAAGATATCACTTCCTTTATTGAAAATATAGTCAGCTTCAAATCCCGTCTAATGAGATACTGTAAAGTAGAAAATTGGATCCTAGTGGTTCCCTACGTAGGAGAGAGAAAGGAAACCACTAGGATGATTTTCACTTGGGAGATACTTTACATTCAAAAGAGGGGTTGAATCCACTAGATCCAAACCCAAGGGAAATAAGGATGCAAACACCAAGTGGATTGCAAATTGTTAGAATGTGATTTACCCTCTTTTGTAAATATATATGTTGACTTGTTGACTATGTAGAAAAGGAGACAAAAAATGGATGAAATAGGGAGCTACCGGTTTAGGATCGTGTTGTAACTTCGGATATGAGATATTTAGACTGATACGGATCTGCCCTGCAAATTTGGAGAAAATTCGTCGGGACCAAGTAGAAAGTGTACTTGGTCCTCCGAAAAATCCGCGTGCCGAAAAGGGTTTTTCCGTCTCTGCAAATGAATTCCAAACCTGCAATTACAGTGCGCACCTGCAACATACACACAAAAAAGAAGGGGAATAGGGTTGTGGATAGGGGTTTGCCTCAGTCAAACCTTGGTTGAGGAATCAACCTTGAAAGAAAGTAATTGCAAATGCTTAAATGTAAATAATGGAAATGTGTACCTTGTAGATCTACAATTGATTAATGATTGTTGCTTTGCTTCTTAAATGTAATCATAAATGTTGTATGAAATGGCATGTAACATGACAAAACCCTAACACACACACATGCTTGCAAATGAAAGTTGTAATGTTGCTCCAATGGATGAATGAAGAAGACACATGAAGAAGAGAAATTGATAGATGCTTGAAGACTTGAATGCTTGATGACGATAATGAAGACCTTCCGCTTGAATTTCGCTTATTCTCCTTATGCTTGTATATTTTCTCTTATTCCTTGTTATGCGAATGAGAGAGCTAGATCCCCTTTTATACTAGCCTAGGAGAATTATTTTCATCTCACCGAAGGCCGACATCTGAGGATTTAAGTCCTCAAGAAGAAAATTAGGTTCAAGGGTCGGATGGACCCGTCTTAGGGCCACCCTAAGGGGGAGGACACAGGGGTGCCATGCCCCTGTACTACCCTATTTTGGGGCCTAGACAGGGTCACAAGGTGATACGGTCGAAACATGAGAAGATTTAGGATGAAGGTTTAGAGAGGGGTCTCAGTCAAGCAGAGAGATGCAGTCACATAAGTGAGAGCCTAAGATGTGGTCAAGATTGCGGGGGTTGCAATTTTATGATGCTACATTTAGCCCACACTTTAGCGAGAGTATGAATTACGCCAATACTGTCGGTAAAGTAAAAGAAAGAGAAAGATGGAGATGAGAGAGGCAGAGCAATACCACAAGGAGTATTAGACATCACTAATCTTGAGGAAAAAAATCCCCCAATCTTAGGATCTTAACTCACTCAAACATATGCAAGATCACACAAAACAAAAAGAACAAGATAAACCACAAAAGACACACGACAAAAACAAAACACAAAACCACAAATCAACTAGCTGAAGAGACCTTGATACAAACATCTCAAACAGCTAATTGAAACACAAAGACAAATGCCATCACATAAACACCAATAATCACATAAAAGAGAAAAGTTGACATCATCCATGAACCATCAATAGTAAAACTATGAGCTCTTGAGAGGAAGGAGAGAGAGGACATGAATACACACTTTGGTGGTCCATGAGAAGAAAGGAAAATGAAGGGAACCATGAACATCTTGCCCCTAGAATTAGGTGATCCACAGAGAAAGGACATGGAAAACTAGCCCCCAAATTTTGTCTGGGTGATCCATGTAAGAGAGGAGGGTAAGAAAATCGATAGTTCCACTCAACCGTGCGCGCACGTGTGCAAGTGAGGTTCGAAGCACCTCATAGAAGTCTATGCCCAGGTATGCTACAACCTGTATAAGATGTATAGTACAAATGTCAAGAAAGTGGCGACATCTCGCTCTAAGAGGATGCCCTCTGGTTCTGAGAATGACCCACTGTATAAAAGGAAAGTGGCGACATCTTTCTCTAAGAGGCTATCCTCTAGTTCCAAGAATGGCCCACTGTACAAAATAAAAGTTGTGACATCTTGCTCTAAGAGGTTGTCCTCTAGTTCCAAGAATGACCCACTGTACAAAAGAAAAGTGGCAACATCTTTCTATAAGAGGTTGTCCTCTGGTTCCAATAATGACCCATTGTATAAGAGATACAATGTGCGAGAGAAATATAGTACAAAAGGAGCAGTGTGGGTCCCTCCCCCCTTTAAAATGTCAACATAGTTTACTGGTGATATCTTAAGGAAAGTAGAACAAGGATACCTACCTTCAACATAAAGAAGATATCCATTATGCAACAATGTCATAGATCCAAGAAAGAGAGGGAATACTCTTCAAGCAAGGATATGATAGTTGAAAAAGAGATATCTTGCTATAAGTGTAAAGGAGATCCTTGGAGGAGAAGAGATCTTTTCTCAAAAGACATCTGCCTCCAAGAGGAGTTGTCTTAGACAAATATAACATCTTTTAGAATGAAGCATAGAAGAGAACAAGAATTTAATACTTCCTCCTATTGCTTGGTGAAAGGGATTCTTGATGAAGGATGACTCACTTTTATCCCAATGGAGATGGGTGAATTTATTATAGATGTACATAACCAAGTGTGAAAGAGGTTGTAGTCAAGGAGTTACACATCTTGTATAAGAGAGAATCCTTGAACAAACAACAATGATTTCACACAAGGAATGACATTAGGTAATGAAACACACCGTCCACAACATAGGAAAGGGTGGATCCTTAGAGAAAAGAGAGAGATGAATCATTGCCCCCCAAGTGTAGAGACAAAGAGAAGAGCTTACACAATCTTCTAGAGAGAAATTAAACCTAAGCAAAGGTAGAATGTACTTACATGAACGCATGCAAGAACAGACATTAGTATATGTAAAATACACATCTCAGATAATGGTAATATTCTAAGAGAAAAGAGAAAAAGCATCACATACTCCCCATGAGGGATTAATCATAAGAACATACCATTGTAAGAAATGATAATCACATATGAAAAATACCGCCCCTAAAGGAAATAATGATAAGTGAGATAGAAAGAAAGAGAAAGGAGCAAAATCCTTGCCCCCCAAGTGAGAAGAACAAGGAGAAGTGTTACACATCTTCCAATGGTGATTATTTTCAAGCGATATGCCTTCCTTAATGGAACAAATCCTCTCAAGGAAGAGGCATGTACTTCATAAGAGATCATTCCATACTAGTGGCATATCATACTTGTAAATAATCAAAACCATAGAAGAGGTAAGTTTTCCAATAGAATTAAGAGAAGAAGAAGTGTACTACTCATGAAAGATGCTCCTCTTCAAGCAAAGAGAAAAAACCAAAGAACAATTATATGCTCATATGAGAATAACTGTATGCAAGAAAGGAGATCTAATAATGAATAATGCATAAAGATAGAGATAGATCCATTAAAAAAGGAAGGGAAGTGAACTTCATGTTGCTACCCCAAAGTATTTAAAATTGAAACAATACCACCACAAATAATAAAGAGACCTCGGTTAAGTTGGCTAGCTATGTCATAAGTCAAAGAGAAACATGAATAGAAAATAAGTGCTAAGGCACTATGTTTAGTTCGAGGAAGACAACTAGATCTATTGTAAGAGAAATTCGTTCACATTCATATTGCTTTTGAATAAACTTCTTAAATGCATGACATTTTTTAAGAGAATATGAATATGAATCATGAAAAATGCAATATTCCTCTCCTTTCACTTGTTGAAGATTTTTGTTTTGATTTTTATGAGGAAAGGAATGTTCTTATCATATTTTAATCTCCAATAGATTCTTGTAGCTACTCTATCAGGATGATAAATGTGTTTTAGCTCATTGTCTTGACATGAAGGAGAAGAATTGCTAGAAGAAGAAGGATTATTATCCTAAATCCTAATTTTACCACTTTCTATCCCATCTTGAATAGATTTTTGAAAATTAGGGCAATTATCAACATTATGATCATGGGTTTGATGAAATGAGAAAAAAGGATGTTTTGAAGAAGAAGCATTCTTGCAGGCTCTTTTGATTTGTTGTCATTGGAGATAGTTTTTGAAGTTTTGGAGCTTAAGGAGTTCATCCATAGAGAGAGGAGTCTCAATTCCCAGGCCTTCTATAGTAGCTTGTGTAGGAGGGACATGAATTCCTTGCTCAAATTTCCCAAGTCCTTATCCTTGAAAACCTTGTTTTGTTATTATATGAAAGCCACGACTATAAGAATGTTGCAAATAAGTAGTTTGGGGAATAGGATCATGAATTTATTTGAAATATGATGTGTAAGGGGGAATAAAAGGATTTGTAGATGAAGAAGGAATGTCACTTGAAGGGACATTCTCCTTTCTCTCATCATGCTTATCCTTTTTGGGATATTGGGAAGGAACATTTTCATCATCTAAAGGTTCATCTTTACTTAGTTCTATGTGAGGGGAAATATCATGAAATAAATGTATAAGATCATCCTCTCTACATATATTTTGATGTTGAAGATAAGTCCTAGGAGAATGAGGAGGGTCTAAAGATGTAAGAATGTTGATACTTTGATTTTGCCCCCTTTCTCAAGGGTATGTGTATAAGAAGAAGATGGGAGCATATTGTTTTCCAATGCTTGTTCTTTTTCAAAATGATCATTGGTTGAAGTATTAGCTCTCATCTCATTCACACAAGATACCTTAAGAGAGGTACAAGGATCGGGATCTCTAAGATTGGAATCTACAAAAGCCTTGAGGTGATTAACATATGAAATGCATTTTGTTAATAACATCACCGTAATGCAACATAAATGATACATGAAAGCTTTGAGATCAAATTGAAAAGGAAATGAACTTGAAATCCTAACAACACAATATGACCAAGTGTTATGAATGAAAAGAAGCAACTGGAAATGAAAGAAGCCAATAGCCAACTCATGATTGTAATAGATATATGTTAAAAAAAATGTAATCATATGTGAAATAAAAAAGAAATTGAGTCCATTGATTGCCATTGAAATTCTCTTAATTAAAACCTTAATTTGTTGAAAAAAGAAGATTTAACTTAGGACCTTTTTATGGAAATTAATTTAAAAGTTAAGAGTGTGGAAATTTGAATTTGTATCCAACCTTAAGGGGTGGAAAATTGATAAAGTACGCCAATTTTATAAATTTAAGCAAAAAAATACAGTCAATTCCGACTCCCGAAATTTCGGGAAAAAAGCTAGGGACCGAGTGAAAAGTGTACTTGGTCCAACCAAAATTTTTCAAAATTTTCAGGGATTATAGAAATTATGATTTTATTGCAGAATCCAAAAAAACAACCAATTTGGAGATGTCTAGATCGGTCAAATTGACAGTCAAAAGTCGAAATAGGAGATTCTTAAAAATTAGGGTTTTGCTTTTTAACCACTTAATTAGCACAATGAAAAGAGAGATTTGAATTACAATTTTGAAATAGAAATCAAATCTTAAATAAGCAACTAAAATGGTACACTTCACAAGCTCAATTTTCTCAAAATGCAAAATTAGGGTTTTTATGCAATTAACCTCTAAAATTCGCAAAAAGATCAAAATTGGAAATGAAAATTTGAAATTCAAATTGCAATTATTCATATCTAATAATAAGAAATCATAATTAAGATTTCAAACGTCGGGCTTACCAAAATGTGAAGTGAAAAATTGGATCCTAGTGGTTCCCCATGTAGGAGAGAGAAAGGAAACCACTAGGATGATTTTCACTTGGGAGATACTTTACATTCAAAAGAGGGGTTGAATCCACTAGATCCAAATCCAAGGGAAATAAGGATGTGAATACCAAGTGGATTGCAAGTTGTTGGAATGTGATTTACCCTCTTTTGTAAATATATATGTTGACTTGTTGACTGTGTAGAAAAGGAGAAAAAAATGGATGAAATAGGGAGCTACCGATTTAGGATCGTGTTGTAACTTCGGATATGAGATATTTAGACTGATACAGATCTGCCCTGCAAATTTGGAGAAAAGTCGTCGGGACCAAGTTGAAAGTGTACTTGGTCCTCCGAAAAATCCACGCACTGAAAAGGGTTTTTCCGTCTCTGCAAATGAATTCCAAACCTGCAATTGCAGTTGCACACCTGCAACCTACACATCGAAAAGAAGGAGAAAAGGGTTGCGGATAGGGGTTTCTCTCAGTCAAACCCCGGTTGAGGAATCAACCTTGAAAGAAAGTAATTGCAAATGCTTAAATTTAAAGAATGAAAATGTATACCTTGTAGATCTGCAATTGATTGATGATTGTTGCTTTGCTTCTTGAATGTAATCATAAATGTTGTATGAAATGACATGTAACATGACAAAACCCTAACACACACACACATGCTTACAAATGAATTTTGTAATGTTGCTCCAATGGATGAATGAAGAAGACACATGAAGAAGAGAACTTGATAGATGCTTGAAGACTTGAATGCTTGATGACGATAATGAATACCTTCCACTTGAATTTCGCTTATTCTCCTTATGCTTGTATATTTTCTCTTATTCCTTGTTATAAATGAGAGAGCTAGATCCCCTTTTATACTAGCCTAGGAGAATTATTTTTATCTCACTGAAGGCCGACATCAAAGTATTTAAGTTCCCAAGAAGCAAATTAGGTTCAAGGGTCGAATGGACCCATCTTAGGGCCATTCTAAGGGGGAGGACAGGGGTGTGACATCCTTTTCCAAGGGGGACAGGGGCGCCATGCCCCTGTCCTAGGGGGTACAGGGGCGCCACGCCCATGTCCTGCCCTATTTTGGGGCCTAGACAGGGTCACAAGGAGATATAGGGACCAGAACAGGAGAAGATTTGGGATGAAGGTGCAGAGAGGGGTCTCAGTCGAGCAGAGAGATCCAGTCGCATAAGTGAGGGCCTAAGATGTGGTTGAAATTAGAGGGGTCACAATTTTACGACGCTATAGATAGGTAGCTCCATTGAATATGACACTTCGGATTTCTAGATCAAGGGATGGTTTAATTGCACATTCTAGGTGATCTACTAAATGGTACCATGGCAGGTTTAGATCTTTCCCTAGTTGGTAGATTCCTAGATTATAGACCTAGTGTGGACCAAATTAGAAAATGGACTGAAGATGTTTAAAAATTAAAAGGAAGTGTCAATGTCAATGTTATGGCCAATGGATTGTTTCTTTTTAAAGTTTTGTGACTAAAAATGATCTCATCAAAGTTCTCACTGGGGGTATGTGGGCTTTTGATAATGGCTTCAAGAACTTTCTCTTCCTTTGTAAATGGAAGTTTGTCTTTGATCCCTTCACAAATCTAGGATTTGTTGCCCCAAATTTGGATTTGTATCCTGGCTTTGCCCCTTGATTTTTGGAGCTATCAAATTTTTTAGGATATTGGAAACTTTTTTGGTCACCTGTTAGCAATTGATAAGGTCACACAGCTTAAATATCATTTGGTTTTTTCTAGAATTTGTGTGAATTTTGTTGTTAATGTTGTGTTACCCTTTTCTGTGAATTTGAAATTTAATGTTTTGGGACATGGAACCAACCCACAAAATATGAGAATGAACCCTTGCACACAAACATGCACAAGTATTGTTGACACCTCAACATTACCATCACAAGGTCAACTGCATATGTGGAATAGACATTTAGGTGACACACACAAAGAGGGGCCACAAAAACATCTTTATCTTTCATCATATGTAAAAATTTTGATTTCATTATTTTTATTACATTTTAACCATTTGTAAATATGTAATAATGATAATTTTCTTATTTTTAGCAACACTTCATCAATTTGCAAGCTTTATATTTTATATTAATCTTTGAACGAGTATTTTTATGTTATCCAATATTTTAAAGAATTGCACTTCATTCTCTTCTATTACCAACAACTATTCCTTCTAAACGCTCTCATTATATCCAATTTTATGTAATGATATTGAAATTTTACTAGAATAAATACAAAAATCAACGTTCTCTTCTAAGACATACCTTTCTCTAGATTCTCTTTCAAGTTCACTTGATAGGTTCCATGCATCTCCTACTCATTTTCTTAATTAGGTTCACCATATTGGTTTACATACTTATCAATAGTTTTGAAAATTTTCATGAGATCAAACCCATTAATTGCCAAGTCATTTTTCTCATGTGCATACCTTCAACAAAGTCATGTCGGTGCTCCATCAAATCTACTACTTGTTGGCATTTTTGATGTTCATGTTGTGATTGTCATTGATGGACACACACTTTCATTAAGATCCTCTTTATATGTGTGAGTTAGAGCACAACCGGTATTTTTTCCAACTGGTATGTTGTATTATAGTCTTTAGACTATTGATGTTTTGGAGAATGTGTTTACCGGTCTAAAGCGGCATGTCGACCCCAAGTGGTTCATGGATACCAAGCGGTATGAGGGATTAAAGCGGCATAACACATTGTTACCAGTCTTCATTTTTGACAAATTGGCAATCGGTATTTTGTATGAACCGGTAATACTCTGTGATGAGTTACCAACCGGCATTTTGTGATGAGTTACCATCCACCGATCGTTTGACGGTGCCGACTCTCTGGCAGTGCTTTTTGTGTCGTGTTACCAGATATGTCTAGATGCATTGAACCTAGGAAATTGTATTGTAATGCTATTGGACCGACATGAAATCAGATTCCTTTATAAGGACATCATGTCTAGGGTTCTAAGGTTGTTGTTGTTGAGGTTGATGTTGTTCCTAGGGTTCAAGGTAGCTAGAGAGAGTATGAATGTGCAGAAGACTGAAGTAGTGTTGTAATGCATTAAGATCGAGCTATCAAGGATCTAACCAAGCAATCTGTGCTATTTGCTAGATCACTCACTTGTTGATTACTCACATCTTCGACAAGTCTATAGCCCTTAACCAGGTAGGCCCAAAAGCCTCTTGTAAATCCTCTAACAAGGTGGTTCACATCTGTGGATCTAAAATCCTCTAGCAAGGTAGTCTTTAATCGGACTTATCTCCTAACAGAGATTGAGATTCCTAACAGGATCTGTTATGGTAAAGAACATTGTAAGACCTTAACCAATCTGGTTTCTATTCTGCAGATAGTTACTTGTGAGTTCCATCTCACCGTGGTTTTTCCCATTTGGGTTTCCATGTCAAAATCTCTTGTGTTATGGTGTTTGTGCTTCTATGGGTGAATGCATCATTAGCTATTTGGTTTGCATGTTTGTTAACCGGTTTGTCCGCTAAATTGTTTTACCGGTTTACTGTTAGTCTTGCAAAGTGTTTAAGTGCAAAGATTTTTGGCATACTAATTCACCCCCCCCCCTCTTAGTATTCATCAATTGGTATCAGAGCCTACCTTTCTATAAGATTAACCACTTGGAAAGAGATATGGGGGAATACACATTGAGGGAACTTACTCATCAACTCACTCAGTCTGAGCAAGCCTATGATGAACTTATGGCTAAATATAAGGTCTCTCAGGCAAAAAGGAGAGAACATGCTGAAAAGTTGATGGAGCTATCTGAAAATAGTTCTTTAGATGAAGCAAACATGGAAGCCCTAATTGCAGAAGTAAACAAGATGAATGAATCAAACTCCAACCTGAGAAAGGAGTTGGAAGGACTGACTATCCAGATGTGTCAAGAGCTTGAGAACCGGATGAAAATTGAAGATCTAGTGAAGGACAAAGATCATGAGATCTCCAAGTTGAAGCAAGAGATCAGTGCACTAACTGCTCAACTCCATGCTAGCAAAGTGGAAAAGGACGACATGCAAGGTGAACTAAACAATGCCATCTCTGAGAATGAAAACTTGATGGAAGCAAATGCTGCTATTTCCAAAGAACTCTCTGAGTCAAAGGAAATACCTGCTAAGTTCAACAAGAGTACTGTCAAGCTTGAGCAAAAGCTTGAATCTGCCAAACCGGTCAAGAATACCAATGGACTTGGTTATTCCAGTCATGAGGAAGGTGAGACCTCTGGTACAAATGCTGGAGAATCAAAGAAACAACCAGCATCAAAGCATAAAGGTAAGAAAAAGTTTAAACCTGTTTGCTTTAACTGTCTTAAAGAAGGACATACTGCAAATGTGTGTAGGAGTAAGGCTTACAACAACTTTCCTTATTTCCTAAATGATAAGCCTAGATCCTATAGATTCAATGGTAACTGTTATGCATGCAACAAGTATGGGCATAAAGCATTTGAATGCAGGTCTGTCATGAATGACACTAGAAGATATCCTTAGAGGACCCAAGGAGTTGGTCCTGAACCTTTTGTGAACCGGAATCACAACTAGTTTAATGTCTTCAATCATCAGCCAAGAAGTGGTGGTTATCAAGCGGCAACCAGATGGAGAGAAAATTGTATGATCTGTCATGGTCATGATCACACTGCTGCAACATGTAGAAGGAAGAATGGAAACATGAACAATGGACCTTGGAGAGCACCTGGATTGGTCTGCTATCACTGGAACAAACTAGGTCACATTGCCAGATTCTATAGATCAAGAAAGAACATATCTAATGATATACCAATCAGTCCAGAAGGAAATATTGATGTTCAAACAGTTCAAGCAGATATGAACAAAAACTGGAAGAAGAAACCAGTGGTGTTACAAGAGGAACCGGTTTCTGCACCTAGTGTGGAATTATCGGAACCAGCAAAGTAAGCCTCAGAAAAGCTTAGGGGGAACAAACGGTAAAATGTCTCGAACCTCCGGTTAACATCGGTAAAAGACCTTAACCAGTGTGTGATACCTATCATTTGGCAAAAGACCGAAAATGGTAAAAAGGCAAATTAGGGTTTACACCCTAATAGAGGAGCATTAATGGCGGTAGGTGACAGATATGTTTAAAAGCATTTTTCAAATCATTTCTCACTATCAGTTTTCGAGCAAAGAACAGTTTTACAAAGAGCAGAGCGATGAAAAGGCGATTTGAGCTGAGATCTTGAGAAATTGAGAAACCGCGAAGGAGATTCGAATTCAAACTGCAAACGGTCAAGTGGAGAACACAAAGCGGTGATTTAGCAACCGACGGAGTGTGGAGTGAAGGAGAATCGGAAAGCCCTTAATTCACGTGTTTTAAAAGGCATTTCTCAAAGTTCTTAAAGTTTCTATCATGGCTTATGCATCTCATACCAGTTCTAGTGCATCTATTGAATCTGAAAGTTTTATTCAATGAAAGTCCAAGTATAATGCCCTATCACAAGTTCCAGCTGGTGTGATAGTAGAAGAGGGAATTTCTGACTACATAGACTACAAGATTGAAGACCTAGGGTCTCTAGCTATCCACTCCTAGTTAGGTTTGTTTTGTGGCAAGGATAAGAAAATCAAAATAGAGTATAATATCTTGGAGAAGAAGAAACTCCACAATGTTGTCTACTTCCTAGAAGATTTTACAGAAGATCACATAAGGATCATTTTGAGTAGAGTCCATGGTGACAAGATGTACCTGGAGAGGACGCATGATATCACGCCGCAGGCAATTCATGCATTCACCAGTTTCTGCAATACAGGGGATGTGTCAGCCCTAAGGACGGTTAGCAAAACTGAAATGTCCAAGCTCACCGGTTCAGTGAGTGACTCACATGGCATGACAATCAATTCAATCAAGGATGATCTGGTGAAGTATGCATGTATGGTGATTGGTTACCGAACGTTCTTAGCTAGCAGAATTAACTCTGTATCTGTTGCAACGGTAAATCCCGCTTATTGGATGATAAAGGAGGATGCATCATTTGACCTATGCACCGGTATGCAGAGGCAACTCCTATTGAACTTGAAATCAATCAAACAAGATAATGCACTGAGGTTCAATTTTGGACAACTATTGGTTGGGTTGTTCTTTTACTTTCAAGGATACTTCCCAGGAGTGGGAGACATTCAGTGGTCTGTGGACCAACCGGTTACCAAACAGATAAAGGAAAGTTTGCAAGCAATGGGAACCGGTTATCCTGAAGTTCTGAACAAGTATTTTGATGAGTTCAGACGAAAAATGAGCCAAAGAATGAGAATATTAGGTGACATCGTCAAGAAATATGAAGATGATATCTATTTCACCATCAAGGTGGATCAATGCATAATGGAGGTTGTTGAGCCCAGACAGGAAGAAGTTGAGCCAATGGGCTATGAGGTGATGTATGACATGCTGGAAGGGTATGCCTCTACCCTTATTGCCTCACCTCTTGATCCTAAGGAAAAGAGGACCGAAACCTATCTGGAAAGGGTTACACCAATCGAGGAACCCTCTCCAAAGAAAGGAAAAGAACCTACAATAAAGAAGGCAAAGGCTTTGCCTACAGCATCAGCACCGGTTACTACTGCAACTCCAAAAGTGACCAAGCGGTCACTAGCCAAAAAGAAACCGGAAGCAGCACCGGCTAGAGTCTTTGAGAGGAAAAGGAAGACAAAAAGCAACTCTCCAGACTCAGAGAAAACTGTGTCTGAGGAGCAGCCCAAGAAGGCGAGACAAACAAGAAAGAAAACAAAGAATGAACCGACATCATCTACACCAGTAAATATAGATATCTCCTCCTATAAACCTTTGACACATTGTCAAAGAACAATAAAGAATATTAGGAGAAAATTACTACATGATTTAGTAGACTACTATGATGATTTTAGTGATGAGGAGAAAGAAGAAGTGCTACAGGAGATTATTGTTTATTTGTGTACAAATGACCAGTCGCCATCAGAGATTAAATCTTAGACACCAGATTCTTTGTATAAGACATTAGATAATAAATGGCGCATTGCCATAGAAAAGGAATAGGAAATTAAGGAGAGTTTTTGCTCAGTACTTTCCCGACCTGTCAAATTCTGAATTATTTGATGTTATTGACCAAAATAAAGGACTCTTCTTCACTAGAAGAAGAAGACTCTGGTTGTTAGAAGGAAGAGTTGATGATGTCAAAAAGGACACTCATCAGCATATGGTAACCGTTGTCCAGACTCACAAAGCGCGTCTAGCCAACCGGCAAGTTGAAGAAGAACTGGTTATATCCAAACCGGATGAAGTATTTGATGATGAAGGAAATCCGATTGTTTAACCAATCGACACCATTGATGTCGATGCTTTGGATGTTGAGGATGTTACCCAGGAGATACCATCTAAGGCAACAGGATAGGAGCAATAGGTTGAATAGGAGAAGAAAGCCAAGGACACACAGGAAGTGGCAAAGGAAGACGCTGAGTAGAGGAAGAAGGATGAAGAAGAGAAGCGGAAAAAGGAAGAAGAAGAGAAGCGGAAAAAGGAAGAAGAAGAAAAGAAGAAAAAGGATGAAGAGGAGAAAAAGAAGAAACATGAAGAGGAGGAGAAGAAGAAGGAAGAAGAAGAAAAGAAGAAAAAGGATGAAGAGGAGAAAAAGAAGAAAGATGAAGAGGAGAAGAAGAAGAAGGAAGAGGAACATAAGGAATAGGAGTAGAAGAAGGAAGCGGAAAAGAAAAAGGCTGAGGAGGACAAGGAAGCGGAGAAAAGGAGAAAAGTGGAGAAGAGCACCTAGATGGAGACTCCAAAGGCAACTAGGAGTCAAGCTAAACTAGTTGATCTCACCAGTCCTATCGATCTCCAATCTGCAAGTGAAACAGAGCTAATGTAGAGCATCAAGGTAGCTCAAGAGTGCCTTGAAAACATATGGAGGAAGAAGGAGCAGGATGTAATTCAAGTGGCTGTGGACACACTTACCGTTTGATACCCGGTACTAACCTTCCAAGCACTGAATCATCACTGGCCAAACTTAAGCTCCTATGCACAATTGTGGATGATCAGGTGCAGAGCCTGGAAGAGGCAGCTGAGGCAAATGTCAAGAAAGAGCATCAAAAAGCTCTTAACATTGCTCTGGTGAAGAAGTTGAATGAGCTCCGGTCTGAACTGCAAAAAGACCAAAAGGATATAAGGGATGCTTTAGATGAGGGAAATCTGCTACTTAGCAAAATCTGTCAACCCCATCTGTTCTATGATGATGTGCTAGCTCAGAAGAAAAAGCTTCAAATAGACTTACAGTCCTACATGAGCACATTCAAGCCACCTTATGATTCCTTTACAACTTATGGGCAAACCGTTCACCGATTTCACATCCAATCAGTAAAAATGGAGCAAGAGATCAGCACCCGTTCTAGAGATTTGCAGGAGTTACAACTGGTTCTACTCCCACGACTGCAAATTCTTCAGAAGTGCTATCTGAACCTAGATGCCTTGACAGTTACACAGGAGATGAGCACAGTTGATGCCATGCAAGAACAGGTCTCCCAGATGCAAACAGAGAAAGAAGTTGCCACCTCCCTACTTGAGTCCTGGTCTTTATAGATGAAACAATTTTTGCAGGACTTCAAATCTGTTTTTGACAAGTATTATTCCTTATTGTCATAAACTTTTATTATTTTAATATCAAATGAAAACAGGGTTGTTCAACTGTACTTTGTCATTGTTGGCAAAGGGGGAGAAGAATTCTATTTGGACTTTGGGAGAAGTATTGGGAAAAGTATCAAGTATCAAAATTTTGATATATGCTCTGAATATCTCTATATGCAAAATTGTCATACATTGTATTGTTAAAGGGATAGTGTATATGCTTAGGGGGAGCAATTTTGCTAATGACATGACTTTGTTGTAAAACACTTAGTGTCAAAATTTTATTTTCCTAATTTTTGCCATCAATGCCAAAGGGGGAGATTGTTGGCATTTTCGATGTTCATGTTGTGATTGTCATTGATGGACACACTCTTGTATTAAGATCCTCTTTATATGTGTGAGTTAGAGCACAACCGATATTTGTTCCAACTGGTATGTTGTATTATAGTCTTTAGACTATTGATGTTTTGCAGAATGTGTTTACCGGTTTGAAGCGGCATGTCGACCCCAAGTGGTTCGTGGATACCAAGCGGTACGAGGGATTAAAGCGACATAACACATTGTTACCAATCTTCATTTTTGACAAACTGACAACCGTTATTTTGTATGAACCGGTAATACTCTGTGATGAGTTACCAACTGGCATTTTGTGATGAGTTACCATCCACCGATCGTTTGACGGTGCCGACTCTCTGGCGGTGCTTTTTGTGTCGTGTTACCAGATATGTCCAGATGCATTGAACCTAGGAAATTGTATTGTAATCCTATCGGACCGACATGAAATCAGATTCCTTTATAAGGACATCATGTCTAGGGTTCTAAGGTTGTTGTTGTTGAGGTTGATGTTGTTCCTAGGGTTCAAGGTAGCTAGAGAGAGTATGAATGTGCAAAAGACTGAAGTAGTGTTGTAATGAATTAAGATTGAGCTATCAAGGATCTAACCAAGCAATCTGTGCTATTTGCTAGATCACTCACTTGTTGATTACTCACATCTTCGACAAGTCTATAGCCCTTAACCGGGTAGGCCCAAAAGCCTCTTGTAAATCCTCTAACAAGGCGGTTCACATCTGTGGATCTAAAATCCTCTAGCAAGGTAGTCTTTAATCGGACTTATCTCCTAACAGAGATTGAGATTCCTAACAAGATCTATTCTGGTAAAGAACATTGTAAGACCTTAACCGATCTGACCTTAACTGGTCCGGTTTCTATTCTGCATAGTTACTTGTGAGTTCCATCTCACTGTGGTTTTTCCCATTTGGGTTTCCACGTCAAAATCTCTTGTGTTATGGTGTTTGTGCTTCTGTGGGTGAATGCATCATTAGCTATTTGGTTTGCATGTTTGTTAACTAGTTTGTCTTCTAAATTGTTTTACCGGTTTATTGTTAGTCTTGCAAAGTGTTTAAGTGCAAAGATTTTTGGCATACTAATTCACCCCCCCCCCCCCTCTTAGTATTCATCACTACTTACATACTTTTTCTTCACAAGATTGTTATGAGTGTTCTTCCTTCTCAAATTTATGTTTTTAAACAACTTCAAGTTTCTTATGCTAACTTTTCCTCTTCCTCATGCTCTATTGTCAAAATGTATTCATTGTTCTCATCACCATTCTACTAGATTTTTTTAATTTGTAGCTTAGGACTGTCAATTACCTTCTTTTTTAGATCTTGATTGGATTTATTTGATTCTTCATAATATTTTACCTCATCTTTTCTCAAACTTTTTTGTCATTATTCCCAAGATTATTTGCATAAGAAGTATTTTTTGCCTTCCAAAATATTTTTGTTGTCATCTTTCTCCTTTACCAAAGTAGAACTCTTTTTTGAAGATAACTTGAAGTAAGACTCTTAGTTGTTAAATATATTCATTTTTTCTGTACAATGATTAACAATATGTTTGTTAGAGCATGTGCATCTAGAGGAAAAAAATTCTCATCCTTTCTCACATTATTTAATAAAACCAATAAGAGTGGCTAGGAGATATCATTGCTTTCTTTCAAAACCAAAGACATAATTATTTGCATAGTGGAAACAATATCTTTTGTAGGATATTTTTAATAGTAGTAAAGAAAGAAGGAAATATTTTGAGAATTGTATCATCACATTCAAATTATAGTACCACATCACAAGATTTGGCTAGAGTAAAACTTTCTAAAATGGTTACCCTCGTAGAGAATGAAGAGTGTTGGGACTCATTAAATCTGAGTCAAGTTTATAGGCCCATTTCAAAAATTTGCCCTGCATTTCCGAATGATTAAAATAAGTCAGTTTGAATGGCCTAGTTAGCAAGGGGGTAAAATGGAGCCAGTTGATTTTCAGAGGGTAAGGCTTGGGATTCATGTCCCACACCTTTCATTTGGCCTATTCAGTGATGTGCAACTTTTAGAATTCAATTTGGATAAGTTTATGAGGTACCCATTTTGAGGGGTGAGCTGGAAGTGCATTTTAGGCACAAGTGCAGATTTTATGGAGTAGCCTTCTTTGAGCAATTACATCTTTTGCCTTGTTGATCATCATGAAAAAATTCAAAATGGATTCAATTGTATGCATAAATGTGAGTTAGTCTACAAAATTTCAAGTCTTGACGAATCCATTTGCTCAGTTTTTGAAGCCAAATCCGTTTGCAGTTTGTGTGGTTTGACTAGTCCCTATTTCGACAGCTAGTCGAAGCCCTGTTTCACACAAGTGTAAAAGTTGCCTCAGTAAGCGTCATGTCAGAATGTTTGTTCCAGGCTAATGTTGGTATAAATGATGAGCTACGTTTCAAATTTCAAGGTTCTACCAATCTGTTTGATCAGTTTTCAAAAGAGCTCATTTTGCCATCAAATTCAGTTATCCGCACTCCAGTGTTATATCAGTTAATGTAGCCATTTTGGTGAGTGCACCATTTGCATCCTGTTAGTCTTGTGATCAAACTGAGATTTCCAAGTTTTAATATGTACTTTAAGGTACCAATGTTCCGAATTTGAGGGCCTACGGAGGTCGTTTGATATTTTTGAGAAAGGTGTCATATGTTGCCAGGACATTGACTTCATCAGGTCCGTAGTGTCAACAAAGCCAGTTGGACATTTTCGGAAATTAATATCTCTTCACTCGGGACTCGTCTTGAGAAACTGTTTGGTAGAAGTCATCCTTGTATATCAGAGTACACGCCTGTCAGATGGCGAGCTCCAGAAAGATGTTTTGACAGGATTGAAAATTACGTCTTCGCGATTAAATGCGAAAATTGTGGTGTAATTGCCTGAAGGTTGTAAAATGCGGATTAATGATCCGAAAGCGATGCTGATCATTTCTAGAGGTATGTTTGAGGTCCATGAAGCATTCCAGGGGTCAGTTGCATGAAAACGAAAAAAAATTTAGTCGGACCCACTTTGAGGCCCGACTTGGCTCATGCCTGTGCCGTATTAGTTTATTGGCGACTTTGTTCACTATGAGATTTTCAGAATATCTAAATATGGATTATAATCATGAGGCATGTCATAAGAGTTCAAGATGTTATTATGAACTTCGGGCAATTTCAAATTGGCGAGTTTAGAGCCAAATCCTCCTTCAGCGACAAAGAAGAGACATTAAGAATGCAAATGCACTTGGCAGCCGTGGTGTTGAGAAGACCATTTAAAATTTTAAAACCAAATGCATTGGCATGTGGAAATTCATTAAACCTTTCAACCAAATGTAATTTGGGAGGTTGAAAGCCAAATTCCACAACCTTCCCAGCATTCTCCTTGTTGTGTGTGATGTCTGGGAGTGCATTTTAAAACTCTAGCCAATGCAATCAACAGGTGTATCTCCAAAATTTCCCCTTTGATGAAGCAAATAGTAAAGGCATGTTTGCCAGGCATAAATCCAATTCCAAAAACAATGCAAAGTCTCCCTGCACAAATGAGAAAGGGGCAATTCAGAAACAATTAGCAGCAAATAGCAATTGGTTGGAGGAGAGGCAAATGAAAAGAATAGAAATATTTTCAATACAAATGAAATTTGGCAACCAATCTTATTTCCTCCTTGCTGTGCGTGGATGTTTGGAAGGCATTTAAATTTCAGCAAAAGCAACAACAAGCCATAAACCCTCTTCACGTGGCATGGTGATGGTCTCATGAGAGAAAACAAAAAATGCTTCCAGCAAATAGTTTGGCAGCACTTGCGTGATTAGTGAAGGAGAGGGAATGTTGAAACTCCAAGTTAATGCAATTGCAAATGGCAACGTGGTTGGTAAAAGACTTCTTTCCTCCAGTATGTGGTATGGTGAAAGGCGTTTAAAACTTAAGCAAATGCCATTGGTGGGTGTGAGCCAAACTCCATCGCCCTTGCTAGACTCCTCCTTTGCCTGAAAATAGAGGCATTACCAACAGCAACAAGCTCCAATTAATGCATTTGGTAGTTTGAAACAGGTGAATTTAGAAGTTCAATGCATATTCTGCCCAAGTCCTCCTCTCTGCGTGGATATTGGGAGGCTAATGTTCAGCAATAGTAAACTATCAAATTAGTGAAACACTCTCCTCCTCTACGTGGTTTTCTTTTTTGAACAGCATAGTCTTTCAAGAAAATGCATTGGCAGATGGAAAATCCCAGTGAAGACCCTGTGCAGAGCATGATGGAGGAGAGTGGGCATGTGTGAAATTTGTATGAAATCTCCAAGCAAATGCAAACACCAATGTAAATCCCTGTGCGTGGTGGAGGAGAAGCAACGTTAAAACCAAAGCAAAGGGCATTGATTTCCTAGGCAAATCACAAAATCACCATTAAAATTCAGAGAGAAAGCTTAAAATTGAAGCTCCAGGCTTAATCACAATATCCCACATTGACTAGGAAGTGGTTCCTTTTTGTATTTAAATGCAAAACCTTATAGTAGTTATATGTCTAAGCCATAAAGGCTTTTGACGGACAGTGCCTATGGGTGCTCAAGGTGGGCCCACATGTGAGCACAGATCCCAAGGCGACAGAGGAGGTGATTGGATGGCGACCAGGTGGACCCCATGCATGCATGCTTCTCGAGGCAGATGGGCAAATTTTGCAGAGAAAGATCGGGTTAATGAGTGAGCAAGTTCGAGATGGATCAACGGTGCGCGCGGTTTCGCGAAGGCGAGATGCACGGAAGTTAAGCCCTGCGAAGTTGCGAAAAAGGGTAAATGTCGAGCATGTTAGATGGAGATCGACGACCCGCACGGTTTCACAAATTGAAGATGCACGAACGTTAGACCCTGTGAAGTTGCGAAAGCCAGGTGGCGCACAGGTGGCGGGTACAGTCAGATGTCCAGCAGGCGGGTCCCGGTGAGGTGGCGCAGAGGTGGCGATGATGTGGCACTGAGGTGGTGTACACGTGGCGGCTAAGTGGCAGTGATAAAGCAGATGACGTGGAGGTGATGAGGTGTCATCCCAGGTGGCATCCGGTCAACCCCAATGACCAATTGGAGGCCACCACATGGAAAAGCGTCAGGACCAAATGGAGGCAAAAATCAAAATTAAAATGAGTAAATGATATAGTTCAAACTATATTAAATTTCGAAAAATTTAAATGATTGAGCACATTGGGGAATTAATTCGCCCAGGGTCTCAATTTTGGTCAAAATATAAAGTGTTATATATTGCCGGAAAGCTCTCAGAGTGAGGAATCCGATTATGAGGTTAATTTTGACAAATGTGGGATATTTTGGAAGCAGTTCCATGGGAACGAAATTCAGTTAGAGAGGAGACACTTGGCAATTCAGTTGCAGATTTGATTTGGTTCCCTCTCCTTATTCCCAATTCTTCTCAGTGGTAAGGGTTCTCGAAATTTGGAAAATGCTCCAGATTTGATGGCTTCCACTTTCTGAATTTCATGACCCAAATTTGTAAATGCTTCTGTTTTGTTTCAGGGTATAGAGGATTGCAGTGCATTGTTGTAAATGTGGTTTTAGTTGCAGGTCTTGCTTGTGTCAGGCATGAGTAAATTCCTCACAGTATTGTCTCTAGGTATGCATTTCATTATCATAAATTGAATCCTCAAGGAGGATGAAGATTTGTCAATTTTAAGGAAATTGTGTGACTGTTTATAGGTATCCTTCAAGGAAGGTTTTAAATTCTATAGTCAGTCATAAATGATGAAATGTGTTTCCAGATCTGATAAATTTGTGAATGAATCAAATAGTGCATTAATATAAGGTATTGGTGCATGAATATCTTGTTTAAGGAAAATAAGCTTGCATCTATGATTCATATTTGTAGTTCTGTCTGTGACTCTGTTGCCCAATGAACAGGGCATTGGTCTTGCAAGTTTGGGGATGTTTTCAGATATACATTTTAAAAGATAAATCTAGTTTCCCTTCATGATTAGGGGTTGTTTTCTTTCATTCCAAGCTCTTTTTAATTTGTGGTTTATACAGATCTAGCCTATCTGTAGTGTGTTTCTAAATTGGATGAGTTTGTGGAATGCTCTATCTGCTTCATTGATGTTGTCATGGTGAGTGAATAAGTTTGATTCAGTGCATCAAAAGGGTGTCCCCCCCTAGGTCTAGCAAAACCTGAAGTGTAGGAGGATCAATTAGGGTCTTATGTTATGTTGTCCAAGCCCTGATGTGTTTCATAGACTGAAATTGGCCATTTCATAGAAGGATTGCAGGTATACTTGGGTTATCACTTTTGGTGAACAACAAAAATGGCGACTCTACTAGGGAGTAAATGGATATAAATGCTTGATTGATATGGTTAGAGGTTGAATGTATTCCTAGTCCTATCAATTTCATATCCAGCCAGTTTGTCCATTGTGTATGCACAGAGTTAAAAGTGAATTTATGAGTTAGAAAGTGTTCCTTATTCTGGATCTCCAAGTATCCATGAGTTTCATGTTATATTTTATGAAAGGTAACAGTAAATTGTATTTGTTCAAAGTTGTAAGAAGCTCTTGCAGTTGTATACGAACTTTTCCCCAATTCCTTATTGGGTGGCGACTCTGTGGTTCATACCAGTATTAAACAGCCTGGAAGAGTGTTTATTGCAGCTAGATCGAAGGAGTAAAGAGAATTAAATTTGTGATTGAATGGTTCTGCTGTTCAAAATATCCTTTGTGCAAGAGGTGGCGACTTTGTGATAAAAGACCGTGCTAAAGGTGAAATAAATCTCCAGATCTACAAGAGTTTACAGCTGTAAATCTCCAAGTATTTTCAGAGGTTTCAAATGCAAAGATGTTTGTTCTGAAAATTAGAATGTGTAATGTCGTTTTCCCATTTAGTGAACAGCACTAGTCTAGAGGGAAAGAAGAATTTCAAGATTAATTTGCATATCTATGCTGTTGCAATATCCAGTGTTTATGATCTTCAGTAGTATGCAAATTTGGAAAATTAGTGACTGCAAGGTTTTTGAAAAGATTTTCTAAAAAACAATAAGATGCATGGTCAAAAAATAATGGTTCAGTGACTGTTATAAAACCTGATGGATCCAGATGTAGTTCCTAGATCCGTGAATCCTTTGTCAAATTTGAAAGAGATCAATATAGAAATTGAAAAATGTCTTCAAATGATCCAAGTGAGATTTGTCTGGTTGTTAAAAGGGAAAGTAGGGCTAAGAAGTAAAGGAGAATCATCATATGTCTTCTATAAAAGATTTTTAGCTGCATTGAATGAGCTTTCAATTGATAATAGACCCCCTGAGTCTGTTTTAATTGAGATATTCTTAGAGCTTTATGAGCCTAACTCAGTTAATTGGTCTACTACCTTCAGAGAAGAATGTGTTGAATCTATTAAAGAATGGATAGATATGATTGAAAGTAACCAATCTGAAAATATACACAAGATTAAAAATAATGAAGGAGATGAGCCCCTGAGTGGATGTACCTCCTATGATGCTGAATGTGATTATTCTCAGCATGAAAGTTTAGATGTGTATTTAGAGCAAGAAGAAATTTGTGAGAATAGTGATTGTTCGGCTAATTATGAGCCCGTTGAAGTTTCAGATGCTAATGATGTAGATCACCTTGTTGATTTCAATCCACAAGATGTTTGCAACCCCAGTTATGAAACTATGTTGCAACATGTAGCAACACATTATGAGCAGCGTGATAAAGGATATGATGCAGATGCAAGTTGTTGTGATGATGAAATAAATGTGCATAGGGACATGAGCACTGCAGATCCAATACCTTTATCAGATTGGGACAATGTTTACAACTCAGAGGATGAAGCCAAGGAAAATGAAAATGAAGAAGGAGGTTCACTATGTAGTGAGCAAATTTCAGAACTCTTAGCTACTAATTTTCAGAGATGTGGATTCAAAAATGTACCCAATCTTTCATACCCTCTCAGTATATGTTTTGATTCTGATGATGTTTTTGAGGGTGTAAAAAATGATACATATGATGTTGATTCTCTTCCTATGTTTGATAGACAAAATGATAATGCATATATGGTTGATAGGTATGATAATGAAGGTTCATATGTTGATATGAATTCTGGCTTTGATATGCATTATGAGGATCTACCTTTTAGAAGACATGATAGATTTGGGGTGTTTTTCTCAGATTTGCAAGGAGGAAATTAACCATTGGCAAGTAAAAATCATGTATTTTCATGTGTGCAAAATGCTGATAGTTTTTGTGATCAGCAAGTTGAAGTGCAGTCATGTTATGAGGAAGTTTTCCTCTCTAGTTTGCAGGATATTATTGTGAAAGAGTGTTTATTGTTTCAGCAAATTAGCAATAAGGATCTGTCTGATATTCCCAACTTTCAGAGGGAGTCAGATTACTTCTTGTTTCAGCAGAGAAGTAATGGTAAAAAATATGGCACTCTTTGCTCACCTAGTGACCAACCCTCTTAGCGTGTGTTTGATTTTCAGAGATATCATGATTATAAACATGTTGATGATTATGTTTTATGTGACCAACTGATTAGAAGTGGAAGTGTTTTTGATCAGGCAGATTGGAATGATGATCTCAACTTACCTCCGGTTAGTGGAAACGAAAATCAAGTGTTTGACTGAGGTAAGAATTGATTTCAGTTTTGATGGCCCGAGGCCATTAATAAGTTGTATATTTTGTACAGTTGCTTTGCTTTCAGTTGTGTGGTTTTCAATAAAGTGCCCTACTATTTGGGTAGAATAAGGAAGCCCTGTTTTTGAAATGAGACGAGAAGAGAAGAATTGAGAGAAGATTGATCTGTTTTTGGGTGGTCTGCTTAACCAAAGATATCTGGATTCTTGTGTTGATCTTGCAATCAACCATCCCCAGTCAGAGCCACTGTTGGGACTCATTAAATCTGAGTCAAGTTTATAGGCCCATTTCAAAAATTTGCCTTGCATTTCCAAATGATTAAAATAAGTCAGTTTGAATGGCCTAGTTAGCAAGGGGGTAAAATGGAGCCAGTTGATTTTCAGAGGGTAAGGCTCGGGATTCATGTCCCACACCTTTCATTTTGCCTATTCAGTGATGTGCAACTTTCATAATTCAATTTGGATAAGTTTATGAGGTACCCATTTTGAGGGGTGAGCTGGAAGTGCATTTTAGGCACAAATGCAGATTTTATGGAGTAGCCTTCTTTGAGCGATTACATCTTTTCCCTATTGATCGTCATGAAAAAATTAAAAATGGATTCAATTGTATGCATAAATGTGAGTCATTCTACAAAATTTCAAGTCTTGACGAATCCATTTGCTCAGTTTTTGAAACCAAATCCATTTGCAGTTTGTGTGGTTTGACTAGTCCCTGTTTCGATAGCTAGTCGGAGCCCTATTTCGCACAAGTGTAAAAGTTGCCTTAGTAAGCATCATGTCAGAATGTTTGTTCCAGGCTAATGTTGGTATAAATGATGAGCTACGTTTCAAATTTCAAGGCTCTATCGATCCGTTTGATCGGTTTTCAAAAGAGCTCATTTTGCCATCAAATTCAATTATCCGCACTCCAGTGTTATATCAGTTAATGTAGCCATTTTGGTGAGTGCACCATTTGCATCCTGTCAGTCTTGTGATCGAACTGATATTTCCAAGTTTTAATATCTACTTTAAGGTACCTATTTTTCGAATTTGAGGGCCTACGGAGGTCGTTTGATATTTTTGAGAAAGGCGTCATGTGTTGCCAGGACATTGACTTCATCAGGTCCGCAGTGTCGACAAAGCCAGTTGGACATTTTTGGAAATTAATATCTCTTCGCTCGGGACTCGTCTTGAGAAACCGTTTGGTAGAAGTCATCCTTGTATATCAGAGTACATGCCTGTCAGATGGCGAGCTCTAGAAAGGTGTTTTGACAGGTTTGAAGATTACTTCTTCGCAATTAAATGCGAAAATTGTGGCGTAATTGCCTGAAGGTTGTAAAATGCGGATTAATGATCCGAAAGCGATGCCGATCATTTCCAGAGGTATGTTTGAGGTCCTTGAAGCATTCCAGGGGTAAGTTGCATGAAAATGAAAAAAAGTTTAGTCGGACCCACTTTGGGGCCCGACTTGGCTCATGCCTGTGCCGTATTAGTTTATTGGCGACTTTGTTCACTATGAGATTTTCAGAATATCTAAATATGGATTATAATCACGAGGAATGTAATAAGGGTTCAAGATGTTATTATGAACTTCGGGCAATTTCAAATTGGCGAGTTTAGAGCCAAATCCTCTTTCAGCAACAGAGAAGAGACATTAAGAATGCAAATGCACTTGGCAGCCATGGTGTTGAGAAGACCATTTAAAAGTTTTAAACCAAATGCATTGGCATGTGGAAATTCATTAAACCTTTCAACCAAATGTAATTTGGGAGGTTGAAAGCCAAATTCCACAACCTTCCCAATATTCTCCTTGTTGTGTGTGATGTCTGGGAGTGCATTTTAAAACTCCAGCCAATGCAATCAGCAGATGTATCTCCAACATTTCCCCTTTGATGAAGCAAATAGTAAAGGCATGTTTGCTAGGCATAAATCCAATTCCAAAAACAATGCAAAGTCTCCCTGCACAAATGAGAAAGGGGCAATTCAGAAATAATTAGCAGCAAATAGCAATTGGTTGGAGGAGACGCAAATGAAAAGAATAGAAATATTTTCAATACAAATGAAATTTGGCAACCAATCTTGTTTCCTCCTTGCTGAGCGTGGATGTTTGGAAGGCATTTAAATTTCAGCAAAAGCAACAACAAGCCATAAACCCTCTTCACGTGGCATGGTGATGGTCTCATGAGAGAAAACAAAAAATGCTTCCAGCAAATAGTTTGGCAGCCCTTGCGTGATTAGTGAAGGAGAGGGAATGTTGAAACTCCAAGTTAATGCAATTGCAAATGGCAACGTGGCTGGTAAAAGACTTCTTTCCTCTAGTATGTGGTATGGTGAAAGGCGTTTAAAACTTAAGCAAATGCCATTGGTGGGTGTGAGCCAAACTCCATCGCCCTTGCTAGACTCCTCCTTTGCCTGAAAATAGAGGCATTACCAGCAGCAACAAGCTCCAATTAATGCATTTGGTAGTTTGAAACAGGTGAATTTAGAAGTTCAATGCATATTCTACCCAAGTCCTCCTCTCTGCGTGGATATTGGGAGGCCAATGTTCAGCAATAGTAAACTATCAAATTAGTGAAACACTCTCCTCCTCTACGTGGTTTTCTTTTTTCAACAACATAGTCTTTCAAGCAAATGCATTGGCAGATGGAAAATCCCAGTGAAGACCCTATGCAGAGCATGATGGAGGAGAGTGGGCATGTGTGAAATTTGTATGAAATCTCCAAGAAAATGCAAACACCAATGTAAATCCCTGTGCGTGGTGGAGGATAAGCAACGTTAAAACCAAAGCAAAGGGCATTGATTTCCCAAGCAAATCACAAAATCGCCATTAAAATTCAAAGAGAAAGCTTAAAATTGAAGCTCCAGGCTTAATCACAATATCCCACATTGATTGGGAAGTGGTTCGTTTTTGTATTTAAATGCAAAACCTTACGGTAGTTATATGTCTAAGCCATAAAGGCTTTTGACGGACAGTGCCTATGGGCGCTCAAGATGGGCCCACATGTGAGCACGGACTCCGAGGCGACAGAGGAGGTGACTGGATGGCAACCAAGTGGACCCCACGCAGGCATGCTTCCCGAGGTAGACGGGAAAATTTTGCAGAGAAAGATCGGGTTAATGATTGAGCAAGTTCGAGATGGATCAACGGTGCGCACAGTTTCACGAAGGCGAGATGCACGGAAGTTAAGCCCTGCGAAGTTGGGAAAAAGGTAAATGTCGAGCATGTTAGATGGAGATCGACGGCCCGCATGGTTTCACAAATTGAAGATGCATGAACGTTAGACCCTGCAAAGTTGCGAAAGCCAGGTGGCGCATAGGTGGCGGGTACAGTCAGATGTCCAGTAGGCGGGTCCCGGTGAGGTGGCGCAGAGGTGGCACCTAGGTGGCGATGACGTGGTGCTGAGGTGGTGTACACATGGCGGCTAAGTGGCAGTGATAAAGCAGATGACGTGGCGGTGATGAGGTGTCATCCCAGGTGGCGTTCGATCAACCCCATCGACCAATCGGAGGCCGCCACGTGCCAAAGCGTTAGGACCAAATGGAGGCAAAAATCAAAATTAAAATGAGTAAATGATATAGTTCAAACTATATTAAATTTCGAAAAATTTAAATGATTGAGCACATTGGGGAATTAATTCGCCCAGGTTCTCAATTTTGGTCAAAATATAAAGTGTTATATATCGTCGGAAAGCTCTCGAAGTGAGGAATCCGATTATGAGATTAGTTTTGACAAATGTGGGATATTTTGGAAGCAGTTTCCATGGGAACGAAATTCAGTTAGAGAGGAGACACTTGGCAATTCAGTTGCAGATTTGATTTGGTTCCCTCTCCTTCTTATTCCCAATTCTTCTCAGTGGTAAGGGTTCCAGAAATTTGAAAAATGCTCCAGATTTGATGGCTTCCACTTTCTGAATGTCATGACCCAAATTTGTAAATGCTTTTGTTTTGTTTCAGGGTATAGGGGATTGCAATGCATTGTTGTAAATGTGGTTTTAGTTGCAGGTCTTGCTTATGTCAGGCATGAGTAAATTCCTCACAGTATTGTCTCTAGGTATGCATTTCATTATCATAAATTGAATCCTCAAGGAGGATGAAGATTTGTCAGTTTTAAGGAAATTGTGTGATTGTTTATAGGTATCCTTCAAGGAAGGTTTTAAATTCTATAGTCAGTCATAAATGATGAAATGTGTTTCCAGATCTAATAAATTTGTGAATGAATCAAATAGTGCATTAATATAAGGTATTGGTGCATGAATATCTTGTTTAAGGAAAATAAGCTTGCATCTATGATTCATATTTGTAGTTTTGTCCATGACTCTGTTGCCCAATGAACAAGGCACTGGTCTTGCAAGTTTGGGGATGTTTTCAGATATACATTTTAAAAGATAAATCTATTTTCCCTTCATGATTAGGGGTTGTGTTCTTTCATTCCAAGCTCTTTTTTATTTGTGGTTTATACAGATCTAGCCAATTTGTAGTGTGTTTCTAAATTGGATGAGTTTGTGGAATTCTCTATCTGCTTCATTGATGTTGTCATGGTGAGTGAATAAGTTTGATTCAGTGCATCAAAAGGGTGTCCCCCCCTAGGTCTAGTAGAACCTGAAGTGCAGGAGGATCAATTAGGGTCCTATGTTATGTTGTCTAAGCCCTAATGTGTTTCATAGACTGAAATTGGCCATTTCATAGAAGGATTGCAGGTATACTTGGGTTATCACTTTTGGTGAACAACAAAGGGCTTATAATATCATCTAAACTTTGTGTGGCATTGTAAATTATCATTGGTCCAATTTACAGCTCATGTTTGTACTCCCACTTTAGCGTGTCCTATCGTCATCCCCTCCATAGGTCCATTTAGGCCTCATTATCCAATTTTGATGTCATGTACGAGTAAGTGCACAAAGATGGGGGACCAAAATGGTGTTGGCAATATTGACTGTGTGTTGTCATTGATTTCAACACTATGCTTTGGTTGGATTTGGTCTTTTCTTGGTTGGTTGTTGCTATCCCAGTTGGATCTGTCTCGGTTGGACTTGGTTATCAATGTTTCTGATCCAGTATGATCAGATTGGTTGTTTCAGTTTTGGATGGTTATTCATGTTAGTTACATTTTTGTCAGATTCAGTTGGTTCACGATTTAGTGCTCCGGAAGCTATCGTTTATGTTCTCAATTGATATTTTTGGTACCAGTTAGCTTTACTGGTTGGTGATATTTGATGATTTGGTTAAGTGATTTTGGTCCAGCTTACTGTATTGGTTCCTAACATGCTGAAGGTGCTTCTTGATCGTGTCCTAATTGTTTGGTGGCTTCGCATTGGCTGTCATGATGATTTGGTGGTCCTATTTGGATCCGATTGATTATTTTGTGTTATTTCATTGAGGGTTTCTACCGGTTGGTGAAACGTGCTAGAGATTGATCTTAATGTGATTTTCGGTAGATATAATTGTTTGGGAATTTGAATTAGATCCATGCTATGTAATTTGCAAATCATAATATTGGTATGTCGATATGATGTGATGTAATTTTTGTAATTATAGGTTTATGGGTTTGGGGTTTAACCGACCTTGTTATCAAAGTTGATGATCTATATTTATAGGTGACTTATTTATGTAATTTGGTATGGTATGGTTATGTTTGCATTATCAGAGAAAGGTTTATGTGCAAACAAGGTTAGATCATTCAATGAAGGTTGTGAAGGATTTGGTGTTGCAGGGTAGACATCAATGCTTAACCGGAACTGTATCAAGCATTAGGATATTCTACTCTCATAGTTCATTTTCTTTGGATTGTAGTATGATGTTTATGTAAGTCAGCGAGACTTCTTTTTGTGATGAGCAGTGAGCTCTAGGTGGTTGTCCTGATTGCAAGTGCAATCCCCATTATAATTATTTCACATACTACTACAGAAGTATTATTTGACTGTGGGTAGGGTTTCCCACCATGGTTTTTCCCTTTATCGGGTTTTCCATGTCAAAAATATTGGTGTCGTGTGATCTGTGCTTTCATGTTTTATCTTTCACTGTGTTGTTCTTATCTTGCTCTAGTAAAAGGTTTATAATTTTCTTTAACTGTTAAACTTGTGGAAAACAAAATCACCCCCTCCCTCTCATTTTTCCTCCAGTATCAGAACATTTTAACAATTGGTATCAGAGAAAGGTCCTCTTTAGAGAAGCTTAACCACTTGAGGAGATCCGATGGCATCAACTTCTACATTTAATCCCTACCGGAAGGAGAGTCCCAGATTTGATGGTACAAATTACAAATTATGGAAGAAACGAATGAAGATTCATCTGAGATGTCTTGGAGCTGAAGTTTGGGAGATAGTAGAGAAAGGGTATACACCTCATGATCCTAATTTTGGAACACCGGCACCTCCTGATGATAAAAAAAGATCTGATAATGACGTCCGAGCAAAAGAAGCTTTGTTATGTGCCCCATCAGATGAGAAGCTATTGAATGTCATAGAATTGTAAAATTCAAAGCAGATCTGGTTGAAGCTTAAAACTCTTTATGAGGGTGACCAAGTAGTTAAGATTGCAAAACTTGAAGGTTACCGAGTGAGATATGAAACTTTGAAGATCGAAGAAGATGAGAAGATAAGTTCTTTCATGGATAGAGTGAATGAGATTGTCATAGGAATCAAATGTTGTGGTGGAAATGTCACTGAGTATGAGGTTGTGTCAAAGATTCTGAGAGTTCTACCTCCAGCTTACAAAATGAAGGCTACTACAATTAATGAACTTCGAACAATGTGATGTACCCCTATTACCAGAGATACATTACTTGGGAAGTTTACTTCTTTTGAACTTGAGGAACTTGGAGATCAGAATGCTACTAAAATTGAGACTGCATTTAGAGCTTCTGCCTCTGCTAAGAAGAAGATAGACTGGAAGGAGTTATATGCTAAAGATTTGGAAGACATTAAGAGAGAAGAGAAAGAGCTTGAAGAGTTGGAAGCCCTAATTGCTAGAATAATCCCTAAAGAATCGACTAGAAATAATTATGAAGGAAAAGTTCCTTTTAAATGTTTTTCATGCAATAAGATTGGTCATTTTGCTTCTAGATGTCCTGAAAGAGCTACTAGGAATCAAGAAAGATTTGTAAGGAGTTATAAGCCTAATCTGGAATATCAGAGAAGACCTAGATTTAGAAGGAATAAGGATAAATCATGTTACTATGCTAGTGATGATGATTTTGGTATTATTGATGATGATGACGATGATGATGATGATGATGATGATGATGATGGTAATGGAACCTCCGGTAAAGATTGGGTCTTTATTGCTATTAAGGATGATTCTCTAGAACCTGTCATTGATACAACTCATACTGAGGAGAAGGCTCTAGCTTCTAAAATTGAAGAGAAGGATGAATGGGTTATAGACAATGGTTGCTCAGATCACATGACTGACAACAAGAGGAAATTCCTAACTTTGCAAGAATTTGATGGTGGACTAGTCAGATTTGGAGACAACAAGGCATGCAGGATCAAAGGCAAAGGAACAATATCCTTTGATGGTAAGACTAATACTGACAATGTTTATTATGTTGAAGGTTTGAAGCATAATCTTTTGAGTCTAGGTCAGGTGGTGGATAAAGGATTTCATTTACAATTCAAAGAAGGTAAGTGCAAGATTATCAATAGATTGGGATTGGAGATTTCTTTCAGAACTTAGACCAAAGTAAATATCTTTCATTTGAACTCCAGTGAGAAGGCTTGCTTGATTTCTTAGATTAATGAAAGTTGGCTATGGCATAAGAGGACGTGTCACGTGAATTTTGATTGCATAGTGAAGATCAGTTCTATTATTATGAAGATCCAGTTATTACTGAGGAGGGGGGGGTAATCAATGATAACAATAAACTGCAATCTTTCATCAATCTGAAAATATTTCTTGAAAACCAATACCAATAGGTAATCAATCAATCACCAAAAAAGATTTACGAAACTAATATCGATAGCTACTTAAGTGTTCATCATTAAGCAAACATAGTAAGGACATCAAATGAATAACTCAATAATCCATCCACAACATGAACACAAATATTTTTCACGTGGAAACCCAAATGGGAAAAACCATGGTGGAAATTGGTACCCACAATATATTTGCACTCTTTTGGAATGGGCCCTGTTAAAGGCCTAAGGAGCTTTACATTAATGCCTGATTAAGAGAAGACCCTGTTAGGAGTCACCCGATGAGGGGATTTTAACCTCAGCTCTATTAGGAGCTCTACCCTATTAGGAGTAACCTTGCTAAAGGATTTAAACCAAAATTAACGAGCCACTCGATGAAGGGATTTAAAAGATTAGGCCTATTAGGACCTACCCAATTAAGGGATTTTAATATTGTTGCAACTGTTAGGAAACAACAGGTAAATGATCTGATCAATGCACTCTTTGCTTGCTAGTACATATCCATTTCAGCTCCAATGTGCTTCACACATGCAGACATCTCAATCTGGCTCGACACACTCTTCTTCTCTGATCACCGACACACAATCTCATCTCAAACTCAACCTAAATACACTTTACAATTAGGTCGGTTACAAAACCCTAGCAATATTCAAAATACATTGAATTTATATCATAGATCATTACAAATCATCATAAAGATCATTACAACAAATTTCAAGACAATTACAGCCGTTTAATGATCATAACACATCATCGCACATCGATTTGATAAGTTGTCAAACCCTTATCACATTCTACTAAGCACTTCGATGTTTCCCAAGAAATTCGCTCCTTGTACACGCTTAAATGCAATCTTATCATCACACACAATTTATGACATGTCATCACTAAGTAATGAACATGATAAGATTTACTGCCAAACCATAAAACATCACTTGTCAAAAGATCTTGTTACCAGTTCTCAAACCCTACACTGAATAAACAACTGTCAATTACAAACATGACTTTTGGTTCTCCAAACATGATGCGGTTCCAGTCATAGACTCATTACAATGTCATAAGCATACATTCCAAACCACAACGCCTAACTCAACATAGATCTCCACCACAACCTTCTCCTTCACTGTTCCTAATTACCAGTTCATTGTCAACTTAGCAAACATTCCATTACCAGTTAGGCTTAGATAACTTAGATAACATACCAAACATAAACAAACATGGTTTCTATCAATGACAACACAAATAACTGATCATAAAGCATCATATCACAGTTATATCATCAGCAATAGTTCATCAATATATCATCACCAACAGTCCTTTACCAATACATCATCATCTCTACCAGTTAAGCCAATATGCCAACAAGTTTTACATAGGTTGTCAGAGATTTTCCCAAGATTATCAAGCCTCATAATCCAGTATGTAGAGAATGTCAAATGGGTAAGCAAGTTAGAACTTCTTTCAGAAGCATACATGATAGATCTTATGAAATTCTTGATCTTATTGATACTGATCTAAGTGGATTGGCAAGGACTAAAAGTTTTCAAGGTGATAGATACTTTATGTTGCTTATTGATGATTATTCTAGAATGATGTGGGTTGCATTGTTTAAAGAAAAATTAGAAGCTCTTGATAAATTCAAAATTTTCAAAGCTATGGTTGAGACAGAAACAGGATTGAAGATAAAATGTTTAACTGCTGAAAGCTAACCCCAGTCCACTACTGGCTTAGATCAGATCTAGGTAGTGAATTTACATCTGGTTAGTTTAACAACTTTTGTGAGAAGCGTGGAATCAGAAGACAATTTTCTGCACCTAGAACCCCACAATAGAATGGAATAGTAGAAAGGAAGAACATAACTATCTTAGACGCTGACGTGTGTGTGAAAAGTGGACCTGTATCTGTATCTGAATACACATCACTTCAATTAAGTCATTAGATGCATGGTTAGTAAATCAATAATCAATGAATAATAAAACCATTACAAAGCGACCTATTGCCTTCTAGTAGATGTGAGTTTAGTTTTGCTCTCAGATTTCCCTATGCAACTCCAGTGACTAGACGACACCTAAATGAAGGATTTAATCTATATGAGTATGAATTTGAGCTAAATGGATGCAAGATATGCAAGATTAAGCCAACATGATTTAAGCAATTTATCCATCTATATGATTCAAGCAATATGATTAAGCTAATGCAATATTCTCAATAGACCTAGAGCAAAAACAACATAATAACAATAATCTCCAGGTTTTTTTGAATGAGAGACGAGCCTGAATTTATAGAAAATCTAGAGAGAGACCAATGGTCAAGATCGATCAATGATGAGCGACAGAGATTCTCCAAGAGGAAGCACAATCTAGGTGAATTGATGTGATTGGTTGATTTTCTCAGCTTTAAAGGAAATTGAACTAAATTTAAGATAAAATCAGAAAAAATGATTTATTTCATATTTTATATTTTTATTCAATTTTGATATTTAATTGATTTAATTCATTTAATTGCTTTTCTGAGATTTTTCAATTTAATTCCATTTTGATTTCTTTTTTCAATTTTAATTCTTTTTTCAAATTAATTCATTTTTAATGATTTAATGACAAATTAATTTATTAATTAAATATTTTAGGATATTTAATTAAATAAAATAGGATAATTGATTAAAATGATTTACTTGGAATGATTAATTAATTAAATAAATATTTAATTAATATAAAATGATTTGCATGTCATGTAACATTGATGATTGAGAATTGATTAATTAGGTGCTCATGATTGATTTAATTACCTTTGGTTAGGACCTTGGTGATGTAGCCGAGATTAGGGGGCGATGGTTTAGATGACCATTTTTAGGGTATTACATTTGCCCCTCTTTGAATTGATGTGCGAGTAGCACATTGATTCAAAGAAAATTTAATGTCAAACAGATATCAGCTCTGAACTTGATGGATCACAAACCGATGAAGAGCGAGATGTTCAACTTGATTTGAAGTGATGAAACTGAATAGATTGATTAAAGCGACACTGATCTTGAACTTGATTGAACTAGGACTGAGAAAGAGAGAGATACTGATATTGAACTTGTAGGATCAAGAAACGAGTAATGATCTAGAACTTGATTGAACTAGATTGAGCAAAGAGATGAAACTGATTCCGAACTTGATTGAACAAGAACCGATGAAGAGTGAAGAGAATGTCTAGCTTGATTTGAAGTGATGAAACTGAACAATGACTTGAATTAAGCGTGATTCAGACAAAGACAATATCAACTTGATTTGATGCAATGAAACTGATATGCCCCTAGAGATTGATTCTATTTTCAAGAACAATAAGGTTTTGTTTGATTTATCTTTTTTGATTAAAAAGATTTTCTGCTCGACTTTAGATGAAGATTTGAAAAAAATATCGACTTTTGATGATGCAACAATTGATAATGATGATGTAATGATTATGCCCCCTCGAGAGTGAAATTGAAAGATGGCGAGGTCACAATGATAAAAATATTTGGCGATGATAATCTGAGCATGAAGATTTATTGGAGAATTAAGTTGAAATTAGAATTGAATGCAGCGAAAAATGATGAGAAAAGGTGATCGGAAGACCAAAGTACCAAGTGGTCAACGTTGTGAGATTTTAACTGGGAAAATGATCTTAGATTTTGATTTCAATCTCAAAAATGGACTAAGGACAGTCGAACTAGTCCAGGGTATAATTTTCATATCCATCAGAGCAAGTTTAAAAATTAGGGTTTTCTATATAAGGGGTTGAAAAGGGTCAATTTTCATTTCATTTTCACTTCTCAAAGTTTAAAATTTCAAAACCTTCTCTAGAGCAATATGGAAATTATTGAGCATACCCACCAATTTGAGCTGCAAAGACGACATAATCGACCTAGTAACTATCCTCCTGCGGTAAGTGATTGATCTTAAGCTTGTTAAATTTCTAAATTTGTAAATTTTTGCATGAATTTCTCGTTTTAAATTTTGGTTTAGATCGCTGTCAGTCATTTTATCGTATTGCCAAGTAGGGTTTGTCATACGACAAACTGTAATTTTTTCTTTTGTCGTATGAAAGCATTAGATTTATCATTCTGTAGATACCCTTAGGTCGTATGATAAATTTCATGAGGATCTGTGTAGTCATACTGTTTTAGATAGTTACTCGTATTATCTTATTTACTCATACGAGTTGTTGCCTCTTTGTGTTTACTCATTTTAAAAAAAGAGAGCATTTTTTAGCATTGAAACTTGAAATTTTGATTTTCATGATTGATTAGTTGGATTCATGGGCACTTTTAACAGCTTTCTAACTCAATTTGTATCACGTACTGATGAGTTTTTGTTCAATTTTGCAGGTTAGCTTGTCTAACATACAATTTCGATGCACCTATCCACCTACCATGAGATTAGTTCGGTAGCTCTCGGATGCTCAGAGGGCTCATATTGATGCATGTGGTTTTGGACACTTGTTGTAGATGCCAGATATTCATGTGAATCATGGATTGATGAGTGCATTAGTTAAGAGATTCCGTTCAAAGCATAACACTTTTCACCTGCCTACCAGGGAGATGACGATTACTCCTGAGGACGTTTATAGGATTTTGAGGATTCCTTTTTTAGGTGGCAGAGTGGACTATGATTCTTTGCCTCAGGTGGGGATTACAGCATTATGCAGGGTATTTCAGGATGACCGTCTTATTGTGTGATCCATTTCATGGGATGACATGATGAGCAGATATGAAGGGAGATTTCTTATCACTTGTGTGCTTGCTGGACTAATAGGATTTTTTGTTATGCCTGGCAGAGGAAAACATGGGTTCTCTTGTGGCTGAGGGAGGGTATTGGAGATGTTAGTTGCTCAGCTAAGTAGATTAGGTTGGTGATCTTTCTTAGTAGCACACATGTATCATGAGATGCATGAGATCGCATATCGAGATGCGAAGAGCATGACCATTGGGGTTCTTGTTCTATAGATATGGGTATGGGAGCATACCCCAGTGTGCAGGATAGTGGTCGACAATTCAAGAGAGACACATTAGCCCATCGTGTGCCAATATTCAGGTTATTTGACACAACCCCACTTGGGGAAGACAGGTTTTTGGAGATGCTCGTTGGATGACTTGATTGCAGTTGTCCGGAGGGCTTACAGGGGTTTAGAGGAGTGGGATGACTGGAGGAATGAGCGAAGATTGATGTTTATGACACGCCCACTCATTGGGAGATCGCAAACGGTTATAGTGTTTTGTTATTAGTTGGGTTATGAGGTAGTATGAGCGAGTGTAGGCCATTTCACAGGAGTTTACTGCTTACGCTTGGTTTGGGGATGAAGAGAGGAAGGGATGGGTGCCGAAGTTATCTTAAGCCCTAGTGGTATAAGAATTGATAGCCCTCCAGCCATAGCACTGGGATTATTTAGAGGATATTGTTGATGCGGGGGTGACCCCAGAGTACAGGGATGAGTCATTGAGACATCCATTCCCATGATTTACAGATCCAGCAGAGTGAGCACCTTGGATTGATGAGGTTGGAGATGACGTACCATCTCTGACACAGGGACAAAGAGTAGATCCACCTAGGCGGGTAGGAGGTAATCCTGGTTTGAGCAGCAGTAGGGCACCAGTGACAGGTCAGCAGTGGAGGAGGGGAGAGGGTGGTTCGTTAGATGCAGTCAGAGATGAGAGAGGTAGTGCTTGGGGTGTAGGAGATAGAGGTGGTATTGGCGGTGAGGGGGAGATGGAAGAGAGAGTTGCCCCTCGATAGGTGCGAGACAAGAGGGATGAGTCGGCTGAGGAAGAAAAGGAGGAAATACCTCAAGGACAGACGCCAATAGATATGATTTATATGCTGAGAGGGAAGGTGAGGAATCTCTGAAAACAGTTGGAAGTCACGCAGACCCAGGTTGCAGAGCGTGAGCAACAGGTGTTGAGGTTACGAGGAGAGTTATCTACCTCCCGATGTGAGGTTTTGCATCAGTCTAGTCAAGCAATGTAATATGTGGCAGCATACAGTGTAGCAGTGCCGACAGATAGACATGTGGCCCCTTACTCACAATACATAGCTAGATTGGAGGGAGCACAAGCACCTCAACAGTTTGATGTTCCGTAGGCACCTTCTTCTCCACCAGATGATGAGGGAGAGGGCCAAAGCTAGATTTTTATAGCTTCTATGTTATTTTGTATACCCCATTTTTTTAGTTTTATGCTATTCTTTCCCCAATAGAAATTATTTATGACAGTTTATATCATTTGTACCCCTTTGACATTGATATTTTGATGAGATATATATGACACATGATTTGATCTCATTGTTCTTGTGTTGAGTTATATGAGATGTCCTTCTATATGCAGTTTTCTATGTGATGTTATAAATGAATGCATTTCTTTTCAGTATGTATGTAATGCAGAGGAATATGGATGTTGTTGTGTCATTTTTTATATGCAATAAATGATAAAAATGATGAGCTAGAATGATTTAAATGTATATTTTTTGTTTTCCATGCAATAATATGAATGCCAAAGAATGCTTAATGAACTTATGGATCTAGATATGATATTCTCATGAATGCAACTAACATCTTATGTAAGATTTTAGATGTCCATGCACAAGAACTCAATCGTGTCGACAAAGTCAGTTGACCACTTAGAGATGATTGTTTCGAAGCCAGGCTCTTAAAGAACAAAGAGATAAATTGTATTATGCTGAAATCACTTGCAATGCACAAAATTAAGAATGAATGCAAACTAAAACCGAGTAATTGGATTTTAATTTTCTTTTTATCATCACTGAACAAAATTGTAGGAATAAACATAAGCATCAAAGCATAAAGAGCCAGGATAACCTGAATGTCACGTCCTTTTTAATATAGCCAACGAACATAAGCATCAATGCATAAAGAGCCAGGATGACCTGAATGTTGCTTTCATGCAAACACACTAGACAAAGCAAATTTCCTTATTATATGCAACATTGATTATCTTATCCACAATGACCCTTGTATCGTTCATATCCTAGGATAGATTAAGCATGTATCCAGATTGCATGATAAAGAAAGTTACTCAAAATAGATAAGGAAATAATTCCAACCTCCCTATAGCATACAAATAAATGGAGTTGAGGTATGTGTGGTGAGTTCACCTTAATGTGAAGGCACTTATCACAGACACCCAGCTCATGAGATGTTTTCAGATCATCAGAATCATTCCTACAAGCAAAAAACAAAGAAAAGTATCATGCCCCCAATCCTTGCTCCTCTTAGTCAAGATAGACTTCCTTGAGTTAATTAGAGGGAATAATAATCAAAAACTAATTTAAAAGATAGAATTCAAAGAAAATTTCAATCATAGCTTAAACAGTTTTTAGTGATTGTTTTCAGTGTTCTTGTTTTATGTGTTTATTCAGTGGTAAAACTTTGTAGTGAATAGGAGACATATGACCGACTTAGATTGGATGACCTGGTACTACCGACATAAAGATGACTTGGTTGAATTGCTTAGGACATTTAAATTGATTAGTTAATTACCCTAAGACTAGGACGTTGATCGGTTTCAAGCCATGAGGGTTCCAAGAAGAACCAAGGTGTCAAAAAAGTGACTGAAGGATATACACAAGTTAAAGCGAAGATGCAGAAAAGTGGGAAATAAAGTAGGAAATGCCAAATTTGCATTGATAGATGGAGCACTTTAATACAAGAGGTACCTATTTACCAGGTTTTCACCTGTTTGGCAAAGATTCTTTCTTTTTTACTACCAAGGTGCCCGTTTACCAGGTTTTCAGCAAGGCATTTTTCTTTAATATTTTGATTTTTTTGTTGTTTACTCTTTTCTCTCTTTTTTTCTTTCTTTCTTCGGGAATTTTTATCTTTTTTAGGATTTCTTCAGGACTTTTTCTAATTTTTAGAAT
The DNA here is from genome assembly GCF_030272615.1 of Cryptomeria japonica. Classification (NCBI taxonomy): domain Eukaryota; kingdom Viridiplantae; phylum Streptophyta; class Pinopsida; order Cupressales; family Cupressaceae; genus Cryptomeria; species Cryptomeria japonica. Next base: position 311,120,316 of record NC_081412.1, on the reverse strand, counting down.
TTCTTTAGGATTTTTTCTGATTTTTAGAATTTCTTCAGGACTTTTTCTGATTTTTAGAATTTCTTTAGGACTTTTTAGTTGTATAGATTGCTGGAGCAAAGAATGCTAGGTGTAGAATTTCTTCAAGTAAATGGTGTTAATTGGTTTATGAAGTTGTTCTCCTTCAGATGTTGAGAGTTGATAAGCGCGAGAGCCAAAGGCTACACTAACAATGTAGGGACCCAACCTGTTGGGTTCAAAATTCCCCTTTTGTTCTCGAAACTATTGAGTTATAGGATTCTCTCTTAAAACAAGGTCACCAACCTGAAATTCTCTATGTCAAACTTTTTTGTTATAACCTCTAGACATTCTTTTCTGATAAGCTCTTGGATGATCAAATGCCACTTGCCGACGTTCATCTAGAACTTCTATCCGGTGACACACATATGGGCCTGTGTAGTCCACACACTAGTAATTCTATCGCAGTTCCTTCATCAAGGAAGACAGACACTCAAGCTCCACATCATTCAGTCAAGGAATAATGTAGCTACAACACAAAGTCAAGCCTCGCACATTCGAGGTAGGTGATTTGGTTCCCAGAGAAAACCCCAAAAATTAGCAAGACAGAGAGAAGAAGGGCAAGTTCAAACCAAATTGGCTTGGTCCCTACATTATTATAGCAGCATATGGATCTGGTGCATATCAGCTCTTAACTACAGAAGGTGAACCTTTGGAAGATCCTATAAATAGCATGCACCTTCGCAGGTTTTACACATAGCTCTTCGGAATATCCTAATTCAAAAATACAAAAAAAATCAAAAAAATTTCAAAAATACAAAAAAATTATAAAATAAAAAATCGTTACTTGGTGAAAACCTGGCAAACAGGCGCCTTGTGACACAAAATAACATTAAAAAATCAAAAAAGTAAAGAGAAATAATTTCGTCCAACGGTGAAAACCACTTCGGTGGCACCCTAGGCAAGTACCATGGTGAAAATTGGGTCACCAGTGCCATGCGTAGAGACATTGCTCCTCCCTCCTTCAGGTTTCTCTTTCATCACTTCACTTTGCACACACTCACGACCTATTCGTTCATAATAAACTTACCCATTCCCATCATGGCTTGTTATTGATCTACCCAAGATTGGTTAGCCATTCATAATAAACCACCCTTTTCATCCCTTTCCATCCATAATAAATCAGATCTTATCTGTGGCTAAGGCAAATCCTACGTCTAGTGATGGGTGTGGAACTAAGAACATCACATGTTTTGAGGAGTACAGTTTCTTCCAGCTTCCTTCAGTCTATCCGCGCACAATCCGCAATAAGACAACATTGGCATCACAGATCCACAATAAAGTTTCATCTTCTCCACAATAAAGTATCAGTTTCATGGATTCAGTCAGTTTCAGATGAGACACAGCAGCAACAATGGGCTTCAACAAAACAAATCTTTCAACAGACTCAGACAACATTATGGTTCAGTCCTATCTATCCTTTTTGTGAAAGTAAACATTGTGACCAGAATCAAATAAGACTTATACAAGTGACAAGAGACACTAAACTTGAGGACTACAGTGGATGTTGGTGTCGAGTCTTGGTTTTCTTTTGATTTTATCTTTTGGTGACATGTCTTTTAGCTTTTTCGAGATGTCTCTGACTAGAGATTCTATCTCCAGGATGTCTTTGACTAGAAAGGCGAGGATGGGGTATCATCACCTATCTTTCTTTGTTGTCTATGGATTGTATCTTAGTAATGCTATGACTTGTCCAAGGATATGAGGACACTATAAGTCTAGTGTGAACTGGGGCATTCCTTGTTTGAGACTGTCTTATCTCCATACAAACAGGTAAAATGACTTTCTGGGTCAAACATATACCTCGATTGTCATAACCTACTTGCCATAATAAAGCTCAATGATGATAATGCACAAGAAGCTCTTTCACTTTCATATCTTCTGTCTTCCATCCCCCTTTCTTGATTGACTTCCATCATCCTTCTCGAGTCTGTGTAGCTTGCTATCACATGAATGAGTATAATGACACACCAAAAACATTTGCATTTCATCTAGTTTCACCTGCATTACCACATATAAGCATTTCATACATACATATATATATCGCAACTGCATCACATCCTGCACATAACACCTGTTAGTACAATTTACATTTGCATTACATACATTTACATTTGCATCATGCCTAACATTTTAAAACATAAAAGAACAAAAATATTGCGTTGCATCATATACATATTTGCATCCATAGCATAAAGCAAACATCACATAAGAGCATCTCATCACATAGGTACACATGCATATAACTGCCGCAAAGATGAATCATCTCATATATACTCATAAAAATGTCATGATACAATGATGTCAAAATCATATGGCTACAAAAGCACCCGTAGGTGTCTACATCATCATACAAAAATGGTACAAAACTGATACATAGGGAGCCCTCTATGGCTATGATGAACTCCCTCCCTCGGAGCTGCCTGGCCTCAATGGAATCTGAGCCCCTGAAGGACCCACCCCAAGATCATCCCTCCTGTCTCCTCTATCTGGTGGTGGTGGAGGACCCATAACCCCACCACTCGATGCCTGTCTCCTCCGGCTCCCTCCTATAGCTGTCGTTGTACGCGACGGTCTATGGAAGCTCCTCGCTCACTAATCTGCTCGCACTGCACCATAATAGAGATCTCGCCAGTAGGCAATCTCCTCCCCTGCCCGCTAGACATAAGCATATCCTGCCCCTGTGTCCTCCGCTGCCTATCTCCCGGCCCTTAGTGCTGTCTCAGCCTCTGTGTAGCGCTAAGTAGCCTGATCCCACTCTCGCTCAGTATCTCTGAGCCTCATCCTGAGCTGATCGCTCTCCTTCTCCAGCTCCTGGATCTCATCTGCCTAGTCCTGGCAGATCTCCCTCAGCTCTAGCAGCTCATCCTCCACCGGGTTAGCCCCCTCCACCTCTACCTGTGGCTCCCCCTACACGGGTGCCTGCCCCTATGCCTGTACCTGTACCTATAGTAGTAATTGTCTCTATCCCTGTCCCTGCACCTGTACCTGTCGGGGACCCTGTGCTGCTGGCACCTGTAGCGGCAATCCACCGCGACCCCTCACCACTTGAGCCTGTCTCTCCTCACCACCCTCCCTCCAAGGAGCAACCCTCCTCTCTCCAACTGCTCCCCTCCTCCTCCGTCGGCCTCTGCCCCCACCACCTCCACCATCATCATCATCCACACCCCCATCTCCTTCCAATGGCTCTCTCGGATCCGTCAAGCGTGGGAAGGGATGCTCTGCCCAGTATGTTGTGTACTCAGCATCCATGTCGGCGTCCTCAATCTCTGGCCACATGTCCTAGGGTAGGGGTATCATCTCTACCAGTTGTGTCACTACCTGATCATATGACAGCAAGGGCGCAAACTGTGCCTGATCTCTGACCATCCGGGCATACAAGCCTGAGCCCCAGGGCATCCTCTGAATTCGGCCAAACTGTCGGCCAATCCTGTCCACTAGCTGCCTCTCCAGCACATAGGGTGTCTGCCCAATCAAATACCTGCTCTGGAAGGTGTAGGGAAGCTCAACTGCATCATCCTCCCACTGCTCACAGCCTAGATATGCTCTCCATATGACCATGTCGATATCATCTATCACTCGCCAACAATGCTCTAGCCGGCCAATCTGTGGCTGTGATGTGATCATATCATATAAATGAACAAAGCTACGTCCATGTTCCCTGCCTCTGAAGTGTATCGACCATGTCACTGGCAGATGCTCATAAGCCCATACCTGCAGCAATGTCACTCCGCAGCCCAATCCCACTGATCCATGGTAGACAAACTGATGCAGCTCATAATAGAGGTGTGCCAGCACGCACGGTCCCCAAGCATATCTGGTGTGTTGTGTCACCAATCTCTCCAGTGCTCCCCCCCAACCCACAGCCAACCCCCGTGTCGCCCTATCCGGACACAGGAATCCACTGATCAGTCCTCCTACCACTGCTGGTAATGCTAATCCTGTGGCTATCATGGTATCCCATGCCACATGTCCTGCCCTCATCTCCAATCCTAGGTCCTGGAATACTCGTCTCAGGGCCTCCCTGTCTCCATCTCGATCGTATGGGATCAGCTCCCCATCGATTGGTATGCGCAGAATCCTGTATACATCCTCCAGGGTGACTGTCATCTCACCCATCGGCAAATGGAACGTGTGCGTCTCAGAGTGCCATCTCTCAGCTAATGCAGTCAGCAAACCCATGTTCGCCTGAAACTCAAGCACATATAGAACATGTCTCAGTCCCATCTCCTCGATCGCAGCTTGCTCCTCGGCTATCAACTCAGGTCGCAACCTCTGAGTCGATGGGAATCTCTCTCGTGACTCCAGCATCGGCAAATACTCCTGCAGTCAAACAAATCACTCATGTCAGTCATTGTGGCATTCACTGTTTATCACAAAATGCTACTTTTTTATCCAAATGCATAGGGCATTCTATCCTAGTGACACTCACTGTTCATCACAAAGTGTTGCTATCTATCCTAGTGACACTCACTGTTCATGACAAAGTGTTGTTATTTATCCTAGTGGTACTCCCTGTTCATCACAAAGTACTACGTGTGTGACACTCCTTGTTCATCACAAAGTGTTACTCACATTTGCACTCCCTATTCATCACAAAGTGCTACTCATATTTTAGTACTCCCTGTTCATCACAAAGTACTATATCTTGGTACTCACTGTCCATCACAAAGTGCCTTGATCTATCCTAGTCTTCTTAGAGGACCTGCTTGAGTGTATCCTCTTAGCAGCTTATCCAATCGACAGCATATGTTCATCACAGAACTGCCGATTTGACCTAGAAGACCAAAACATAACACAAACGCGGTTACCTGACATAAACGCGCTGCCTGAAAAACATAGACGCGCCTGATCAACACAAACGTGCCTATTCTCTGCACAAACGCGCCTGGGTGACATCGACGTGCCTTCTTGGCACAGACGCGACTGACCATCACAAACGCAATCAAATTTGACACAGACGTGCCTAGCACAAACACAGACGCGCCTTGCACCAACGCAGATGCGCCTGGACGTTTTTGGACACTTTTTGGACCCTAGTCTAAGGGCATTTATTGCTCTATCTACCATGCATTAATGAAAAAATTAAATGCATCAAAGTACGAGGAGGTTTTGCGGTACTTACCAGCTCTCCTGCCTTTGCTGGCCTTTGAAATCGGCGAACGCGGTCGAATCTGTGAATGAAGGCCATCGCTGCTGACTGCTGCTGCTCTATTTTCGCTCTGCAATCTGCTCTCGTAGACGTGTAGATGACAATGAGGATGTATTATCCCCTGTGGTCTATCTTATAGCCTATCCTAGCCTTCACCTTCATTTTCCGAGTCAGTCTTCTATATCCCGTGACTCTGTCACTTTATTCGGTTAGTCCATTCTAGCCTTTCTTTCTTATCGAGAGATTGTCTATGATCTTTCCAGACATTTTCATCCAATCTCTCGAGGGGGCATATTATTCCCATCTTGGGGCAACTTTGTATCAGTTCATCTTATCTTCTTTGAAACAATGCGACAAGCCGCATTGTCTCAAAGAGGGACACCCAAAATTGTCCAGTCTAATTAAATAAATATTATTTATTTAATTATCTAAGCTTAATTCTTCTATTAATTAAATAAATCTTTATTTATTTAATTAATTCATTTATCCTCTTCTAGCCTTATTTATCATTTAAATAAATACATTTATTTATTTAAATTATCTTTTCCTAAAATTAAATAAATATCTTATTTATTTAATTTGATCCCACTTCTTTTATTAATTAAATAAATCTTTATCTATTTAATTAATTCATTAACCTTTTTTACCCATGACACATGTCATTCATCTCTTAATTCATACACTACCTACCCCTTTCATTATTTTATTATTTCTTTTACCTACCCTCTAATCATAGCCGACCTCCTTTTACACCTCTCAATCTTATCCCTCCATTTCATATTATGTCTTCTATATAAGGAGATGCTTCCTTCATTATCAAACCCTAATGATGCATCCTAATGACCTAATGAAAGATCTTATGCACTTGACTACACTACGATCCTACTTGCAACCACATTCCGTTCTTTGTTGAGCTCTTGTGCACATAAAATCTGAGAGCAAATATATCAAGCAAGATCAATGGAGATAGGAAGAATGGAGATCCAAACCCTATTGGACATGTGATGGTATAATCTTTGTGATTTCACTTGATTTGCATTGTCTTAGGTAATCTTCATATGTTATGGTGGATCTTTGTTGATTGTTAGGCTAGGGTTTTGTGGTTGAATTCATTTAGCCTTTCAATATCGTCATTATTGTTTCCATTTTCACCATATACATTTTGGCACGCCCGGTGGGACCCTTGTCCCTTTTGCATTTAACTTCCTCGTTGCAGATTCGACGTTTCGGCAGCATTTTGATATTTCCGCATCTACGTACTTTCGGATCACGTTTTTGATTTTTTTGCGCGTCTGCGACATCTGGATCCGCGTCTGTGTTTTAGCAATATTTTATTTTGCAGGTTCCAGGAAAACGCATCTGTATTGTAAAGTCACATCTGTGCTGATTTTAGTCACGTCTGTGTCCAGAAAACGCGTCTGTGTTCTGTAGCCGCGTCTGTGTCTCAGAGAACCGCGTCTGTGTTGCCCAGTCGCATCTGTGTTGAGGGTAACCGCGTCTGTGTTCACCAGTTTCAAAATTTTGGGTTTTCATTGATTCAGTTTTTCGGATTTTACATTTAGGGTTTCAGATCTGGATTATTTTCAGCTAACATTTTCAGATCTAGCTAACGAAATTGGTGCAGCTTGTCTTGAAAGCTAAATCGTTTGGTTGAAGACCCCTATTTTCACAAAGCCTTTTGGGTTTAAAATTTACCTAACTTGTGTGCTTGCAGGAAGGGGTGATCATTTGAAACAATCCAAACTACTAACAACTCTTTGTTGCAGGTCCTTGGCAAGGATTTTTGGATTTTTTTTTTTTCTATTGTATGCCTTGTTTTCATAGACTAGCAAACACTTCAATTGGTGCACTAAAATTGAATTATTGTCTTTTGTGTCTTGAGCAATAGGCTCTTTTTGTTTAATCTTTAGAGGGTCTGTCTTCCCGTGTGGTCATTAGGACTACTAGTGAGAAGAGAACGACCCAAGTGGTAGCGAGGAAAAAGCACCTCTTCCGAACCACTATAAACAAATGTATTCATGGTGAAAACTATGAATAACGTGTGCTGATTAGTTCATACCGACACTATGTCTCCCCATAAACCCGTTTGATCAAATTTATTTGATCAGTTGTAGGGCGTAACCCCTACCAACTGGGAACCTTCTATATTTACAGAGCTGAAAGTGCCGCATGTATGGCCACATGAGCGGATACCCTTACTAGCACCATTTTGTTTTAGAAGCCCAAATCCTTTTAGTTGTTGGGGCAGGAGGTCGGACCTCTGGTAGCGGCCCACACACATACGGTTCTTAGTAGAGATATAAAGTTCGCCACGGGGAGTTTTCATGGGGACTGATGCTTGGCTGACCCAAGAAGTGAGTGCTGAGGGTGGAGGCAGTGAGGTCAAGTATCTAAGTATCCACTCTGAATAGCATAGCCTCGGGGGTAAAACCCCATGTGGGATCAACAACTATTATCTTGGCCAGCCATAAGAATTGTGCTGGACTTATTTTAAACATTCAAAACATTCAAGACCAAACAGCAAAACATTGTGTCTTTTGTGTCTTTAAGTGTATGCAAAACATTTTTACATCAAACAACACACTTTTCTTGGAGTCATTTTGAGTTTAGACACTTTCAAACATTGGGTCTTCATCAACATTGTGTCCTCTTGTCATGAAAATCAGTCAAACAGTCAGATTTGGTCACAACAAAATGACTTCACAGATTGGAAAAAATTGCACAAATTTTACAGAAACACGTCTATGTCAGACATAATAGCGTCTGTGTGGTATAACCACGTCTGTGAAGGGCAGAATCGCGTCTGTGTTCCAATAGTCAACATTACACTTTGCAAAAAAAAAAAACTCAAAAACACGTCTGTGTTAAACAGAGTTGCGTCTGCATCAGGAAATTGCGTCTATGAAGTATACAGGCGCGTATGTGTCCAGAATTGAAAAATTGTTACAGTCCAGCAAACAAACACAATCAGTTTCGGAATTCTTGAGCTTCCTAGGTCATTTCTCCAGGGTTTCATTTAGCATTCAACCTGTCTTTGGGTCTCACAAAATCCATCATTGCTTCACATTTAGCTTTACATTCGCACTTATCTAAACTTGAGTCAAAAGGTCACTTGCTTGTCCTCATCATACTTTGTCAACACACTACATACAACAACATTTTGCTAAGTGGTCCCTCATCAAGGTTTCTTACCTTTGGGTCTCACTTGGTCTTATTTAGAGTCAAGGTCAACTTACCTCATCAAGAGAAACTATCCTCTCTTTGGAAGCCACACCTACTCTACTACATACATACTTGGTCTTACACTTTGGACATTGCAAGTACACCTAAGATTCATTTACATTCCATCCAACTCTTGGTCTTCCATACTCTTTCCAGTTTTCATCTAGTCTCACACATCTTGGTCAATACCTAGTTCATGGTTGAAACCTGCCTTCAAAAATCTAGGAGAGAAATTGAAGAGTTTCAAGAGTCCGCAAACATGAGTTCTTATGAGTATGACAATGATATCTTTTTCAATTCTGATCATACTACATTACCTGACATGGATGCCTATAGAAACATTCCAAATGTTGAGAACATGGACACTATAAACAACAATGCTATACATAATGACAATGTGGACAACTTTTCCGTACATTCAGCAAATGTGGAAGAATCCATTATGAATCCCCATTTCAATCGATTGGTTGAGGAAAAAATGAGGAGGGATAGACAATACTTATTACAAATGATGGCACAAAGTGGAGCCAAGATACCTCATGATTTTGACATGTCTAAAACTAATGGAAAATCAACCTTTGCAACAACCTCACTCCAACATGGATCAAAGGAGACCTAATAGTGGAGGAAATAGAGGACCATATATGGTACCTGAATCACCATCAGCTTTACTTCAAAAACCAGAGGTCCCACATACACATGGTCAAACATATGATACTCACCTTCACAGACCATTATGGAAGTCTTATGCAGAGAAATATGCTCAATCACATATCAATGCTAAGGATCAACCACCAAAGCAATTGGATATTCAAAGGCATGCTCAAAATTTGGACACAAGGAAACCCCGTGTCAAATTTGGGGGCAACACATTAGAACATGACATGCCTGTAGAGTATGGTATACATGCACAAAATAGATATGGTGTTCCTCAACATGAATCTATACCAACTGGTCCATATACGCAACATCATTACAGACCTCCTCCATATGAACATGTTTATGATCAATATCATCCATATATGCAACATGCTCCTCCTCCAATTGGTGCCTCAAGCATGGGGTATGGTCCAAGAAGTCGATCTCCACCTAAGAGCAATTTGGAGCAACAAATCAAGGACTTACAAAAGAAAATGGAGGACATAAATACACTGAAGCCAACATACACAATGAGAGACATATGTCCTTATCCATTTGACAAGAGCATTCCAATGCCTCCTTTTCCTACACACTTTGTGACACCTAAGTTTGATAAGTATAGAGGAAAAGGGGATCCTAAGGCACACATAAGACAGTTTTTCACAGCTTGCATTGAGGTAGCAGCAGAAGAGACATATTTGATGAGATTATTCCCACAAAGCCTAGGTGATCAAGCTATGGAATGGTTCTCCCAACTTCCACCTAGTATTAAGTCATGGGGTGATCTAGCAGAGGCATTTATCCAAAATTTCTCCTACAACATAGAGACAAACATATCAGTCACTACTTTGTGCAACACCAAGCAAAAAGAGGGAGAGTCTTTTGCATCATTCTTACAAAGATGGAGAAATCTAGCCAGTAGATGCTCTTGTGAAATTCCACAGAAACAAATGGTAGAAATGTTCACCCAGAATGTTAACAAAAACATTGGCTATGATCTAAGAAAAGCCTGTTTGTCCACCTTCAAGGACGTTATTGAAAAAGGCTTAGCGATAGAGAAGGTCCTAATTGAACAAGGAGTCATTAAGATATTCAAGGAAAACAAAGATGACTTTAACGGAAAAGACAAGCCAAGATTTTGGAATAAAAACAAGAACACAGACAATGATGGTGTTGTTGATGCCAACACAGTGCGACCCAAAGTCATCTTTTCAGCATCAAGTTCTACAAACAATCAAGTGAATAATCAAACAACTTCTAGATCACGAAGGAAGTACACCCCATTTGGAGAACCACTTGAGTCAGTTTTCAAGAAGCTAGTGGCAAACAAGGTAATCACAGTTCCAGATTTTCCTCCATATGAACCAAAGGTTAAACCAAATTGGTGGAATGATGATGAGTATTGTGAATTTCATAAGAGCAAAGGTCATAAGACAGGAAATTGTCATCGACTGAAGAACATCATACAGGATCTCATTGATAGAGGTGACATTGAGATTGAGGGACATTCGTCTAATCAAGAACATGAGATGTTTAAGGAACCATTCCCAAAACATGACAAGGGAAAAGCTAAAGCCACAGAGGATTAAACCAACTATACTAGAGCATCTTACAACTATGATTCAACTATCAATCACATCTCGATGGACAATTATGTCTCAACCATTATCATCAAGGACAAAGCATCTGAGAATTCTACTCAGAGACCCAGGATTGTCCTCAAAGGTGTTGGATCTTCTTCTGAACCTACCTCTAAATGTAATGTCACAACTTGCCGAGGTAAAATCACTTTGCAAGGTGCTCCAACTAAAAACATAGCTTCTTCATCAACCAAACCTAAGTATGACCTTGTAGAACAACTAGGGAAAACACCCGTGCTCATCTCGATCCTAGAGCTCCTACGCATATCCCCTGCTCATAAAGCCATTCTTGACAAAATCTTGAGAGCTACTACCGTTCCTACTGATCTAAACATGGACCAGTTTCAAGCCATGGTGGGATACCTTTCCATTCCACACTCCCTTACTTTCACAGAAGCCGATGACGCCTCTGTAAGTCAGCCACATAATGCACCACTACACATTGAAGCCTTCATACACAAACATTAAATAAAATGAGTCCTGATAGATGGAGGAGCTGGTCTAAACATTTGTACATTGAGCACTATTAAACAATTGGGATATTCTGATAAAGCTGTGAATTCTAAAAACAAAATTACCATCAAGGCATATGACGATGAAGAGCGTTCATCCAAAGGCACAATCACCTTACCTCTCAGAGTTGGGCCAGTTACAAAGGATGTGGTTTGTCAAGTGTTAGACTTGGATCTCACATACAATATATTACTAGGATGTCCTTGGATTCATGAGATGAGTGCAGTCCCATCTACATATCATCGATGTATCAAGTTTCCACACAATGGAGTTGAAGTGACCATCAAAGCGGATCCAAATCCATTTATATATTGCAATAATTTGCGACTTAGATCAGAAATAAAAATTCCAGCCAATCGAGAAGTTGTTCCATCTTCAGCATATGTGGATCCAGAATCATTAAAAGCTTCAACATGAAAACAAACAGAGCTAAAAGAAAAATTCAAGATTAAAGACATGGGATGTGGTGAGTATATCTGTCATGTTGATCAACTCCCACTATCTCCTAACACATTTAGTCGACAAGAACAATCTACAAGCAATATGCAAGACCAAGGAATTGGGTGTGAACCACCTAGTGTTGTGGCTACTAAGTCCGAATGCAAATCTCCTCTAGTGGTGAAAGCATCTCTTGATATCAACAATCCTAAGAGTGGTTCCAACAAAGAATCTATTGATCGTATCGCCAACCCCCTTGAGAACTCACATAGCCTTACCATATCATCCACTCATTCCATTTCCACTCCACTTCCACACTTGGATCAACAAGAATTACAAAAGCCCTTACTCATTGGGGATCAAAAATCAAGATTTGAAAAGAAAAAACTAAAAGTCAAAGTTAAAGATAAGTCCTTTAGTACAAATCAAAATCAAAAGCTATTGGACTCTGCAAAAATCAAAGTGAAGGATAAAAATCCTATGAAGCAAAAAGAGCAAGAGTTGATCTCCCCTAATATCAAAATAACTGGGGGCAAAAGTTCTAAAATTTTAAGTCAAAAAGCATACTTGTCGATCCTAAGTCTTCATCATGTCATGATACTTTCACTTCTTTTCGCAATCATAAGCTTTCATCACTCATCCACGTGTTCCGCACATCCTTTCCCTTTTGGCGATACATCATGGACCTTTAATGGAGCTTCCTTGAAGGACTTTGTTATCAGAGATGCCCAAAATTCTTCAGGTGACACGCATATGGGCCTGTGTAGTCCACACAATAGTAATTCTATCACAGTTCCTTCATCAAGGAAGACAGACACTCAAGCTACACATCATTCAGTCAAGGAACAATGCAGCTACAATCACAAAGTCAAGCCTCGCACATTCGAGGTATGTGATTTTGTTCGAAGAGAAAACCCCAAAAATCAGCAACACAGAGAGAAGAAGGGCAAGTTCGAACCAAATTGGCTTGGTCCCTACATTATTACAACAGCATATGGATTTGGTGCATATCATCTCTCAACTACAGAAGGTGAACCTTTGGAGGATCCTATCAACAGCATGCACCTTCATAGGTTTTACACATAGCTCTTCGGAATATCCTAATTCAAAAATACAAAAAAAACAAAAAAATTTCAAAAATACAAAAAAATTATAAAATAAAAAATCGTTACTTGGTGAAAACCTGGCAAACAGGCACCTTGTGACACAAAAAAACATTGAAAAATCAAAAAAGTAAAGAGAAATAATTTCGTCCAACGGTGAAAACCACTTCGGTGGTGCCCTAGGCAAGTACCATGGTGAAAATTGGGTCACCAGCGCCATGCGTAGAGACATTGCTCCTCCCTCTTTCAGGATTCTCTTTCATTACTTCACTTTGCACACACTCACGACCTATTCATTCATAATAAACTTACCCATTCCCATCATGGCTTGTTATTGATCTACCCAAGATTGGTTAGCCATTCATAATAAACCTCCCTTTTCATCCCTTTCCATCCATAATAAATCAGATCTTATCTGTGGCTAAGGCAAATCCTACATCTAGTGATGGGTGTGGAACTAAGAACATCACATGTTTTGAGGAGTACAGTTTCTTCCAGCTTCCTTCAGTCTATCCGCGCACAATCTGCAATAAAGCAACATTGGCATCACAGATCTGCAATAAGTTTCATTTTCTCCAAAATAAAGTATCAGTTTCATGGATTCAGTCAGTTTCAGATGAGACACAACAGCAACAATGGGCTTCAACAAAACAAATCTTTCAACAGACTCAGACAACATTATAGTTCAGTGCTATCTATCCTTTTTGTGAAAGTAAACATTGTGACCACAATCAAATAATACTTATACAAGTGACAAGAGACACTAAACTCGAGGACTACAGTGGATGTTGGTGTCGAGTCTTGGTTTTCTTTTGATTTTATCTTTTGGTGACATGTCTTTTAGCTTTTCCGGGATGTCTCTGACTAGAGATTCTATCTCTAGGATGTCTTTGACTAGAAAGGCGAGGATGGGGTATCGTCACCTATCTTTCTTTGCTGTCTATGGATTGTCTCTTAGTAATGCTATGACTTGTCCAAGGATATGAGGACACTGTGAGTCTAGTGTGAACTGGGGCATTCCTTGTTTGAGACTGTCTTATTTCCATGCAAACAGGTACAATGACTTTCTGGGTCAAACATATGTCTCGATTGTCATAACCTACTTGCCATAATAAAGCTCAATGATGATAACGCACAAGAAGCTCTTTCACTTTCATATCTTCTGTCTTCCATCCCCCTTTCTTGATTGACTTCCATCATCCTTCTCGAGTTTGTGTAGCTTGTTATCACATGACTGAATATAATGACACACCAAAAACATTTGCATTTCATGTAGTTTCACCTGCATTACCACATATAAGCATTTCATACATACATATATATATCACAACTGCATCACATCCTGCACACAACACCTGTTAGCACAATTTACATTTGCATTATCATATTCATTTGCATTACATACATTTACATTTGCATCATGCCTAACATTTTAAAACATAAAAGAACAAAAATATTGCATTGCATCATATACATATTTGCATCCATAGCATAAAGCAAACATCACATAAGAGCATCTCATCACATAGGTACACATGCATATAGCTGCCACAAAGATGAATCATCTCATATATACTCATAAAAGTGTCATGATACAATGATGTCAAAATCATATGGCTACAAAAGCACCCTTAGGTGTCTACATCATCATACAAAAATGGTACAAAACTGATACATAGGGAGCCCTCTATGGCTATGATGAACTCCCTCCCTCGGAGCCGCCTGGCCTCGATGGAATCTGAGCCCCTCAAGGACCCGCCCCTCGATCATCCCTCCTGTCTCCTCTATCTGGTGGTGGTGGAGGACCCATAACCCCACCACTCGATGCTTGTCTCCTCTGGCTCCCTCTCGTAGCTGTCGTTGTACGCGACGGTTTATGGAAGCTCCTCGCTCGCTGATCTGCTGGCACTGCACCATAATAGAGATCTCGCCAGTAGGCAATCTCCTCCCCTGCCCACATGACATAAGCATATCATGCCCCTGTGTCCTCCACTACCTATCTCCCGGCCCTTAGTGCTGTCTCAGCCTCTGTGTAGCGCTAAATAGTCTGATCCCGCTCTCGTTCAGTATCTCTGAGCCTCATCCTGAGCAGATCGCTCTCCCTCTCCAGCTCCTAGATCTCATCTGCCTGGCCCAGGCAGATCTCCCTCAGCTCTAGCAGCTCATCCTCCACCGGGTCAGCCCCCTCCACCTCTGCCTGTGGCTTCCCCTGTACGGGTGCCTGCCCCTATGCCTGTACCTGTACCTCTAGTAGTAATTGTCTCTATCCCTGTCCCTGCACCTGTACCTGTCGGGGACCCTGTGCTGCTAGCACCTGTAGCGGCAATCCACCGCGACCCCTCACCACCCTCCCTCCAAGATGCAACCCTCCTCTCTCCAACTGCTCCCCTCCTCCTCCGTCGGCCTCTGCCCCCATCACCTCCACCATCATCATCATCCCCACCCCCATCTCCTTCCAATGGCTCTCCTGGATCCGTCAAGCATGGGAAGGGATGCTCTGCCCAGTATGTTGTGTACTTAGCATCCATGTCGGCGTCCTCGATCTCTGGCCACATGTCCTAGGGTAGGTGTATCATCTCTACCAGCTATGTCACTACCTGATCATATGACAAAAAGGGTGCAAACTATGCCTGATCTCTGACCGTTCGGGCATACAAGCCTGAGCCCCGGGGCATCCTCTGAATCCGACCAAACTGTCGGCCAATCCTGTCCACTAGCTACCTCTCCAGCACATAGGGTATCTGCCCAATCAAATACCTGCTCCAGAAGGTGTAGTGAAGCTCAACTGCATCATCCTCCCACTGCTCGCAGCCCAGATATGCTCTCCATATGACCATGTCGATATCATCTATCACTCGCCGCCAATGCTCTAGTCAGCCAATCCGTGGCTGTGATGTGATCATATCATATAAATGAACAAAGCTGCATCCATGTCCCCTGCCTCTGAAGTGTATCGGCCTCGTCAATGGCAGATGCTCATAAGCCCATACCTGCAGCAATGTCACTCCGCAGCCCAATCCCACTGATCCATGGTAGACAAACTGATTTAGCTCACAATAGAGGTGTGCTAGCACGCACAGTCCCCAAGCATATCTTGTGTGTTGTGTCACCAATCTCTCCAGTGCTCCCCCCCAACCCACAGCCAACCCCTCTGTCGCCCTATCCGGACACAGGAATCCACTGATCGCTCCTCCTACCCCTGCTGATAATGCTAATCCTATGGCTATCATGGTATCCCATGCCACATGTCCTGCCCTCATCTCTTATCCTGGGTCCTGGAATGCTTGTCTCAGGGCCTCCCTGTCTCTGTCTCGATCATATGGGATTAGCTCCCCATCGATCGGTATCCGCAGAATCCTGTATACATCCTCCAGGGTGACTGTCATCTCACCCATCGGTAAATGGAACGTGCACGTCTCAGAGTGCCATCTCTCAGCTAATCCAGTCAGTAAACCCATGTTCCTCCGAAACTCAGGCACATATAGAACATGTCTCAGTCCCATCTCCTCGATCGCAGCTCCCTCCTCGGCTGTCAACTCAGGTCGCAACCTTTGAGTCGACGGGAATCTCTCTCGTGACTCCAGCATCGGCAAATACTTCTGCAGTCAAACAAATCACTCATGTCAGTCATTGTGGCATTCATTGTTTATCACAAAATGCTACTTTTTTATCCAAATGCATAGGGCATTCTATCCTAGTGACACTCACTGTTCATCACAAAGTGTTGCTATCTATCCTAGTGACACTCACTGTTCATGACAAAGTGTTGCTATTTATCCTAGTGGTACTCCCTGTTCATCACAAAGTACTACGTGTGTGACACTCCCTATTCATCACAAAGTGTTACTCACATTTGCACTCCGTGTTCATCACAAAGTGCTGCTCATATTTTAGTACTCCCTGTTCATCACAAAGTACTATATCTTGGTACTCACTGTCTATCACAAAGTGCCTTCATCTATCTTAGTCTTCTTAGAGGATCTGCTTGAGTGTATCCTCTCAGCAACTTATCCAATCGACAGCATATGTTCATCACAGAACTGTCGATTTGACCTAGAAGACCAAAACTTAACACAAACGCGCTTACCTGATATAAACGCACTTTCCGACTGCACAGACGCGCCTGAAAAACATAGATGCGCCTGATCAACACAGACGTGCCTATGCTCTGCACAGATGCGCTTGGGTGACACAGAAGTGCCTTCATGGCATAGACGTGATTGACCATCACAAACGCGGTCGAATTTGACACAGACGCGGGTTCAAACGCAGACGCACCTGCAACAAACACAGACGCGCCTGGCACCAACACAGACGCGCCTAGATGTTTTTGGACACTTTTTGGACACTATTCTAAGCACATTTATTGCTCTATCTACCATGCATTAATGAAAAAATTAAATGCATCAAAGTACGAGGAGGTTTTGCAGTACTTACCGACTCTCCTGCCTCTACTGGCCTTTGAAATCGGCGAACGCGGTCGAATCTGTGAATGAAGGCCATCACTGCTGACTGCTGCTGCTCTATTTTCGCTCTGCAATCTACTCTCGTGGACATGTAGATGACAATGAGGATGTATTATCCCCCGTGGTCTATCTTATAGCCTATCCTAGCCTTCACCTTCATTTCCCGAGTCAGTCTTCTATATCCCGTGACTCTATCACTTTATCTGGTTAGTCCATTCTAGCCTTTCTTTCTTACCGAGAGATTGTCTGTGATCTTTCTAGACATTTTCATCCAATCTCTCGAGGGGACATATTATTCCCATCTTGGGGCAACTTTGTATCAGTTCATCTTATCTTCTTTGAAACAACGTGACAAACCGCATTGTCTCAAAGAGGGGCAAAATGTAGACACCCAAAATTGTCCAGTCTAATTAAATAAATATTATTAATTTAATTATCTAAGCTTAATTCTTCTATTAATTAAATAAATCTTTATTTATTCAATTAATTCATTTATCCTCTTCTAGCCTTATTTCTCATTTAAATAAATACATTTATTTATTTAAATTATCTTTTTCCTAAAATTAAATAAATATCTTATTTATTTAATTTGATCCCACTTCTTCTATTAATAAATAAATCTTTATTTATTTAATTAATTCATTAACCTTTTTTACCCATGACACATGTCATTCATCTCTTAATTTATACACTACCTACCCCTTTCATTATTTTATTATTTCTTTTACTTTCCCTCTAATCATAGCCGACCTCCTTTTACACCTCTCAATCTTATCCCTCCATTTCATATTGTGTCTTCTATATAAGGAGATGCTTCCTTCATTATCAAACCCTAATGATGCATCCTAATGACCTAATGAAAGATCTTATGCACTTGACTACACTACGATCCTACTTGCAACCACATTCTGTTCTTTATTGAACTCTTGTGCACATAAAATCTAAGAGCAAATATATCAATCAAGATCAATGGAGATAGGAAGAATGGAGATCCAAACCCTATTGGACATGTGATGGTATAATCTTTGTGATTTCATATGATTTGCATTGTCTTAGGTAATCTTCATATGTTATGGTGGATTTTTCTTGATTGTTAGGCTAGGGTTTTGTGGTTGAATTCATTTAGCCTTTCAATATCGTCATTATTGTTTCCATTTTCACCATATACATTTCGGCACGCCCGGTGGGACCCTTGTCCCTTTTGCATTTAACTTCCTTGTTGCAGATTTTGTAATGTGAAGTTGCAGATGCGACGTTTCGGCAGCATTTTGATATTTTCGTGTCTGCGTACTTTCGGATCGCATTTTTTATTTTCTGGCGCATCTGCGACATCTGGATCCACGTCTGTGTTTTGGCAATATTTTATTTTGCAGGTTCCAGGAAAACGTATCTGTATTGTAAAGTCACGTCTGTGCTGATTTTAGTCACGTCTGTGTCCAGAAAATGCATCTGTGTTCTTTAGCCACGTCAGTGTCTCAGAGAACCGCATCTGTGTTTCCCAGTCGCGTCTGTGTTGAGGGTAACCGCGTCTGTGTTCACCAGTTTCAAAATTTTGGGTTTTCATTGATTCAGTTTTTCGGATTTTACATTTAGGGTTTCAGATCTGGTTTATTTTCAGCTAACATTTTCAGATCTAGCTAACGAAATTGGTGCAGCTTGTCTTGAAAGCTAAATCGTTTGGTTGAAGACCCCTATTTTCACAAAGCCTTTTGGGTTTAAAATTTACCTAACTTGTGTGCTTGCAGGAAGGGTTGATCATTTGAAACAATCCAAACTACTAACAACTCTTTGTTGCAGGTCCTTGGCAAGGATTTTTGGATTTTTTTTTTTTCTATTGTGTGCTTTGTTTTCATAGACTAGCAAACACTTCAATTGGTGCACTAAAATTGAATCATTGTCTTTTGTGTCTTGAGCAATAGGCTCTTTTTGTTTAATCTTTAGAGGGTCTGTCTTCCCGTGTGGTCATTAGGACTACTAGTGAGAAGAGAACAACCCAAGTGGTAGCGAGGAAAACCCACCTCTTCTGAACCACTATAAACAAATGTATTCATGGTGAAAACTATGAATAACGTGTGCTGATTAGTTCATACCGACACTATGTCTCCCCATAAACCCGTTTGATCAAATTTATTTGATCAGTTGTAGGGCGTAACCCCTACCAGCTGGGAGCCTTCTGTATTTACAGAGCTGAAAGTGCCACATGTACGGCCACACGAGCGGATGCCCTTACTAGCACCATTTTGTTTTAGAAGCCCAAATCCTTCTAGTTGTTGGGGCAGGAGGTCGGACATCTGGTAGCGGCCCACACACATACGGTTCTTAGTAGAGCTATAAAGTTCATCACGAGGAGTTTTCATGGGGACTGATGCTTGGCTGACCCGAGAAGTGAGTGCGGAGGGTGGAGCCAATGAGGTCAAGCATCTAAGTATCCGCTCTGAATAGCGTAGCCTCAGGGGTAAAACCCCATGTGGGATCAATAACTATTGTCTTGGCCAGCCATAAGAATTGTGCTGGACTTATTTTAAACATTCAAAACATTCAAGACCAAACAACAAAACATTGTGTCTTTTGTGTCTTCAAGTATATGCAAAACATTTTTACATCAAACAACACACTTTTCTTGGAGTCATTTTGAGTCTAGACACTTGCAAACATTGGGTCTTCATCAACATTGTGTCCTCTTGTCACGAAAATCAGTCAAACATTCAGATTTGGTCACAACAAAACGACTTCACAGATTGGAAAAAATTGCACAAATTTTACAGAAACACGTCTGTGTCAGACATAATAGCATCTGTGTGGTATAACCGCGTCTGTGAAGGGCAGTATCGCGTCTGTGTTCCAATAGTCAACATTACACTTTGCAAAAAAAAAAAAACTCAAAAACATGTCTGTGTTAAACAGAGCTGCGTCTGTGAAGTATACAGGCGCGTATGTGTCCAGAATTGAAAAACTGTTACAGTCCAGCAAACAAACACAGTCAGTTTCAGAATTCTTGAACTTCCTAGGTCATTTCTCCAGGGTTTCATTTAGCATTCAACCTGTCTTTGGGTCTCACAAAATCCATCATTGCTTCACATTTAGCTTTACATTCGCACTTGTTTAAACTTGAGTCAAAAGGTCACTTGCTTGTCCTCATCATACTTTGTCAACACACTACATACAACAACATTTTGCTAAGTGGTCCCTCATCAAGGTTTCTTACCTTTGGGTCTCACTTGGTCTTATTTAGAGTCAAGGTCAACTTACCTCATCAAGAGAAACTATCCTCTCTTTGGAAGCCACACCTACTCTACTACATACATACTTGGTCTTACACTTTGGACATTGCAAGTACACCTCAGATTCATTTACATTCCATCCAACTCTTGGTCTTCCATACTCTTTCCATTTTTCATCTAGTCTCACACATCTTGGTCAATACCTAGTTCATGGTTGAAACCCGCCTTCAAAAATCTAGGAGTGAAACTGAAGAGGCTCAAGAGTCCGCAAACATGAGTTCTTATGAGTATGACAATGATATCTTTTTCAATTCTGATCATACTACATTACCTGACATGGATGCCTATAGAAACATTCCAAATGTTGAGAACATGGACACTATAAACAACAATGCTATACATAATGACAATGTGGACAACTTTTCCGTACATTCAGCAAATGTGGAAGAATCCATTATGAATCCCCATTTCAATCGATTGGTTGAGGAAATAATGAGGAGGGATAGACAATACTTATTACAAATGATGGCACAAAGTGGAGCCAAGATACCTCATGATTTTGACATGTCTAAAAATAATGGAAAATCAACCTTTGCAACAACCTCACTCCAACATGGATCAAAGGAGACCTAATAGTGGAGGAAATAGAGGACCATATATGGTACCTGAATCACCATCAACTTTACTTCAAAAACCAGAGGTCCCACATACACATGGTCAAACATATGATACTCACCTTCACAGACCATTATGGAAGTCTTATGCAGAGAAATATGCTCAATCACATATCAATGCTAAGGATCAACCACCAAAGCAATTGGATATTCAAAGGCATGCTCAAAATTTGGACACAAGGAAACCCCGTGTCAAATTTGGGGGCAACACATTAGAACATGACATGCCTGTAGAGTATGGTATACATGCACAAAATAGATATGGTGTTCCTCAACATGAATCTATACCAACTGGTCCATATACGCAACATCATTACAGACCTCCTCCATATGAACATGTGTATGATCAATATCATCCATATATGCAACATGCTCCTCCTCCAATTGGTGCCTCAAGCATGGGGTATGGTCCAAGAAGTCGATCTCCACCTAAGAGCAATTTGGAGCAACAAATCAAGGACATACAAAAGAAAATGGAGGACATAAATACACTGAAGCCAACATACACAATGAGAGACATATGTCCTTATCCATTTGACAAGAGCATTCCAATGCCTCCTTTTCCTACACACTTTGTGACACCTAAGTTTGATAAGTATAGAGGAAAAGGGGATCCTAAGGCACACATAAGACAGTTTTTCACAGCTTGCATTGAGGTAGCAGCAGAAGAGACATATTTGATGAGATTATTCCCACAAAGCCTAGGTGATCAAGCTATGGAATGGTTCTCCCAACTTCCACCTGGTATTAAGTCATGGGGTGATCTAGCAGAGGCATTTATCCAACATTTCTCCTACAACATAGAGACAGACATATCACTCACTACTTTGTGCAACACCAAGCAAAAAGAGGGAGAGTCTTTTGCATCATTCTTACAAAGATGGAGAAATCTAGCCAGCAGATGCTCTTGTGAAATAACACAGAAACAAATGGTAGAAATGTTCACCCAGAATGTTAACAAAGACATTGGCTATGATCTAAGAAAAGCCTGTTTGTCCACCTTCAAGGACGTTATTTAAAAAGGCTTTGCGATAAAGAAGGTCCTTATTGAACAAGGAGTCATTAAGATATTCAAGGAAAACAAAGATGACTTTAACGGAAAAGACAAGCCAAGATTTTGGAATAAAAACAAGAACACAGACAATGATGGTGTTGTTGATGCCAACACAGTGCGACCCAAAGTCATCTTTTCAGCATCAAGTTCTACAAACAATCAAGTGAATACTCAAACAACTTCTAGATCACGAAGGAAGTACACCCCATTGGGAGAACCACTTGAGTCAATTTTCAAGAAGCTAGTGGCAAACAAGGTAATCACAGTTCCAGATTTTCGTCCATATGAACCAAAGCTTAAACCAGATTGGTGGAATGATGATGAGTATTGTGAATTTCATAAGAGCAAAGGTCATAAGACAGGAAATTGTCATCGACTGAAGAACATCATACAGGATCTCATTAATAGAGGTGACATTGAGATTGAGGGACATTCGTCTAATCAAGAACATGAGATGTTTAAGGAACCATTCCCAAAACATGACAAGGGAAAAGCTAAAGCCACAGAGGATTAAACCAACTATACCAGAGCATCTTACAACTATGATTCAACTATCAGTCACATCTCGATGGACAATTATGTCTCTACCATTATCATCAAGGACTAAAAGCGTCTGAGAATTCTACTCAGAGACCCAGGATAGTCCTCAAAGGTGTTGGATCTTCTTCTGAACCTACCTCTAAATGTAATGTCACAAATCACCGAGGTAAAATCACTTTGCAAGGTGCTCCAACTAAAAACAGAGCTTCTTCATCAACGAAACCTGAGTATGACCTTGTAGAACAACTAGGGAAGACACCCGTGCTCATCTCGATTCTTGAGCTCCTACGCATATCCCCTGCTCATAAAGCCATTCTTGACAAAATCTTGAGAGATACTGCCGTTCCTACTGATCTAAACGTGGACCAATTTCAAGCCATGGTGGGATACCTTTCCATTCCACACTCCCTTACTTTCACAAAAGCCGATGACGCCTCTGTAAGTCAGCCACATAATGCACCACTACACATTGAAGCCTTCATACACAAACATCGAATAAAACGAGTCCTGATAGATGGAGGAGCTAGTCTAAACATTTGTACATTGAGCACTATTAAACAATTGGGATATTCTGATAAAGCTGTGAATTCTACAAACAAAATTACCATCAAGGCATATGACGATGAAGAGTGTTCATCCAAAGGCACAGTCACCTTACCTCTCAGACTTAGGCCAGTTACAAAGGATTTGGTTTGTCAAGTCTTAGACTTGGATCTCACATACAATATATTACTAGGACATCCTTGGAGTCATGAGATGAGTGCAGTCTCATCTACATATCATCGATGTATCAAGTTTCCACACAATGGAGTTGAAGTGACCATCAAAGCGGATCCAAATCCATTTATATATTGCAATAATCTGCGACTTAGATCAGAAATAACAATTCCAGCCAATCGAGAAGCTGTTCCATCTTCAGCATATGTGGATCCAGAATCATTAAAAGCTTCTACGTCAAAACAAACAGAGCTAAAAGAAAAATTCAAGATTAAAGACATGGGATGTGGTGAGTATATCTTTCATTTTGATCAACTCCCACTATCTCCTAACACATTTAGTCGACAAGAACAATCTACAAGCAATATGCAAGACCAAGGAATTAGGTGTGAACCACCTAGTGTTGTGGCTACTAAGTCTAAATGCAAATCTCCTCTAGTGGTGCAAGCATCTCTTGATATCAACAATCCTAAGAGTGGTTCCAACAAGGAATCTATTGATCATATCGCCAACCCTCTTGAGAACTCACATAGCCTTACCATATCATCCACTCATTCCATTTCCACTCCACTTCCAGACTTGGATCAACAAGAATTACAAAAGCCCTTACTCATTGGGGATCAAAAATTAGGATTTGAAAAGAAAAAACTAAAAGTCAAAACTAAAGATAAGTCCTTTAGTACAAATCAAAATCAAAAGCTATTGGACTCTGCAAAAATCAAAGTCAAGGATAAAAATCCTATGAAGCAAAAAGAGAAAGAGTTGATCTCCCCTAATATCAAAATAACTGGGGGCAAAAGTTCTAAAATTTTAAGTCAAAAGGCATACTTGTTGATCCTAAGTCTTCATCATGTCATGATACTTTCACTTCTTTTCGCAATCATAAGCCTTCATCACTCATCCACATGTTCCACACATCCTTTCCCTTTTGGCGATACATCATGGACCTTTAATGGAGCTTCCTCGAAGGACTTTGTTATCAAGGATGCCCAAACTTCTTCAGGTGACACGCATATGGGCCTGTGTAGTCCACACACTAGTAATTCTATCATAGTTCCTTCATCAAGGAAGACAGACACTCAAGCTACACATCATTCAGTCAAGGAACAATGTAGCTACAATCACAAAGTCAAGCCTCGCACATTCGAGGTAGGTGATTTTGTTCTTAGAGAAAACCCCAAAAATCAGCAAGACAGAGAGAAGAAGGGCAAGTTCAAACCAAATTGGCTTGGTCCCTACATTATTACAACAACATATGGATCTGGTGCATATCAGCTCTCAACTACAGAAGGTGAACCTTTGGAGGATCCTATCAACAGCATGCACCTTCGCAGGTTTTACACATAGCTCTTCGGAATATCCTAATTCAAAAATACAAAAAAAATTTCAAAAATACAAAAAAACTATAAAATAAAAAATCATTACTTGGTGAAAACCTGGCAAACAGGCGCCTTGTGACACAAAAAAACATTGAAAAATAAAAAAAGTAAAGAGAAATAATTTCGTCCAATGGTGAAAACCACTTCAGTGGTGCCCTGGCCAAGTACCATGGTGAAAATTGGGTCACCAGTGCCATGCGTAGAGACATTGCTCCTCCCTCCTTCAGGATTCTCTTTCATCACTTCACTTTGCACACACTCACGACCTATTCGTTCATAGTAAACTTACCCATTCCCATCATGGCTTGGTATTGATCTACCCAAGATTGGTTAGTCATTCATAATAAACCTCCCTTTTCATCCCTTAACATCCATAATAAATTAGATCTTATATGTGGCTAAGGCAAATCCTACGTCTAGTGATGGGTGTGGAACTAAGAACATCACATGTTTTGAGGAGTACAGTTTCTTCTAGCTTCCTTCAGTCTATCCTCGCACAATCTGCAATAAAGCAACATTGGCATCATAGATCCGCAATAAAGTTTCTTCTTCTCCATAATAAAGTATCAGTTTCATGGATTCAGTCAGTTTCAGATGAGACACGGCAGCAACAATGGGCTTCAACAAAACAAATCTTTCAACAGACTCAAACAACATTATGGTTCAGTGCTATCTATCCTTTTTGTGAAAGTAAACATTGTGACCAGAATCAAATAAGACTTATACAAGTGACAAGAGACACTAAACTTGAGGACTACAGTGGATGTTGGTGTCGAGTCTTGGTTTTCTTTTGATTTTATCTTTTGGTGACATGTCTTTTAGCTTTTCCTGGGATGTCTCTGACTAGAGATTCTATCTCTAGGATGTCTTTGACTAGAAAGGCGAGGATGGGGTATCATCACCTATCTTTCTTTGTTGTCTGTGGATTGTCTCTTAGTAATGCTATGACTTGTCTAAGGATATGAGGACACTGTGAGTCTAGTGTGAACTGGGGCATTCCTTGTTTAAGACTGTCTTATCTCCATGCAAACAGGTACAATGACTTTCTTGGTCAAACATATGTCTCGATTGTCATAACCTACTTGCCATAATAAAGCTCAATGATGATAACGCACAAGAAGCTCTTTCACTTTCATATCTTCTATCTTCCATCCCCCTTTCTTGATTGACTTCCATCATCCTTCTCGAGTCTGTATAGCTTGCTATCACATGACTGAGTATAATGACACACCAAAAACATTTGCATTTCATGTAGTTTCACCTGCATTACCACATATAAGAATTTCATACATACATATATATATCGCAACTGCATCACATCCTGCACACAACACCTGTTAGCACAATTTACATTTGCATTACATACATTTACATTTGCATCATGCATAACATTTTAAAACATAAAAGATCAAAAATATTGCATTGCATCATATACAAAAGCACCCGTAGGTGTCTACATCATCATACAATGATGTCAAAATCATATGGCTACAAAAGCACCCGTAGGTGTCTACATCATCATACAAAAATGGTACAAAACTGATACATAGGGAGCCCTCTATGGCTATGATGAACTCCCTCCCTCGGAGCCGCCTGGCCTCGATGGAATCTGAGCTCCTGAAGGACCCGCCCCAAGATCATCCCTCCTGTCTCCTCTATCTAGTGGTGGTAGAGGACCCATAACCCCACCACTCGATGCCTGTCTCCTCCGGCTCCCTCCCGTAGCTGTCGCTGTACGCGACGGTCTATGGAAGCTCCTCGCCCACTGATCTGCTGGCACTACACCATAATAGAGATCTCGCCAGTAGGCAATCTCCTCCCCTGTCCGCAGGACATAAGCATATCCTGCCCCTATGTCCTCCGCTACTTGTCTCTTGGCCCTTAGTGTTGTCTCAGCCTCTATGTAGCGCTGAATAGCCTGATCCCGCTCCCGCTCAGTATCTCTGAGCGTCATCCTGAGCCGATCCCTTTCCCTCTCCAGCTCCTGGATCTCATCTACCTAGCCGTGGCAGACCTCCCTCAGCTCTAGCAGCTCATCCTCCACCAGGTCAGCCCCCTCCACCTCTACCTATGGCTCCGCCTGTACGGGTGCCTGCCCTTGTGCCTGTACCTCTACCTATACTAGTACCTGTCTCTGTCCCTGTCCCTGCACTTGTACCTATCGGGGACCCTGTGCTGCTGGCACCTGTAGCGGCAATCCACCGCGACCCCTCACCACCGGAGCCTGTCTCTCCTCACCACCTTCCCTCTGAGGTGCAACCCTCATCTCTCCAACTGCTCCCCTCCTCCGTCGGCCTCTACCCCCATCACCTCCACCAGCATCATCATCCCCACCCCCATCTCCCTCCAATGGCTCTCCCGGATCTATCAATCGTGGGAAGGGATGCTCTGCCCAGTATGCTGTGTACTCAATATCCATGCCGACATCCTTGATCTTTGGCCACATGTCCCAAGGTAGGGGTATCATCTTTACCAGCTGTGTCACTACCTGATCATATGAGAGCAAGCGCCCAAACTGTACCTGATCTCTGACCGTCCGAGCATACAAACCTGAGCCTCGAGGCATCCTCTGAATCCGGCCAAACTGTCGGCCAATCCTGTCCACTAGCTGCCTCTCCAGCACATAGGGCATCCGCCCAATCAAATACCTGCTCTGGAAGGTGTAGGGAAGCTCAACTGCATCATCCTCCCACTGCTCGTAGCCCATATATGGTCTCCATATGACCATGTCGATATCATCTATCACTTGCCGCCAATGCTCTAGCCGGCCAATCCGTGGTTGTGATGTGATCATATCATATAAATGAACAAAGTTGTGTCCATGTCCCCTGCCTCTGAAGTGTATCGGCCTCGTCACTGGCAGATGCTCATAAGCCCATACCTGCAGCAATGTCACTCCGTAGCCCAATCCCACTGATCCATGGTAGACAAACTGATGCAGCTCATAATAGAGGTGTGCCAACACGCACGGTCCCCAAGCATATATGGTGTGTTGTGTCACCAATCTCTCCAGTGCTCCCCCCCAACCCACAGCCAACCCCCGTGTCGCCCTATCTAGACACAGGAATCCACTGATCACTCCTCCTACCACTGCTGGTAATGCTAATCCTGTGCCTATCATGGTATCCCATGCCACATGTCCTGCCCTCATCTCCAATCCTGGGTCCTGGAATACTCGTCTCAGGGCCTCCCTGTCTCCGTCTCGATCATATGGGATCAGCTCCCCATCGATCGGTATGCGCAGAATCCTGTATACATCCTCTAGGGTGACTGTCATCTCACCCATCGGCAAATGGAACGTGCACGTCTTAGAGTGCCATCTCTCAGCTAATGCAGTCAGCAAACCCATGTTCGCCCAAAACTCAGGCACATATAGAACATGTCTCAGTCCCATCTCCTCAATCGCAGCTCACTCCTCGGCTATCAACTCAGGTCGCAACCTCTGAGTCGACGGGAATCTCTCCCGTGACTCCAGCATCGGCAAATACTCCTACAGTCAAACAAATCACTCAAGTCAGTCATCGTGGCATTCATTGTTTATCACAAAATGCTACTTTTTTATCCAAATGCATAGGGAATTCTATCCTAGTGACACTCACTATTCATCACAAAGTGTTGCTATCTATCCTAGTGACACTCACTGTTCATCACAAAGTGTTGCTATCTATCCTAGTGACACTCACTGTTCATCACAAAGTGTTGCTATCTATCCTAGTGGTACTCCATGTTCATCACAAAGTACTACGTGTGTGACACTCCCTGTTCATCACAAAGTGTTACTCACATTTGCACTCCCTGTTCATCACAAAGTGCTGCTCATATTTTAGTACTCCCTATTCATCACAAAGTACTATATCTTTGTACTCACTATCCATCACAAAGTGCCTTGATCTATCCTAGTCTTATTAGAGGACCTTCTTGAGTGTATCCTCTCAGCAGCTTATCCAATTGACAGCGTATGTTCATCACAGAACTGTCGATTTGACCTAGAAGACCAAAACTTAACACAAACGCGCTTTCCGACTGCACAGACGCACCTAAAAAACACAGACGCGCCTGATCAACATAGACGTGCCTATGCTTTGCACAGACGTGCCTGGGCGACACAGACGTGCCTTCTTGGCACAGACGCAACTGACCATCACAAACGCGGTCGAATTTGACATAGACGCGGGTTCAAACGCAGACGCGCCTGGCACAAACACAGACGCGCCTAGCACCAACGCAGACACGCTGGACGTTTTTGGACACTTTTTGGACCCTAGTCTAAGCGCATTTATTTTTCTATGTACCATGCATTAATGAAAAAATTAAATGCATCAAAGTACGAGGAGGTTTTGCGGTACTTACCGGCTCTCCTGCCTCTGCTGGCCTCTGAAATCAGCGAACGCGGTCGAATCTGTGAATGAAGGCCATCGCTGCTAACTGCTACTGCTCTATTTTCGCTCTGCAATCTGCTCTCGTGGACATGTAGATGACAATGAGGATGTATTATCCCCCGTGGTCTATCTTATAGCCTATCCTAGCCTTCGCCTTCATTTCCCAAGTCAGTCTTCTTTATCCCGTGACTCTGTCACTTTATCCGGTTAGTCCATTCTAGCCTTTCTTTCTTATCGAGAGATTGTCTGTGATCTTTCCACACATTTTCATCCAATCTCTCGAGGGGGCATATTATTCCCATCTTGGGGCAACTCTGTATCAGTTCATCTTATCTTCTTTGAAACAACGCGACAAGCCGCATTGTCTCAAAGAGGGGCAAAATGTAGACACCCAAAATTGTCCAGTCTTATTTATTTAATTATCTAAGCTTAATTCTTCTATTAATTAAATAAATCTTTATTTATTTAATTAATTCATTTATCCTCTTCTAGCCTTATTTCTCATTTAAATAAATACATTTATTTATTTAAATTATCTTTTTCCTAAAATTAAATAAATATCTTATTTATTTAATTTGATCCCACTTCTTCTATTAATTAAATAAATCTTTATTTATTTAATTAATTCATTAACCTTTTTTATCCATGACACATGTCATTCATCTCTTAATTCATACACTACCTACCCCTTTCATTATTTTATTATTTCTTTTATCTACCCTCTAATCATAGCCGACCTCCTTTTACACCTCTCAATCTTATCCCTCCATTTCATATTGTGTCTTCTATATAAGGATATGCTTCCTTCATTATCAAACCCTAATGATGCATCCTAATGACCTAATGAAAGATCTTATGCACTTGACTACACTACGATCCTACTTGCAACCACATTTCGTTCTTTGTTGAGCTCTTGTGCACATAAAATCTGAGAGCAAATATATCAAGCAAGATCATTGGAGATAAGAAGAATGGAGATCCAAACCCTATTGGACATGTGATGGTATAATCTTTGTGATTTCACTTGATTTGCATTGTCTTAGGTAATCTTCATATGTTATGGTGGATCTTTGTTGATTGTTAGGCTAGGGTTTTGTGGTTGAATTCATTTAGCATTTCAATATCGTTATTATTGTTTCCATTTTCACCATATACAATAGTTAAGAATGAACATAGCTACATGTTTGTTGGTCGCTTTGATTAGCGGAACCACTTCAACCCACTTGGTAAAGTATCCAATTGTAGTTATGATAAACTTGTGTCCATTAGAGGATGCGGGATAGATTTGGTCAATGAGATCAAATGCCGATTGCTGAAAAGGCCAATGTGTGATAAAAGGTATCATCTCTCTTATTGGAGCATGTATGAGATGCCCATGTAGCTAACATTTCACACAAGTTTTAGCAAATTTTATATCATCTTTTTCCATATATAGCCAATAGTAGCCAAGCCTTAGCAGTTTCTGAGCTAAAGTTAGACCGTTTGAGTGAGATCCACAAATACCTTCATGGACTCTAGATAATGCATGTCGGGACTCTTCAGGTTGTAGACACCTAAGGAAAGTACTATCCAAAACTCGCCTATACAAATCATTAGCAATGATGACATACCGTGAAGAATTTTAGATCAGGTTTCTTTTCTCATTAGGGTAAGGTTATCAGGGATAATTTGGTCATGTAAATAAGATAAGATATGACTATAGCGAGATGAGTCATGTCCAATGAGAGAAAAGACCCTCTAGGAATCAGGTCTATGGTATAGATGCCAATGTAGCCATAGCATCGGTTTCTCTATTTGTTAATCTAGGAATTTTCTGAAATGATACAAAGGTAAAGTATTTCTTAAAGTCATCAACCATTCTTTTGTAGGGAATCAGTTTTTCATCCCAATTTTGATATATATCATTGATCTGGTTGATTATTAGCTGAGAGTCACCATAGATGTATAACTCAACAACTTTCCATTTAATAGCTAGCTTGATTATATTTACCAAGGCTTCATATTCTACAATATTGTTTGTACAAAGAAAGAGGATCTTGTACGTCTTTAGGATTGAGTATCTTTGAGGAGTGATAAAAAGAATTCCAGCACCAAAACCTTGTTGAGTAAAAGACCCATCAAAGAATATTTTCTAGGATCACTGAGTAAGGTGCATTATGGATTCATCCAAAAATTCAATGTGCTAAGGTTGATTATCTTCAAGCGGAGCATCAACAAGTTGATCTGCAATGACTTGTTCTTTAATAGCTTTGCGTTCTACATATTCAATGTCAAATTCTGTAAGTATCATAACCCACTTAGCCAATCTCCCTGTAAGTGTTGCCTTGCTAAGAATATATTTGAGCAGATCTATCTTAGCCACCAATTTGATAGAATGTGCTAGCATGTAATGTCTTAACTTTTGTGATGCGAAGAAAGATTTCTCAATGATAGTATAGTTCGTCTCATAGGACACCAACGTCCGACTGATATAATATAAAGCTCTTTCCTTTTTATTCTCATCTTGTTGAGCCAAAAGTGCCCCCAGTGATATATTAGTAGCTAATATGTAGAGAATCAGGGGTTTGTCTTGAATCAGTGGCATTAAGATAGGTGGATTAGAAAGATAATCCTTGATTTTCTTTAGATGTTGTTCACAGTCTTCATCCTAGTTGTAGGTTTAACTCCTTTCCATAAAGCTTTTGTGAATCGATGAGCTTTATCTGCAAGTTGAGAGATGAAACATCTTATTGATTGGAGCCACCCTTGTAGAGTCCTCATTTGACTAACATTCTTTGGAGGTGGCATTTCCATGATAGCTTTAAATTTTTCTAGGTCCACTTCAATTCCTTTCACTAAAATGATGTATCCTAGGAGCTTGCCCAATGTGACTCCAAATGCACATTTCTTGGGATTTAATCTGAGTTTAAATTTTTCCATCATGTCTAAGATTGGACCTAGTTTTGAGAGATGTGTTGATCTTTTCATATATTTGAGTAGAGTATCATCGATATATTCCTCCATGTTTTTGTGCATAATATCATAAAAAAATGTTGTTACAACTCTTTGATAAGTGGTGCATGCATTCTTTAAGCCAAAGGGCATCACATTCCAGCAGAAATTTCCCCATGCATAGGTGAACGTTGTTTTCTCGTGATCCTTAGGTGCAATTTTGATCTGATTGTATCCAGAAAAACCATCCATCAAAGAGTACATTTCACAACCAGCAGTCATGTCCACTATCATGTCTATGTTGGGAAGTGGAAAACCATCTTTTGGACATGATTTGTTAAATCTCTGAAATCTATGCAAACACATATTGATTTGTCAGGTTTGAAAACATGTACAATATTAGATATCCACTCAGCATAATCAATTACTCTGATGAGTCCAACTTTTAGTATTTTTTCTAACTCGGCCTCAACAAGTAATGCCACATGAGGATGCATTTTTTGGAGTTTTTGCTTGGCAAGTTTAACTCCAGGAGAAATAGAAAGATGATGCATTATGAGGTCAGGATCTAGACCTAGCATATCAGCATATGTTCATGCAAAATTGCTTTTTATCCGTGAAGAAATCAGCAAATTCTTTCATTTCTTCTGCTGATAAGGATTGAGCTACATCTATGGTATGTTGAGTTTCTTCTGTTCCAATGTTTACTGATTGTGTAGGTTCAATCAAAGCTGATGATCTCTCTTGAAAGTGACCAGGCAAAATATCAATTATCTCACCTTCAGGTACCTCAGAGAGGTTTTCACCGTTAGGTATGTCTTTTATTTTTACTATTTTTGATTCTGACACCGCCACAGTGTGGTTTTCGCCATCAGAACCTTTTTTTTTAATTTTTGAGACTAAGATACTTGACATCTGCTTTTGTCATGTTCTCACTTTGTTCACTGGTGGAAGAGTTCATTTGTTTGACTGCATTAAGATAATAGGCTAATGTATAGTCATTGGAAAAGGTAGGGATATTCAAGGGGTGATCTTGGAGAGTACAGTCAATAAGCTCAGGATGTACCAGGGATTAATATTCAACAGGTTCAAGGGAATTCACGGTATTGTCATCATAACTTTGGACTAGCAAGTTGAGTTATAGAAGACTACCTTGCATAAGCGTCTCAAGAATAGGAAGAGTCAAAACACGATTATCGAAGTTTACGTTAGTATTTAGGGGATCTAACCCAGCAGACCTACCACTAGCACCATCCTCTACTTCAGACAAGACTACATATTATGGTTCAACAGTAACAAGTTCATCAGATAGATTTTTGACATTCATGACAAAGTAGTCATAGTTTGGTGTCAAATAGGTAATGTCATAAATAAATCTTATTTTAGAGTGATCAGAGTCAGAAGATGAAGCCTCTGACTCCTCTTCAAGTTGCTTAGTGAAAGCATGTATTGTATCAATATCAACATCTTTTATGTTGCAAGTTCCTTCATGATTTGGTTCAATGATCACTTGTAATTGACATACCTGTTGACATAACCTTGATGACTCTATTAGTCTCTGTTGTCTTTCCCATTCAATTTCCTCTAGACTGATGACCGGTCCTACTTCTCTAGCCTCCAATTCTTCATTTGTGGTCCCATATCTGATTTTCTCTATCTCATTAGATGGAGATATAGTAGGTGAAGAATTTTCTTGGGCTTTTCCTTCTTTCAGTTGTTGTTCATAATCTTCTTATCTTTTCAATCTGATTTCCTCTATTTCCTTTTGCAGCTTCAAGCGTATTATCTCTTGTGCTTCTTCTATGACATCATTAGGTTCTTCAGGAGTTTCTTTAGTAGATGTATGTGAGAGAGGCTCTGGATCCCATTCATATTCATTCAAGTTTGTTTTTGAATTCTCTACTTGCATTCTTCCCGTATATGTGTCATGAATGTTTAGTGGTGAAAACATGTTCTTAATTCCTTCCACCACTTCTCTCATGTCTTCTGGAACATCTACTTCTTGTAGTGTTATTGCTGATACAGTTGGAACTTGATCACACGCCACTTCTTCTCTCTCGATTGCCAATTCTTCTTGTTCTTTCTCATACTCATCTTGAATTTGTTGAGTATTTATTTCTTGTGATGTTTGATGTAGTATCTTTTTCCTCCACTTAGGTTGTTGATGAGAAGTGCGTTTTTTATTTGATGACTCTTCTAGATGGTATCCGAGTATAGTCATATCATTTGTAGACTTAGTTTGTAACTTGATAGGTTCAATGATTCTTTCTTTGCGCTTTCTCAAAGGACTGGTACATGAATATCCCATGCATTGAATCATCTTATAGCCTAGACCATATTGGTCAGGAGAAATATCACTATGTTTCCCTTCTCTATTTTCACTCTCTTCTTTGAAAAGCCATTTGAGAATTGTCCCTTCTTTTATTTCATCTGCAAGGGAAGTAGAGGACTGTTCAAAAATACCATCATAGATGACATTTGTATTTGAAGTTTGTGGCTTCATAGCCTCTGATAGTTTTCCAAACTGTCTTGGTGATGGTGGAAGAGACATCAATGAGAGTAAAGGTTCTATCTTGTATCCATCCATGCCAGTGCATGTGATTTTCAATTTCTTTTCTAAGTCTTTCATCAAAGTTTTTGAACTTTCAGTTGTAGAGGATGCTCTATTATGAAGAACGAGGGTATCGACACACTGTTTTAAAGCATTACAGGTGTAGGTTGTATCAGTAGGAACACTGACTTCAACTCCATTGGAGGGAAATTTCAAACACTGATGGTAAGTGGATGGCACTTCTTGCATTTCATGAATCTATGGTCTACCCAGCAAGATGTTGTATGAGAGAGGAAGATCAAGAACTTGACAAATAACATCTCATTCTACAAGTCCCACACTGATCGGTAATAGTACTAGACCCTTAGAGGTTCTTTCTTCTTCATCATAAGCTTTGATTGTTATTTTCTTTATTCGATCAATGACATTATCAAAAAATCCCAACTGTATTAGTAAATTGTAGGTACAAATATTCAACCCAGTGCCTCCATCTATCAAAACACTCTTGACTCAATGCTTATGGATCATAGCTTCAATGTGCAATGGCTGGTTATGCGGATGATTCAGTGAATTGTCATCTTCTTTAGAGAAGGATAGGTAGTGAGGCTAAGTCAATTGACCCACCATAGATTGAAACTGACCCAAATCTAAGTCTTTAGGGATGTTAGTAGTGAGTAAAGCTTTGTCCAGAATCTCTCTATGAGTAGAAGAGATTTTAAGTAGTTCCAGAATAGAGATTTGAGCGGTAGTTCATTTTAATTGTAAAAAAATGCTATATAACAAGATGAAGATGATGAAGTGGGTTGTTTAGATTTAGTCGTGATCGTATCTGGTTGTTTGTTTGAAGAAGCTGGTAGGTTTGACACTGTCAATGGATTTGATGATATTTGATTAGGGGAGGAAGAGCTAACTCCTTTGAGAGTAACCTTCTTTTGAGCATGGGTTACGAAATTTGCAGTTTGCGTTTTATTTTGCTTATCTTTAACTATGATCACATTGCAATATTCAGATTGGGAAGATTCAATCATGTTGATCACATTGTTATTGTTGGCATAGGTGTAATTGACTTTGGCACCTCCCTTGGATTTTGAGGAATTGCCCTTCTCATAAGAAGGTAAGGGATCTTTGAAAGCCTTGTGATCAGCATTGGTTGCATTATTTCCAACAATAATTTTTCCAGCATCAATAAGGTCTTGAATATCGTGTTTGAGTTTCATGCAGTTATTTGTTGTATGACCCTTGTTTCGATGATATTCACAGTACTTGTTTTCTCTCCACCATTTAGGTTTGACCTTAGGATCATATGGCTTAGAGTTGTCAGGAAATGTGATCAGTTAGTTTGCCATTAGAGTTTTAAAAGTTGACTCATAGGATTCACCCAGAGGAGTAAAATCACGCTTAGGTTTTGAAACCCAAGGCTTCTCTTTAAACCACTCTTTTTATTTCTTAGGTGGGTTTTCTGTAGCACTTTCATCTATTTTGAGGGCTTGTGTTCTGCTAGTTAGATTGAGTACTATAGGTTTTGATTTAGGTTTGACGTTATCAACCGCTCCATCATTAACAACATTTATGTTATTATCTTTGTCGTACTTCCAGTATTTTTTCTTTTATTTGGAACTAGAGCCTTGATGTGTTTCTTTATAAAGTGATATATCTTCTTTCCTTACAAGCACGTCTTCCATTTTGAGAGCCCTATCCACCATTTTTTGAATGAAGCGTATACTTGCATTCCGATATTATATTTCAACTTAGGAATCAGATTATTGACAAAGATATCCATTTTCTCAGAATCAGGAATGGGTCGTGAAT
This sequence comes from Cryptomeria japonica, assembly GCF_030272615.1. Taxonomy (NCBI): domain Eukaryota; kingdom Viridiplantae; phylum Streptophyta; class Pinopsida; order Cupressales; family Cupressaceae; genus Cryptomeria; species Cryptomeria japonica. The sequence continues at coordinate 311,083,831 of NC_081412.1, read as the reverse complement.
ATCTAGAGAACCTCTTCCTCAAATGTTGAAGGAAAGTGAGAAAAGGTTCCCCTTGTTGAAATGTGGTGACTGATCAGCAAAGTACTATACACTCATCACGTATCCTTGGTGGGGCCCAGGGCCAGGCCGGGCCCCGGGCGGGGGTTTTGGGGCGGCAACCCCCAAAGTGGGCGAAGCCTGCTATGGGGGTTCGAGGGCGGTAGCCCCTGAGAAAAAAAAATTTGCCATTTTTTTGTTGATGAAAACCGACATTGTAATAAAACCCTAAAAAGGCCGACTTTGTTTGTTGCCCTAAAAACGCATGTTATAAGCGGCTGGGATGCTTAAGGCATGGGAATGTTGATGTACTATTTTTGCTGGATAATAAGAAAGATTGGATGGCTGTGTATGGTGGGCGTAACCCATTTTGGGTGAACCACGTTAAATCTCTGTGTTATCTGTGTCCTATTTTATTCCTTTATATTTTGTATTTAAATCTGCATATAATTGTTAGTTCATATTTGCTTCGGATCTACTTGAAACCCTAACACCCCTGTCTTTTGTTTGGTATTACAAAGCTCAATCATTGTGTCCGGATGATGAATGTTATAGGAGTATTGTTGTAGAAACAATTCAACCAGTTCTTCAAAAGATTTAATTCCTACAGGCAAGCTTGAAAACCATTCCATAGCTTGTCCTCCTAAACTTCTTGGAAAGAGGTGCATGAGATAAGTTTGTTCGTGCATGAACTCTATACATAGGGCACAAAATTCTCGGACACGGTCTTGGGGATCTGAGTTACCATCATATTTATCAAACTTAGGAATTTATGTAATGGAAGGAAACAGAGGCATGTAAAGACACTTGTCAAATAGAAATGGGCAAATTGTATCCAAGGAATATTTCATAGGAGATTTGTCTTTGTCCTTCATTTATTTAATCTCAGTTTGTATTTCTTGTAATTGTTTTGTCACCAATGCTAGTGGAGTATCATCTTCTTTAGAGATAAGACTTTCAACATTGTAATCAAGGGGGAGTTTGGCTCCTTGTTTGGCCAATTCTAGAAAGCATTCTTCTTTTTCTCAGGCCATGATAATCTTCATCATCTTTCTGAAGTCTTTGTCCTTTTGATATTTTATCTTCTTTGGGTTCGGAAACTTCAGAACCACTGGAAGAAGAATCACTGTCATTAGCCTGGATGCTAAGGTCATCACGAGCTTTAAGTTTACCAGTCTCTTTTTCTTGTCTTCCTTCAGACATATTGGAAGATAAGGATTGATCCAAAAGTGGTTTGTTTGAAGACAAAGGTTTGTCTGAGGTTTGTTGTTCAAAAGGTTCTTCAAAAATTGGTTGTTCTTTGAAAAATGGATTAGTTTGTTATGTTACTGTCTCTTCCTTTCTCTTGTTCTTATTCTTAGAAGAGCTCCTAGTTTGAACAGACATTTACAACTAATGTGACCAAGAGCTTAGATGTGATGCAGATGTTAGGATCAAATCAAAGCTAGTTATGCGTTTAACGTAGTAATTGAGAGAGGTGACTAAAACCTAGTCTGGTTTTAGGAATAATATATCCTGTATAAGACGTGATATAAGCAACCTAGGTTGATTAAGTTTGATAAGCGATTGATTAAACAAGCTGGGAGATGATCAAAAAAGTCATGCAAAACAACAACAAGGGTACACTATCAAGGTTGTTTATGCTCAAGATTAAAATGACCATATTTACACTCACTACAGACTAATTAGGCAATTATGCCAGATCTGAAAAGGATGCAAAAAGATAGACTTCTGGACTAACAGAATTAGAGGGTCGTATGACAAAATATAATAACCCAGATGAAAGTTTAGTAACTTCCAGATGATAAATATAGATGCTTGTACGAGTTGTTGCCTATACTTGAACGCCAATTTGAAGCTTACCAGACGACAACTTTTTGTAGACCAGTGCGACTCGTATGACAAAGTTCATAAGCCCAGACAACAATCTTCAAATACTAGAATGATAGTTTGAAGAAGACAAAATGATAAACTAGATAACTCAGACAACAATGTAGGTAACTCGTACGACAATTAAGATGACTTGGACGATGAACTAGGAAGGTCGTACGACAATTCTAACAAGGGATAAATTTTTGACAAGGAAACTGAGTTTTTTTTACCACTGAATTTGATTTTTTTTATTTTTTGATTGTTTTAAGTTTTTCCAGTTTTTTAGAGTTTCAGTTTTTAGTTTCAGATAAAAAAAAACACAACAAACACTTATGATCCAAAGTCACTTCAAACACATCATGCTAATTCTAAGGAAGTTGGCTGAGAGAGAAAACCTTTGCTTGCAGACTTAGGTACACACCCAATAGCTAATCAGAATACGGCCGCTGAGTCTCACACAATGGGTTCTCAATGCTGTATTAGCCGACTCCAAACACTAATGGGGGCACAAAATGGCAAGTATCTTGGGAGAGTTGCTATCTCTCTTGCACAAATATTATCTCCCTTTTGGAGGTGAACCGGGTAGCTACTATTTTAAAGTTCATAGTAAGGATTTTCGTTCGAAATTACCCATTGAAGTCGCGCAAGCGCGATTGAGGCCTATAGCCCAATAAGGTACCGAAACAAGTTGTAGTCACACAAGCATGATTGAGACTGTGAGGCCCTACAAAATGCCCGATATGAGAGATCTCAAAAGAGAAAACTCAAATAATCTCGTCCTCCGAGACTTCAATCCTGAAAGGCCTATATATTATAGTGAGTTAGAATGTTTGGGTTTAGCTATACTCACTTGGGTCGTTCTCATAGGGTGATTACTTTTTCCCACTATGACATGCTCGCTTAAAGGTACACAAATCTCAAACTTAGAAAAAGCTTCAAGGGTCTGGATTTCTGATTGTTTGTGCAGACAAGAGCATACTCTCATACCTCTTAGATTTTTCTTCAAACACAAAAGATTGATTTGTTCATTAACCAAATAGCAATTTAAGTGCCTAAAAAATGAATGACGAATACACAATATTTGGTCGATTCTCCTTAGGCAACCTGCAAAACCAACGCATCAGTAGTCATATTGTTTTTGATTCTTTGACATGCGTAAGTTTGATTGATAAATTCTTTGATAGGTGTTATGCGAAAAAAAAATCAGTTAGGTTGTGAAAATACCAGGCAGACAAATGACAATCCAGGGTTAGCGTCAGTAAAATCCAAAGCCAAATCAAGAAAACCCCAAAAAGTATACTATTTATAAAATGAGCAAATCAGAAATTCATACGACAATTCTCACAGAGTAGAATAAGTATTCTCAGTGAACCAAATGAGTAAACCCCAAAAGAAAACAAAAAAGCAGATACTCGTACAATGATTTCCACAGAGCCGAATGAGAAATCTAAGAACTCATCATGTATGTTGTAAAAACTCGTACGAATTTTTGCAGAGGTTGTATGGACGAAACCTAAAAAATAAGAATGATTTGCAAGGCCAAAAATTAAATTCTTGGGCCCCACGATGGGGGCCAAAAATGGGTGTGTGAAAAGTGGACTTGTATCTGTATCTGAATACACAACACTTCAATTAAGTCATTAGATGCATGGTTAGTAAATCAATAATCAATGAATAATAAAACCATTACAAAGCGACCTATTGCCTTCTAGTAGATGTGAGTTTAGTTTTTCTCTCAGATTTCCCTACATAACACCAGTGACTAGATGACACCTAAACAAAGGATTTAATCTATATGAGTATGAATTTGAGCTAAATGGATGCAAGATATGCAAGATTAAGCTAACATGATTTAAGAAATTTATCCATCTATATGATTCAAGCAATGTGATTAAGTTAATGCAATATTCTCAATAGACCTAGAGCTAAAACAACATAATAACAATAATCTCCAGGTTTTTTTGAATGAGAGACAAGCTTGAATTTATAGAAAATCCAAAGAGAGACCAATGGTCAAGATCAACCAATGATGAGCGACAGAGATTCTCCAAGAGGAAGCACAATCCAAGTGAATTGATGTGATTGGTTGCTTTTCTCAGCTTTAAAGGAAATTGAACTAAATTTAAGATAAAATCAGAAAAAATGATTTATTTCATATTTTATATTTTTATTCAATTTTGATATTTAATTGATTTAATTGATTTAATTGCATTTATGAGATTTTTCAATTTAATTCCATTTTGATTTCTTTTTTCAATTTTAATTCTTTTTTCAAATTATTTCATTTTTAATGATTTAATGGCAAATTAATTTATTAATTAAATATTTTAGGATATTTAATTAAATAAAATAGGATAATTGATTAAAATGATTTACTTGGAATGATTAATTAATTAAATAAATATTTAATTAATATAAAATAATATAAGATGAGCCTGAATTTATAGAAAATCTAGAGAGAGACCAACGGTCAAGATCGATCAATGATGAATGACAAAGATTCTCCAAGAGGAAGCACAATCCAGGTGAATTGATGTGATTAGCTGCTTTTTCTTAGCTTTAAAGGAAATTGAACTAAATTTAAGATAAAATCAGAAAAACTGATTTATTTCATATTTTATATTTTTATTCAATTTTGATATTTAATTGATTTAATTGCTTTTATGATATTTTTCAATTTAATTCCATTTTGATTTCTTTTCTGAGTTTTAATTCTTTTTTCAAATTATTTCCTTTTTAATGATTTAATGGCAAATTGATTTATTAATTAAATATTCTAGGATATTTAATTAAATAAAATAGGATAATAGATTAAAATGATTTACTTGGAATGATTAATTAATTAAATAAATATTTAAATAATATAGAATGATTTACTTTCCATGTAACATTGATGACTGAGAATTAATTAATTAGGTGCTCATGGTTGATTTAATTACCTTTGGTTAGGACCTTGGTGATGTAGCCGAGATTAGGGGCTCATGGTTTAGATGACCATTTTTAGGGTATTACAACTACAAGGTCAATGATGATGGAAGCCAAATTGCCTGATATCTATTGGAGAGAAGTTGTCAATACTGCGGTATACACTTTCAACAGAGTACACATAAAAGGTGATACCGATAAGACTACTTATGAATTATGGTTTGGTCATACTCCTATTGTCAGATATTTCAAATTTTTTGGAAATGCTATATTAGAAGAGATGATGCACTAGGGAAATTTGATCCTAGATGTGATGAAGGAATATTTTTTGGGTTATTCTACTAAGACTAAAACATATAGATGTTGTAATAAAACATTGAATAGGATAATGGAAAGAATAAATGTCAAAGTGGATGAGCAAGGTAATAATCAGATCAGACCATATGACTATGGACCAGAAGATGAAATTGTCAAATTAGAACTAGTAGTGCAAGAATCAGTTCAGAGAATTGATCCAGTTGCTCTAGTAACATCAGAAAATTCCACAGTGACTGTTGATGAACATAAAGAGCCAGAAAGTCAAGATAATCCAAAGCCTCCCAGGTATGTAAAGCTAAATCATTATGAAGATCAGATCATTGGAGATAAAGGAAAGGTGTGATGACAAGAAGAAGGTTAGTTGATGAAGAGGTATGCTTAATTTATCAAATTGAACTAGAATATTTTATTGAAGCAAGTAAAGATGAGAATTGGATGAGAGTTATGGAAGAAGAATTGAATCAGCTAGAAAAGAATAAAACATGAGAATTGGTTCCTAGGTCTAAATATAAAAATGTTATTGGAACTAAATGGGTTTTTAGGAATAAATTGAATGAGGAAGGTCAAGTTGTAAGAAAGAAGGCTAGATTGGTTTGGAAAGAATATTCACAAGAAGGAGTTCATTATGATGAGACTTATTCTCTAGTTGCAAGAATTGAAGTGGTGAGACTATTTCTTGCCTATGTTGCACATAAGAACTACAAGGTATATCAGATTGATGTTAAATGTGCATTTTTGAATGGAGATCTTGAGGAGGAAGTCTATATTGTGAAGCCTGATGGATTTTCTTTATCAGAGGTCAAGGACATGGTATGCAGATTGAAGAAAGCTCTATATGGACTGAAACACGCCCCTAGAGCATGGTAGGCTAGATTAGACAAATATCTTTCAAAGCTCGATTTTAGCAAAGGTATTGTTGATAGTAACTTTTATTATAAGATTGAGCATGATGACATACTAATCATTAAATTATTTGTTGATGATATCATTTTAGGAGGAGAAGAAAATTTATGCATAAAATTTGTTGATGATATAAAGAATGAATTTAAAATGTCTATGATTGGAGAGATGAAATTTTTCTTAGGTTTGCATATCACACAGACTGATAATGGTATTTTCATTTTTCAAACTAAGTATGTGAAGGAATTGTTAAGAAAATTGGTCTTGAAAATTGAAAACCTATTGGTACTCCTATGATAACCGATTGCAAATTGACTAAGGAAGATGAATCCCCTAGAGTGAACCCATCTAGATACAAATCAATGATTGGTGGATTGTTGTACTTAACTCACACTAGGCCTGATATAATGAATGCTTTCTGAATTGCTTATAGATTCCAGTCTGATCCGAGAGGAAGTCATGATATTGTTGTTAAAAGAATATTCAAATATTTGGTAGGAACAACAAAGTATGGGTTATGGTATCCAAATGATGATGATTCCAGATTATGTGCCTATACAAACTCTGATCGGCAGGTGGTGTTGATGATAGGAAGAGCACTGCAGGTGGTGCATTCTTTCTTGGGAAGAAATTGGTTTCATGGCTTAGCAAGAAACAATCATGCACTTCATTATCTACTGTTGAAGCCGAATATGTAGCTGCTACAACTAATTCTACTCAGATTTCATGGATGAAGCAAATGTTGAAAGATATAAGGGTAAGTTATGATGAGCCTATTGTTATTCAGTGTGATAATATTGTTGCTATTGATATGTCAAAGAATCTGGTATTTCATTCCAAGTTAAAACAAATTTCTATAAGGTATAATTTCTTGAAGGAAAAAGTTGAAGCAAAGGAAGTCAAATTGGTTTATGTGCCTACTAAGGAATAGATTGCAAATATTTTAACAAAACCACTACCTAAAGATACCTCTGAATATCTCAGAGATCAGTTGGGGGTCACCACCCCTCTGACAGAGACTTAGAGATGCAGGGATGCATCAATCCGGTGAGCTTATCAGACATATATTCTGAGCCGAGTTGATGGGATGATGTTGATACTCAAGGGGAGTAGTCAGTTGTCTAGTTTAGTATTTTGGCTTGGCATCAGCCCTTTGTCATTGATGTCAAAGGGGGAGATAGTATTCATGTGAAAAACTGATAATCTTAGGGGGAGAGATATTTTGTTGGTTTTTGATTCTTTGGGGAGATTGTGGGCATTCCTTGGCACATGGATATTTTTCACATTCAGTGTTTCCATCAATGCCAAAGGGGGAGATTGTTGGCAATATTGATTATGTGTTGTCATTGATGTCAACACTGTGCTCTGGTTGGATTTGATTATTTTCCGATTGGTTGTTGCTATCTCTGTTGGACTTGGTTATCAGTGTTTCTGATCCAGTATGATCAGATTGGTTGTTTCGGTTTTGGATGGTTATTTAGGTTGGTTACATGCTTTTCATATTCAATCAGTTCATGATTTGATGCTCCCTAAGCTATCGTTTATGTTCCCGGTTGATATTCACGATACTAGTTAGCTTTACCGGTTGGTGATATTTGATGATTTGGTTTAGTAATTTTGGTCTGGCTTACTGTATCGGTTCCTAACATGCTAAAGGTGCTTCTTGATTGTGTCCTAATTGTTTGGTGGCTTTGCATTGGATGATGTGATGATTCGGTGGTCCTATTTGGATCTAGTTGATTATTTCGTGTTATTTCACTGAGGGTTTCTATCGATTGGTGAAACATGTTGGAGATTGATCTTAACGTGATGTTTGGAAATTATAGGTTTATGGGTTTAGGGTTTAGCCTACCTTGTTATCAAGGTTGATGATCTGTATTTATAGGTGACTTGTTTATGTAATTTGGTATGGTATGGTTATGTCTACATTATCAGAGAAAGGTTTATGTGAGAACAAGGTTAGATCATTCAGTAAAGGTTGTGAAGGATTTGGTGTTGCAAGGCAGACATCAGTGCTTAATCGTAACTATACCAAGCTTTAGGAGATGCTACTCTAACCATTCATTTTCTGTGGATTGTAGCCTGATGTTTATGTAAGTCAATGAAACTTCTTTTTGTGATGAACAGTGAGCTCTAGGTGCTTGGCCTGATTGCAAGTGCAATCCCCATTATAATTATTTCACATACTATTGCAGAAGTATTATCTGACTGTGGGTAGGGTTTCCCACCATGGTTTTTCCCTTTACCGGGTTTTCCACATCAAAATATTGGTGTTGTGTGATCCGTGCTTTCATGTTTTATCTTTCACTGTGTTGTTCTTATCTTGCTCCGGTAAAAGGTTTATAATTTTCTTTAACTGTTAAACTTGTGGAAAACTGATTCACCCCCCCTTCTCAGTTTTCCTCTGATATCAGAACATTCTAACAAAAGGGGTCTTAAGATGCCAATTTTTTTTTCTTCCGAAATCAGCAAAGTTTGAACTTCGACAAGAAATTGAAGATAGGTACAATCAAAATTTGAAGATGCAACAAGAACAAAAGTTGAATTTCTCTAAATCTACTTTCTAAACTACTAATTTGTTTTGAAAATGGTGGAGATTAAGGGTTTCAAAATGGGGCACCACATTTATTGGTCCTATTTTTTCAAAAAAATTAACAAAACAGGAAATGTGGTGCCCCTAATGTCAACTTTTTTTAGAATTTTGCAAATCACTCTAGTGAGAAAGTAGCTTACACATTGAAGTTTATGCTAGATTTTTTAGCTAATTTTTTATGAATATTTGATTTTTTACGAATTTTTGAAGTGGACACATCTTGAAAAATACAAATTTGAGTGTACTCCCCTAAAAAAATTGTGAAAACTAATAAAAAATTAGATTTTTTAAAAAATTGTGTAGAATAAGGTCTAGTTTCTAAAAAGGTAATTTGTTTCAAAATTTGATAAACGAGTAAAAATCTATGGCTGAAATACGACATGTTGGTTTTTGACAAAAACTAGACACACTAACAAAAGAAATATGGATGAAGACCTTAATATTATCAAAATGTGAAAAGAATTATATGGTTGGGTAGCTAAGAGAGAGTTGAATGATTGTATGGTGTTTTTTATTGCATTGAAATTTGTGCAAACCTGATGGAGAGCATGAACAAAAGGAAAATTTTCAATATTTTCTAGAAAACACGTCTTAGTTCTGAAAAGGGCTTCCAAGCCTTTGGGTTGGATGCCAAGGAAAATCAAAGCCTTTGGCTTGGTGTTCTACAAGGAAACAAGTTTGGTGCATGCCAAATGAAAAAAAAATTCAAAAAACCATTTGGTGTGTGCCTTATTTGGTGCACCAAATGTATTTCATAGCAATTTTTCATCTTAGAAAGCACAAAGTATTCTCTCTCTTCAAATATATACATAAAATATAACATTTAAGTATAAGAAAGGAAAAAGACAAATAGAAATGTGACTTATTTCTTATACTTTAAGTTATATTTTATGTATATATTGTCAAGATGTTTGAGAGTGGTTCTAGATCTCTAGGAGTTATAATGCAAATTCTAGTTTTTAGAGTATTCATATAAATTTCAGACTTAGTCAAATTTTAGTAATCAACATGCTCGTATCAATATTATCTTTATGGTCTCTTCCCTGCATTCCCCCTCTCTCTTCCTTAACCCTTGTCTCTCTCTCTCTTAGGTCTCTCCCTCTCTACTTTCTTCCCTCTCTTAGGTATCTCTCCCTCTCTTTCCCATCTCCCTCACCCACTCTCTCTCTCTTTGGTACATCCCTCTCTTTCCCTCTTTCACTTGGGGTCTCTCTTTCTCTCCCCCTCTCAAGTATATCTATCTCTCACTCTCTCCCCCTCTCTCTGGTGTCTCTCTCTCCCATTCTCTCCCCCTCCCCCCTCCCTTTCTCTTACTCTCTCAAGTCTCTCTTTCTTTCCCTCTATCTCTCTTTTTCTCTCTCCCTCCTGCTCCGTTTCTCTTTCTATCAAGTCTCTCTCCCTCTCTCTCTCAAGTCTCTCTCCCTCTCAACCTTTATCTCTCTATCTCTCTCTCCTCTCTCAAGCGTCTCTCTCTTCCATTATTTCTCTATTTCCCTCTAACTCTTGTTCCCTCTATTCATCCCATTCCCTCTCCCTCTCTCTCTCTCTATCTCTCTCTCTATCTCTCTTTCCCTCTCTCTTTCTCTCCCATTCTTTCTCTTTTAAGTCTCCCTCCCTCTTAGCCTCTATCTCTCTATCTCACTCTCCTCTATCTCTCTCCCATTCTCTCCCTCTTTCTCCCTCTCTCCCTCCCCCTAAATTTCTCTTTTTCTCTTAAGTCTCTCTCTCTCTCTCTTTACTTCTAACTTTATTTCCCTCTCTCCCTCCCATTCTCTCTCTCTAACTCTTTTTCCACATCTCTTTCTCTCCCATTATTTATATCTTAAGTATCTCTCTCTCTTATCCTATATCTCTCTATCTCACTCTCCTCCTCTATCAGATGTATCTCTCCCCCATTATCTCCCTCTCTCCTCCCCCTCCTTCTCTCCCTTTCTAATTATCTCTTTTTATCACTCTCTCACTCTCCCCCTCTCTCTCTCTCACTATATTCACCTCTCTCTCTCTAGTCCCTTACTCTCCTTCCATCTCTCTCTCTCTCTCTCTCTCTCTCTCTCTCTCTCTCTCACACACACACACACACACACACTCTCTCTCTCTCTCTCTCACACACACACACACACACACCATCCCTTCCTCCACCTCTCAAGTATCTCTCTCTCACCATCCCTCTCTCCACCTCTTAGGTATCTCTCTCACCATCCTTCCCTCACCTCTTAGATCTCTCTCACACAATCCCTCCATCCACCTCTCAGGTCTCTCTATATCTCCCCCACTCCATATTTCTCTCTCCCCCTCTCTCAGGTATCTCTATCACATTCTTTCCCTCTCTTCCTCCCCATCTCTCTCTCTGGGGTCTCTATCCTACTTTTTCCATTCTATCCATCTCCCTCTATTTCTCTTTCTCTCACATCTCTCTCTCTCTCTTTGCCTCCAACTCTCTTTCTCTCTCAAGTTTCTCTCTCTCTCTCAATTTTCTCTCTCTTTCCCTCTTTCCCTCTCTCCCTCTCTCTTTCTTTCTTTCCCTCTCAATTCTCTCGCTATCTCTATATTTCTCTCTTTCCCTCTCTCCCTCCCCTTTCCCCCTCCCTTTGCCCCCCTCTCTCTCTCTCTCAGGTCTCTCTCTCTCATTCTATCCATTCTCTCCCTCCCTCTCCCTTTCTCTCTCTCTCTCTCACACACAATCCCTCAATCCACCTCTTAGGTCTCCCTATATCTCCTTGACTCCTCTCTCTCTCTCTCTCTCTCTCTCTCTCTCTCTCTCTCTCTCTCTCTCTCTCTCTCTCTCTCTCCCTTCTCCTCACCCTCCCTTTCCCCTCTCTTTCTCTCTCTCCCATTCTTTCCATTCTCTCCATTCTCTCCCTCTCTCCCTCCCCATCTCTATCTCATTCTATCCATTCTCTCTCTCTCTCTCTCTCTCTCTCTCTCTCTCTCTCACACACACACACACACACAATCCCTACATCCACCTCTTAAGTATCTCTATCTCTCTCTCTCTCTCTCTCTCTCTCTCTCTCTCTCTCTCTCTCTCTCTCTCTCTAGGTTTCTCTATCCCATTGTTTCCATCTCTCCCTCCCCATCCCTTTCTCTTTCTCTCTCAATTATCTCTCTTTCCCACCCCATTTATCTCCATCTCTCCCCCTCTCCCTCTCTCTTTCCATCTTTCCCTCTCAAGTCTCTCTCTATCTCTCTTTTTCTCTTTCCCTTCTCCTCACCCTCCCTTTTCCCAAGAGCTCTCTCTCTCTCCCTCTCTCTCTTAGGTGTCTCTATCATATTCTATCTATTCTATCCCTCCCTCTCCCTTTATCTCTCTCTCCAGTCTCTCTCTCTCTCGCAATCCATCCATCCACCTCTCTTAGGTCTCTCTATATCTCCCCCACTCCCTCTTTCCCTCCCATCCCTTTCTCTTTCTATATCAAGTCTCTCTCTCTCACAATCCATCCATCCACCTCTCTTAGGTTTCTCTATATCTCCCACACTCCCTCTTTCCCTCCCATCCCTTTCTCTTTCTATATCAAGTCTCTCTCTCTTTCCATCTCTCTCTCTCTCTCTCTCTCTCTCTCTCTCTCTCTCTCTCTCTCCCCCTCTTTTAGGTGTCTGTATCCCATTATTTCTCTCTCTCCCTCCCCATCTCTTTCTCCCTCTCTTTCCCTCTTTCCCTCTTTCCCTCTCTCCCTCTCTCTTTCCCTCTTTCTTGCTCAATTCTCTCCCTCCCCTTCCCCCTCCCCTTATCCCTCCCATTTCCCCTCTCTCTCAGGTGTCTTTGTCCCATTCTATCCATTCTCTCTCTCTCTCTCTCTCTCTCTCTCTCTCTCTCTCTCTCTCTCTCTCTCTCTCTCTCTCTCTCTCTCTCTCTCTCTCTCTCTCTCTCTCTCTCTCTCTCTCTCTCAAGTGTCTTTGTCCCATTCTATCCATTCTATCCACTCTCTCTCTCTCTCTCTCTCTCACACACACACACACACACAATCCCTACATCCACCTCTTATGTATCTCTATATCTCCCCCACTCCCTCTCTCTCTCTCCCCCTCTCTTAAGTGTCTCTATCCCATTTTTTCCTTCTCTCCCTCCCCATCCTTTCTCTTTCTCTCTCAAGCCTCTCTCTCTTTCCCTCCCCATGTCTTTCTCCCTCTCTTTCCCTCTCTCTCTCTCTCTCTCTCTCTCTCTCTCTCTCTCTCTCTCTCTCTCTCTCTCTCTCTCTCTCTCTCTCTCTCTCTCTCTCTCTCACTCCCACATACACACACACACCTTTTTCATCCCTCCCCTCCTATATCTCCTTATCTCTATTCTTCCTCTCTCCTCCTATTTCTCCCTCTCCCTCTCTATTCTTCCTTTCTCTCTCCCTCCCTCCCTTTCTTCTCTCTCTCTCTCTCCCCCCCATTCACACACACCTTCTCTCTCTCTCACTCACTCACACACACATACACCTTAATTTTTTTTTTAATGTTAAAAATTTTGATAAAGCAAATTTGGCGCACGCCAAATTGAATGCACATGAAAGACAATAAACTTAGATATTGGACCTATGATTTTGGCCCACATTCCCTAGTTCTGTTTGTGCTTTTTCTCTAATCACAACAAGGAAACACTTTCATATTGTTGACTTATCATAGAAACATATTTAGTATATTCCATCATAATTTCACCACCTTTTTTTTAGTTGGACATTGTAGAAGACAAACATTTGAAGTTTTTGCAGTGATTTTTGTTATATGAGGTAATTTTCTCATGTTTTTATAACTGAAATGTTTATTATGAATTTTTTTGTTGCCATTTCACAATATACAATTTAACTACATCAATAAGAGAAAAATCTAAGTAGTACATATGTGAATAAGACCACCTTGATCACATGTTTCTAGTTAGGTCATAACTTAATCATATGTTGCTATTGTTTTATGCAACTGTTTCCATCGAAATGATGATAACTGTAACTTTTGACTTCCTCAACCAAAACTTGGTGTACAATATAATGTTAAATTAAAATCAAGGAAATAATCTTAGCATAAAGAAATGTATGCACCAATCATCAACTCAAAATCGAATGATGATAAATGCATGGTAATAAGTACTCATAATTAGAATTAATGTTAAATGATTAATGTTTACTTTTATTCTTAGGACTTTCCCAATAAGTTATGTGTATCCTGAATCCATTACAATTGTCCTACATTCATCACAAATGCCCAAAGTATAATAGGGTTGTCCTAACTTCATTAGGATTATAATAACTTTATTATGGTAGTCCTAATGAATGTAGGACAGTCATAGATTAATTTGGACTATCATAACTTCACTATGGAAGTCATAATAAATGTAGGACAACCATAAATTCACCAAGAACTTTCCTTCGTACTCTTCTTTATCTCTCCCTCTCTCTCTCTTTATGAACTAACTTCATTGTCTTCCTTATGTATGTACATTTAGAAATCACCATCATGTCGAGGAAAAGATGACAAAATCTAACATGGGAAGAGTGTGAAGCTAAGAATGCAAACACAAGAGAAAATATGAGGCAAATTCATCAATCAAGGAAATTGAACACCATAGAAGAAGGCATTCCAATTGAAGAGGAACATAAGAGAGATATGGTATTGGCAAAACAAAGAGAATGAATGCAAAACCTTTGTACAAAGAGACAATTGGTGTCCAAGGTTGAGAGCACACTATCTCTCACATCTCAATTTGAAGGAACACCATCTCTCACATCTCAAGTTGAAGTAACACCATCTCTCACATCTCAAGTTGAAGGCACACCATCTCTCACATCTCAAGTTGAAGGAACGTCATCTCTCACATCTCAAGTTGAAGGCACACCATCTCTCACATCTCAAGTTGAAGGAACGTTGTCTCTCACATCTCAAGTTGAAGGCACACCATTTGTCACATCTCAAGTTGAAGGCACACCATCTCTCACATTTCAAATTGAAGGCACACCATCTTTCACATTTCAATTTGAAGGAACACCTTATACAACATGTCACATTGCAAGTACATCTCAATTTCAAGGTATGTCATGATTTTCATCTTCGTTTGAAGGTATGCCACCTATCCCTAATGTTGTTAACATTCCTAATATTGAGACAACTCAAACTTTGAGAACACCTCCTAGAATTTTGTGTAGAAAGCCTAAGTATTGGATTGATATTGATACTAATATTTTGTAACCAATGGTTGATAAGATTTTAAAGCATACTTGCCAAATACATGCAAACCAAATTTAGAGATTGTACTTTGAAAAGTTAAATGAGACCGGAAGATGTCAACTATCTGTTGAAATGACGAGAAATATGAAATTTAGGCCCATCATGGGGATTCTTGGGCTAAGAGCATCAAATGATTCAAGTGAGAAATAAATTGTCAAGAATCTAATGAGTTCATATGAGAGTGTGGGTTCTACATCATGCACAAAATATAGCAATGTCACACGACGTGTCCTCACATTAACAATAGTAAGCACTCAAACCAAGAAATATCGGCTCATTAGAAATACAAGTAAAGCAATGAAAATAAGTATAAAATCTCTAATGAGAGTCGTGCGAAGGCATGAAAGAGTCAAGGATCCAAATGATAAAGAATTATGGGCATTCTCTAGTAGACTACCATGAAAAGACAAAGCAATTGTTGAAGCCTTGAGATCCTTGATTGAATAATTTTGAAAGACTAGCACAAGGGTCTCTCCTAACCAAAGAGATGTTGTAAATAGGAGAATTGGTAGTCAAATCCGTGATCCACATCTGAAGTAGTTTTTGGATATGACTCAAATACAATTTTTTTCCAATTTTTTAGACATGTATGTTCAAATTAAAATTAGTCAAAGATTTTTTGAAATGGTAAGCCTTTTTATGTCAAAATAAATCACACACACACACACTACTTGTTGTTGTAGAGTACATATTGAATTTTCTAATCATTATGATGTTTATTGACATATATGTGTAGATTTGCATACTCATAATATTTTGTAGGAATGTAGCATAAAGGCTCCACCTATATATTCAAGGGGCTTCATATCTACCATTTTATGTGAAAAAGTTGATGTTCAACAATTTTACAATGAAGTAATGTGTGGATGGCGCATGTGTTCATTACGGTGACTTACAAAATATGTCAATGTGTGAACATATGGATAGTACATATGTTATTGGGAATGAACTAGTGGAATTTGGAAAATATAAGACAATGACCTATAGTCTAAAAGATGGAAAAGAAGCAAAAAGGTGTGATTTTGTCACTAAAAAGATTCCAGTGTTTTAGTTTATGGGCATTTTTTGTGAGAAAATAGTGTACGAGTATGCAAGGCATACCCATAGATCTTGATGGTTGGACTTGTAATTTAATATATGAAAGGACACTTTTCCACTTGATACCATCATTTTAGTTGTTGACTTTGCAGAGAACTACACACTAAATCCACAAGATGAGGTTCAATCCCAGTATTACAACTCCAAACAGGTTTCTATATTTGTGCATATAAAATTTATGCATGATGTTGATAGTATAGATAAAAATAGGAATATTTTGAGGGAGTATCACCTATATATCAGTGATGATCACTCACATTCTACAGAGTTTGTGCAGGGTTGCTTTGAGATGTTCTACCCTAATTTGGCTAGTGGGGGTATTTCATTCCGCCAACATATCATATGGTCATATAATTGTGCCTCATAATTCAAGAACTCTTGAATATTTTATTGGTTGAGAAAAATGCATAAGAGAACTAGTGTTCAACATATGTGGAATTTTCGTGAAGTCGAGCATGGAAAGGGGGAGCATGATGGTGCAGGAGCATGTATCAAAAGAGCCTCGACACAAGAAGAGTTAAAGTACACAGATAAAGCATAGTTGATATATGCAAGAGCTATTATCAAGTGGTGTAATGTTATAATGGGTCTAGGTAATCAAGGTGAGTCTTCAGTTCATAGATTTTTTTAGTTGATAGATGATACTAACATTGTAAAATATGAGGATTATTGTACATTAACATGATCGACTGAGCTATAGTCTTTTAGAAGCTCTAATGAAGGTTCATGGACTATACATATGCTACATATGGTGTGATTTTGTTTGTCATGTGCAAATGAATCATGGAATGAGTGTGAGTCAAAGGAATGGGTCGACGAATGGTGTAAGAGAACTCTAAGCCCACTTGAGAATATCGACCCTCGACAACATTACAACTCACATAGATGAAAGCATTAGTTGACTTTAACTGTGTCTTAGATCTAGTGCAACAAGGTAAATTATCTACATATATATTTAATAAAATTCATTTTATATCTTATTTTTTCATGCTATCCATGTACATAAATGCACATATGATTGCAGGGCATGTTTATGCAGTTATTCCAGCTAAAGACAATGAAGAAGGAACATATTATTATCTATGTCATTGTGTGGAGACAAAAAAGAAATTGGATGGTCCTGTGGTAGATGGTGAAAACATTGAATACCCTACAGGATCAGTCCTTGTTATTGGTACATGGCTTAGGAGGTACAAATTGAAGAAATCTAACTTGTGGTTATTTGAGGACTTTGAGACACATATAAAGATTCTTCATTATTCGAACCTTGTGGTAGCATCAAATGTTCACTTGACTAAATATGGGGGTATACCACTTAATCGGAACCTATGGAAGGTTCATGAGTCTGATCATGAGGCAATTATTGACACAATAAAGAGTAGAACAGATACATATGGCTCATTGAATTAAATGTAAATATAAAAAATTAAACTGTAATATCAAGCTTATTTGGATATATGAACATATGACCTATATATTTGTACAAATAAAATATTTGAGGTATTGTAATATTAAATGTCTTTACGAAATACTTATTGTAAAGTGGAAAAATGGATCCTAGTGACTCCCCACCTAGGAGAGATAAAGGAAGCCACTAGGATGATTTTCACTTGGGAAGAACTTTACATTCAAAAGAGGGGTTGAATCCGCTAGATCCAAATCCAAGGGAAACAAGGATGTGAATTTTGAATGGATTGAAAGTGGTTGAAGTGTGATTTATCCTCTTTTGTAAATGAGAAAATTGACTTGTTGACTATGTGGAAAAGAGAGAGGAAATGAGTGAAATTAGGTGCTTCCAATTCTAGATCGTGTTGTAACTTTGGATTTGAGCTAATTATATTGATGTGGATCTGCCCTGCAAATTTGAAGAAAAGTCGTCGAGACTGTGGCGGGAATGTACATGGTCTGCCACAAAATCTGTGAAATGAAAAGGGTTCTTTTGTCTCTGTCAATATATCCCAAACCTATAATTACAGCTGCGTACCTGCAACCTACAGACATAAAAGAGAAGAAAAGGGGGGTTGTGGATAGGGGTTTGCCTTAGTCAAACCCCAGTTGAGGAATTAACCTAGAAAGAAAGTAATTGCAAATGCTTGAATGTAAACAATGGAGATGTATACCTTGTAGATCTGCAACTTGTGGATGATAAATGCTTTGCTTCTTGAATGTAACCATAAATTTTATATGAAATGGCATGTAACATGAAAAAAACCTAACACACACACATGCTTGCAAATGAATGTTGTAATGTTGCTCCAATGGATGAATGAAGAAGAATTGAATGCTTGAATGCTTGATGATGACCTTTAAATCCCATTTCTTCTCCTTCTACTCTCTATCTGTCTTTTCATTCTCCATCCATCCATGAATAAGGGTATCCAATTCCCTTTTATACATGCCTCAAGGATTTACTTTCAACCACCAAAGGTAGACAAAGAGGAATTGCAAACCCCAAAGACAAATTGTGCATAGGAGATTGGGAAGACCTGACATAGGGCCTCCCTAAGAGGTGGGGACAGGGGCACCATGCCCCTGTCCTGCCCTATTTTGGGACATGGACAGGGTCTAGAGTAGACACAAGACATAAAGGAGGAAGAGAGAAGGTTTGGAAATGCAAAAATAGGTCCCAGTTAGGAAGGAGATGTTGTCACCAAGGTGAGGACCTAAAATATGGTTTAAAATTGTAGGAGGCACAATTTTATGACACTACATTTAGCCCCCACTTTAGCGAGAGTATGACTTATGCCAATAATTTTGGTAAAGTAGAAGAAAAGAGAGAGATGAGAGATGCGGAGCAATGCCACAAGGAGTATAAGATGCCACAAATATTGAGGAGCAAAAAGCCCCTAATCTTAGGGTCTCAACTCATGCCAACATATGCAAGACAACACAAAACAAAAAGGCACAAGACACACAAAACAAAGACAAAGCGCAAAAAGGCACACAACAAGAACAAGACACAAGATGACAAAATAACTATTTGAAGAGATCTCAAGCTCAAATGTCTCAACAACTAATTAGGACACAAAGGCCAATGCCATCTCATAAACACGAGCGACCACATAAAAGAGAAAAGCTGACATCATCCATGAACTATCAATAGTAAAACTATGAGTTCATGAGAGGAAGAAGAGAGAGAACATGAATACACACTTTGGTGATCCATGAGAAGAAAAGCGAAGAACAAAGAAACCATGGATGTCTTGCCCTTAAAAATAGGTGATCCATGGAGAGAAGGACATGGGATATCTCACCCATAGAGCTTTCCTAGGTGATTCATGTAAAGAGAGAGAGAGAGAGAGAGAGAGAGAGAGAGAGAGAGAGAACACCATTAGTTCCACTCAACCTCATGCGCGTGTGTGCAAGTGAGGTTCGAAGTGCCTCATAGGAGTCTATGCTCGAGTATGCTACAACTTGTATAGAATGTATAGTACAAGTGTCAAGAAAGGTGTGATATATCTCTAAGAGACCATGCTCTGGTTCTGAGAATAATCACCCCATATAAGAGAAAAGTGGCATCATCTCGCTCTAAGAGACAGTGCTGGTTCTGAGAATGACCCACTGCACAAGAGAAAAGTGATGACATCTTGCTCCAAGAGGTTTCCCTCTAGTTCCAAGAATGTCTCACTATACAAGACAAGAAGAAGTGAAGACATCTCGCTCTAAGAGACCGTTCTCTGGTTCCAAGAATGACCCACTGTACAAAAAATGATGACATCTTGCTCTAAAAGGTTTCCCTCTGGTTCCAATAATGGCCCACTGTTCAATGCATGAGAGAAGTATAGTACAAAGGAGTAGTGTGGGTGCCCCCCCTTAAGATGTCAACATAGTTTAATAGTTGTATCTTAAGGAAAGCAAAACAAGGATACCTACCTTCATCACAAAGAAGATATCTGATACGCAACGATGTCATAAATCCAAGAAAGAGAGGGAATACTCTTCAAGCAAGGATAAGATAGTTGAAAAGAGATATATTGCTATAAGTGTAAAGGTGATCCTTGGAGGAGAAGAGATCTTTGTTCAACAAGACATCTACCCCCAAGAGGTGTTGTTTTAGACAAATATAACATCTTCTAGAACAAGAAAAGGAAATAACAAGAATGCAATCCTTCCTCCCATTTCTAGGTGAAAAGGGATTCTTTGTGAGGGATGACTCACTTTTAGCCCCCAGAGGGATGGTTGGATTTATCATAGATGTACATAACCAAGTGTAAAAGAGGTCATAGTCAACGATTAACACTTCTTGTATAAGAGAGAATCCTTAACCCAATAACCAACAATTTTGCACAAGGAATGACATCAAGTAATAGATCTCACACCATCCACTTAATAGGGCAAAGTGGATCCCTAGAGAAAGAGAGAAAGAGAGAGAAGGATCATTTCCCCCCAAGCTAATGGACAATGAGAATAGCTTCCACAATCTCCTAGAGAGAGATTAAACATAAAAAATGTGCAATGAACTTGCATGAACACATGCAAGAAAAATATTAGTAAATGTAAAATACACATCTCCAAAAGTGGTAATATTTGAAAAGAAGATAGAATAAGCATCATATATTCCCCAAGGGGGATTAGTCATAAAAGAATACCATTGTAAGAAATGATAATCACATATGCAAAATACAGCCCCTAAAGGAAATAATGATGCAAGGGAAAGGAATGAAAATCCTTGTCCCCCAAGTGAGGAGAACAAGGAGAAATAATATACATTTTCTAATGGTGATTAGTTTCAAGTTTTCTGTCATCCTAGTGGAACAAATCCTCTCAAGGAAAGGAGACATACCTCCCAAGAGATCATTCCTTGCTAAGGGGAATATCATACTTGTGAATAATCGAAACCATATAAGAGGTAATATTTCAAAGAGAACGAAGGAAATAGAAGAAATGCAATACTCATTGAAGATGCCCCTCTCCAAGAAAAGAGGAACACCCAAAACAATTATATGTTCACATAAGAATAGCTCTATGGAAGAAAAGAGATCTAACAATGAATGATGCACAAGGATAGAGATAAATATATAGAAAGAAGAAGAAAAATGGACTTCATGTTGCTTCCCCAAAGTATGTTAAAGTGAAACAATACCACCACTAATGATAAAGAGACCCCGTTAAATGGGCTAATTATGGCATAGGGTGAAGAGCAACATGAAGGGAAAATAAGTGCTAAGGCATGATGTTTTTACCAAGAAATACAGCTAGATCCTCTGTGAGACAAATGTGTGCAAGATCATATTGTAGTTGAACAAATTTCTTAAATGCATAACATTTTCCAATAGAACGTGAATATAAATCATGAAAAATGCAATATTCAATACCTTTCACTTGCTTAAGATTTTTGTTTTTATTTTGAGGAGGAAACAAAATATTCTTGTCATATTTCAACCTCCAATAGATTCTTGCAGCTAATGTGTCAGGATGGTAAATATTATCTTCCCATGAAGAAGAAGGTTTGTTAGAAGGAGTTTCATTATCCACAATTCTAACTTTGCCACTTTCTATGCCATCTTGAATAGATTTTTGAAAATCAGGGAAATCATCAGCATTATGGTCATGGGTTTGATGAAATGAACAAAAATGATGCTTTGAAGAAGAGGCATTCTTGTGGGCTCGCTTGATTTGTTGTTTTTGAAGGTAGTCTTTAAAGTTTTGAAGTCTAAGGAATTCGTCCATAGAAAGAGGGGTACCACTGCATAGGCCTCTTATAGTAGTTTGTGTAGGAGGGTTTATAGGGACACGAATTTCATGCTCAAATTTCCCAATTCCTTGTCCTTTAAAACCTTGTTTTATAATTATATGAAAGCCACGACTATAAGAATGTTGCAATTGACTAGATGGAGGAACAAGATTATGAATTTCTTTGAAATCTGATGTGTTAGGAGGTAGAAAAGGATTTGTAGATGAAGGAGGAGTATCATGTGGAATGAGAATCTCTTTGCCTTTATCAAGATTATCCTTTTTGGAAGATTGGGGAGGAATATCTTCATCATCTAAAAGCTCATTTTTAGTGATTTCTATGCGAGGAGAAAGGTCATGAATAAAATGCATGACATCATCCTCTCTACATAGACTCTGATGTTGAATGTAGGTCTTAGGAGAATAAGGAGGATCTAAAGATGTAAGAATGTTGATGTTTTCATATTTCCCTCCTTGCTCAAGGGTGTGTGTAGAAGAAGAAGATGGATCCATATTACTTTCCAATGCTTTCTCTCTTGTAGAAATATAATTGGTTAAAGAATTAGATCTCATTTCTTTCACACAAGATACCCTAGGAGAGGTACAAGGGTTAGGATCTCTAGATTTAGGATCCACAAAATCTTTAAGGTGATTAACATAGGAAATGCATGTTGTTAACAACATCACCATAATGCAACATAAATGATACATGAAAGCTTTGAGATCTAATAATTTGGAAATGTTAACAACACAATATGACCAAGTGCTATGAAGAAAGAGAAGCAATAGGAAATGAAAGAAACTCTTATCCGACACATGATAAATATATGCAAAAATTAATGTAATCACATGTGAAAGAGCAAGTAAATGGAATTTATTAATTGCCATTAAAAGTCTCTTAAGTGAAATCTGAATTTGTTGGAAAAGCAGATCTAAAATTAGGACCTTTTTATGAAAATTAATTTTAAGATGTGAATTTGATGAAATTTTAATTTGTGTTTGACCTTAGAGAGTTTTAATATTGATAAAGTACTTCGATTTTCTAGATTTGAGCAGAAAAATACAGTCAATTTTGTCTCCCAAAATTTCAGGTTTAAAGCCGAGGACCGTGGCGGGAGTGCACACGGTTCGAGCAAATTTTTTCAAAATTTTCAAGGATGATAGAGATTATGATTTTAATGCCGAATCCAAAAAAATAGCTGATTTGGAGATGTCTATATCGGTCAAACTTGTAGTCAAAGGTAAAAAATAGAAGAATTTTAAAATTAGGGTTTTATGATTTAACCACTGAATTTTCAAAATAAAGAGATAGATTTGAATTGCAATTTTGAAATAGAAATCAGATCTGAAACAAGCAATTTAAATTTACATCTCACAAGCTTAATTTTCTCAGAATAAAAATTAGGGTTTTTATGCAATTAACCTCTAAAATTTGCAAATAGATCAAACTTGAAAATGAAAATTTGAAATTCAAATTGCAATTAATCAAGTCTAAGAATGAGAAATCAGAATTAATGTGTAAGACGTCGAGTTCACCAAAATGTAAAGTGGAAAATTAGATCCTAGTGACTCCCCACCTAGGAGAGAGAAAGGAAGCCACTAGGATGATTTTTACTTGGGAAGAACTTTACATTCAAAAGAAGGGTTAAATCCGCTAGATCAAAATCCAAGGGAAACAAGGATGTGAATTCTAAGTGGAGTGCAAGTGGTTGAAGTGTGATTTACCCTCTTTGGTAAATGAAAAAGTTGACTTGTTGACTATGTGGAAAAGAGAGAGGAAATGAGTGAAATGAGGTGCTACCAATTCGGGATCACTTTGTAACTTCAGATCTGACCTAATTATATTGATGCAGATCTGCTCTGCAAATTTGGAGAAAAGTCATCGAGACCGTGGCGGGAATGTACATGGTCCACCAAAAAATCTGTGAAACAAAAAGAGTTCTTTTGTCATTGCAAATGCAGCCCAAACCTGCAATTATAGTTGTGCACCTACAACCTACACACATAAAAGAGAAGAAAAGGGGGGTTTTGGATAGGGTTTGCCTCAGTAAAACCCCAATTGAGGAATCAACCTAGAAAGAAAGTAATTGCAAATGCTTGAATGTAAACAATGGAGATGTATACCTTGTAGATCTACAACTTGTTGATGATGATTGCTTTGC
Organism: Cryptomeria japonica; assembly: GCF_030272615.1. Classification (NCBI taxonomy): domain Eukaryota; kingdom Viridiplantae; phylum Streptophyta; class Pinopsida; order Cupressales; family Cupressaceae; genus Cryptomeria; species Cryptomeria japonica. The sequence goes on along the minus strand of NC_081412.1, from coordinate 311,060,053 downwards.
TTCTTGAATGTAATTATAAATGTTATATGAAATGGAATGTAACATGAAAAAACCCTAACACACACACACACATGCTTGAAAATGAATGTTGTAATGTTGCTCCAATGGATGAATGAAGAAGACTTGAATGCTTGAATGATTTATGATGACCTTGAAATATCGTATCTTCTCCTTATGCTCTCTATCTGTCTTTTCATTGTCCATCCATCCATGAATGAGGGTATTGAATTCCCTTTTATACATTCCTCAAGGATTAACTTTCAACCACCGAAGGCCGATAAAGAGGAATTGCAAACCCCAAAGACAAATTATGCATAGGAGATCGGGCAGACCTAACATAGGGCCACCCTAAGAGGTGGGGACAAGGGCACCACGCCCCTATCATGCCCTATTTTGGGGCCCAGACAGGGTCTAGAGAAGACACAAGACATAAAAGAGGAAGAGAGAAGGGCTGGAAATGCATAAATAGGTCTCGGATAGGAAGGAGATGTCATCGCCGAGGTGAGGACCTAAAATGTGGTTTAAAATTGCAAGAAGCACAATTTTATGACACTACACTTATGTGCAATATAATTTTGTTTTTCAATGATTAAGATACTTAGTGTTATGCAATTATAGTTATGTGATTTTCAAATGGAAGAGTGGCAGTAAGCAAGAATTATATTATATGTTATACTTGTGTGATTTTCAAATGGAAAGAGTAACTACCAAAATAATAAGATATTTTATCACAAAGACAACAATTAGACTCGTATTACTAGCACAAACAACTTCTCCAATTCAACTTTTTAGAACATTGATGTTTAGAGGGAACTATAAAATAAAGATTGCAACATAGCACAACTTTCGTTCTGCTCAAATTTTTGAATGGGGAGTTCGAGTGGGAACTTGGGTGGGCAACCTGCTCCTTTGATCATGACAAATTTGTAGGGGAATGTTGCGGGTGCTAGAGAAGAAGGACACCAAGCAGGACAAGACGGTGAAAAGACAGGGGACGGTCAAGAAGAAGGCAGGATTTCTGAATAAGGGAACCCACAAAATGGGGGGATTCTAGATGATCATGGTAGGCCTAAATTTTCTCATGAAAATGGGGTTTGGGTTGCTGATAGACCCTAGTCCTCCCTTTTTGGTGTTAAATCTAGTGGTAAGTCAACGCTCCCTCCTATTAGAAATATTTTGAAGTAGGCTTCTAGTTGTTTTGCAATTGCTATCCCTGATCAGGTGATAGATCATAACATCTCTGTTATGGATCTATCGTTAGTTGGAAAGTTCATGGGCCCTAGGCCTAACATTGATTTGGTTAGAGCTTTTTCCAGAAGAAATAGCGCTTGAAAGGTCAGATGAAAATAACGGCTATGACAAAAAGATTTTTCTCCTTTGCCTTTTCTTGTGAAGAAGATCTGTCTGATGTTCTTTGTGGAGGTCCTTGGGTTATTGGGAAGACCTCTTTGGTTTTGAAGTGATGGTCTCCCAATCTGGATCTGAATGACAGTATTTTTGCTTATGCCCCTATCTGGGTCATATTGCCTAGCTTTCCTTTAGAATTATGGCATGAGGATGTGTTTAAGGGCCTAGCCAGCTCAATTGGAGAACTCTTATCTATTGACTCTATGATGACTGCCAGAAAAAGAATGGTTTACACTAGGATCTGTGTTTGTATTAGTCAGGACATAGATCTTCCATCCTTAGTGGATATCATTTCTAAGTTGAGGAAATGGACTCAACCAGTGGAATTTGAGACTATGTCATTTGTTTGCTTCCATTGTAAAAAATATGGGCACTGGGCTGAGAAATGTCCTCTGCAAATCAACAAGAAAGTTTCCCCCAAGAGTACCCCTAAGAAACAGATATGGAGAGAGAAAAAAGATAAGGATTTTCAGGGTGATGCTGGTGTGGTTGAGACTTGTCCTAAATCTTCTAATGGGGTTCAGAATGGAGGTGGCATCCCTATTTTTAAGGATAATATTTTTGATAAAGTTAAACGGGTTTTACATGGACCCAAAACCAAAAGTTTTACAACAACCGACCATCAGCCAAACAAACATGAACCAACATCAAAATAGGGGAGCATCCCCAAGAAGTCACAAAAACAAAGGAAACGCAAACAAACAAGACAAAACAAAAGAAAAACTCTCAATTAAGAGAGAGCACCAGATCTTTGTTCTTTTGGATGGAAATCCTGTTGATTTCCTCCAGCTCCTCCATAATGAATCTGGAGGTACCCTTGTTGTTGCTTCTACTTCTGGTTTTGGAATTGGGACCAGTGGTTTTGTTGTCACTAGCAGCCATATCTTCCCCTCCAAGATCTTTCACTGGTTCATTGTGGTAGGATTTGTAATCAGCAACCATGGCATTAATCTTTTCAAGCCCCTCAATACTGTTGTTCATGGCTTCTTTGCTTATGTCAACCAGGGTCTTGAGATTTTTCTTAATCTCTGCCATAGACTGGTCAACTTTTTCAATCCTTTGTTTGTGATTGCATTTCATCACCTCAAGGTCTTGGGAGATCTTTTTGGTCGTAATCATGAGTTTCTCAGGTTTACTGGGCTCAGGGGAAGCAATGAAGATATCAATAATCTCTTTAACCCCCACTTTGAGGGTATCAATTTCGCACTCAACCCACTTCCAACATCTTTAATGGCTTCTGCTAGCTTCCATAACCAGATTCATCAAGTTACCAGTCCTCTAAATCCTATTGTTCTCTTCGTTGGTAATGGTCCCCTGTTTTTCTTTCTGGACATTGATAGGGATGTCCAATTTAATTTCTTGCTTCGTAATCTTCAAACTATGGTCCTTAACTGCCGCCTTTTTCTTTTTAGAGAGGGGCTCGGCCTTAGAGATCAGTTTGCTAGTGGTTTTGTATTTGCTAGCCACCCATCTGGGAGGATTCTTGCTGCTAAATGTCCCAGGGGTGACCATCATCTCCCTTTTCTCCACAGGTTTATAGTCAGGGTCATCAAGAGAAACCCCACTTTCTTCCAAGTCCATTTCCGAGTCAAAGACCTCATGGATATCAGTTTGATGGCTAGACTCAGAAAGAGGGGGCACAATTTCAAGGGATTTAGCATACTCCATAATGTTGTTCATGGGGTTTCGAATGGTTCTGCTACAAATGTTTCGATTTGGTTATAGCAATGCAGCGTTGATGATAATCTGAAGCCGAAGACTTTAGACCAGCAGAAGGAGGATAGTCAAATGGAAAAAATAAATACTGATGATGGTACTGATAAATTGGAGCAATGTATTGCTAGAGATTGTCTCAAGCCTAATAATTCTGGCCAGCATCTTGAGGATGGAGAGATAGAAGAAGGAAACATTGTTTGAGGGGTTGCTTTACCTAGTCCTAAGCGTATGGAAATGGAGGGTCTGAATGTTGTCCTGCCGACCTTGAATTATTATAGTTCTCAATCTGTGGAGTATGTGATATCCACTTACCCCGAGGTGGAGAGGTCTCCCCTTTCTCAAACCTCATTGGAGATTAATCAAAAGGAGCATGTTGGTGGGATTGGTCCTCTAAAATCGGGGAAAGAAAATAATGTGCCTACTCAGGTGGTTTTGGGGGGTGAAGTTCTATTTACTCAAATGGATAATAAGAGGTCCAAGAAATTAGGGCAGAGTGTTGGGGCTTCATAAGTTGGTGTTTCAACTAGGCAAAAGTTTAAAGCTGATACTGGCACCCCGAATTCCCCTCTAGGTAGGAGATCTACTAAATGGATTAGACAATAAGAATGTCAGTGTAATATAGTAGATGGTAGTCAGAGGAACATCTATGAGGTACATTCTCCTGGTAAAAGATGATATTCATTTCCTGGAACATAAGGGGACTCAATGCACCCCATAAACAAGATATTATTCGTAACATGGTTAGGGATCATAAGGCAGATGTTGTCCTTATTCAAGAAACTAAAATGGTTAAGGAAAAGGTGGAAAATCTGAAGTTTTTTAATCATTGTGGGGTGGTTGGTAGTAGTTCTGAAGGTGCCTTGGGTGGGACTTCTGTTTTTTAGAATCTTAGCTATATTAAGGGTGAATTTTTGGACGTGGATACCAATTTTGTCTTTGTCAGGTTTCATCATATTAGGGATGACTTTACCTGGGTTCTTTCTAATAGCTATGCTCCCAATTATAAAGTGGCTAGGAATAAGTTTTTGAAGAAGTTGGAGGTTCATCGTTCCAAGCACAGTAATGAAAATTGGATTATTATGGGAGATTTTAAGACTGTCCTTCATAATTCAAAAAAAATTGGAGGCTCTCAAATTCAAGTGGATAGTCGGTTGGACTTGATGGATTTTATTGATACACATTCTTTACATGATGTTGATCTTCAAGGTGCCTCTTTTACTTGGACCAATAGGAGAGCGGGTGATGATTTGATCCAAGTGCATCTGGACCGCACTCTTATCTCTAATAATTGGCTAGTGAAGTATGTTTTCTCTCTTATGACCCTCCCCAGGGTTGGATCTGATCACTTCCTCATTTATTTTGTTGCTGAGGCTATTGATGGTAAGATAAAATTTCCCTTCAGGTTCGAAAAGATGTGGTTGTCCCACCCATTGCTGAAAGATAGTATTAAGAAGTGGTGGGACATTGTGGTGGATAGTTATACTATGTTTAGGGTTGCCAAAAAAACCAGATTTGTGAAAGATAATATTAGAAGATGGAATAAAGATGTGTTTGGTAACCTTTTTGCTTCTAAATTTTCTATTCAGTGTGAGCTTAAAGATATACAAGACAAGATTCAGGTTGAAGGTTATTATTCCGATTCTTTGGAAAGGGAGAATGATATTCTAAAGAAATACCATGAAATTATTGCAAGGGAAGAGGTCTTTTGGAAGCAAAGGTCCAGGGAATTATGGTTGTCTGTTGGGGGAAAAAATACTAGATTTTTCCATTTGATTGCCCTTAAACATAAAACAACCAGTGGGTGATAGGATGTTGTTGAAAGATGATGAAATTTATGGGGAAGCTTCTAGTTTTTTTGCCTCCCTTCTTTCATCTAAAGATAATCTGGACGTTGAAGCTTAGAATTCTCTTTTAGAAGCCATTCCCTCCATTCTAAATGAGGAGCAAAATAAGTTTTTGACTGCTATTCCTTCTAAGGATGAATTTCTGATGTTTTTCTTCCAAAATGTTTGGTATATTATGGAGAAGGATGTCTCTGATGTGGTGAAAGAGTTTTTTGGGGCCAAGAATTTGCTAAAGGAGCTTAACTCTACTTTTATTGTGTTGATCCCTAAGTTTGTTGGGGCTAAGGCTATGGATTGTTTCCACCCTATTAGCCTCTATAACTCTTTTTACAAGATTATTTCAAAGGTTCTCACTTTGACACTTTTTTCTATTTTGCCTACTATCATTTCCCCACAATAGAACGACTTTGTTCTAGGAAGGTAGATTCTTGACTCTATCATCACGATGCATGAGAACATCCATTCCTTGAATGTGTCTTGTAAAGGATTTCTTATGAAGCTGGATCTTTCTAAAGCTTATGACTGAGTTGATTGGTCTTTTCATTCCAGAATTCTTCAAGCCTTTGGGTTTTGTGGCAGAGTTATTAGTCTTATTTGGAAGCTAGTCTCTACTCCCTCCTTTGTTGTCCTTATTAATGGTCCCTCTTCTCGATTCTTCAATTCCTCCAGAGGTTTAACATAGGGGGATCCAATATATTTGATCCTCTTCACCATAATGGCAAAATCTCTTGCCAGATACTTGCTAAAATTGGTTTTAGAAGGTTCCTTTAAGGGTTTGAAGCCTTCTTTGTCTAATCTTGTGTGCTCCCACCAGTAGTTCATTGATGATAATATCCTTTTGGGGAGTTCTACTAATAAGGAAGCAAGAACTTTGAAGAATGCTCTCAATATTTATAGTAAGGCTTTTAGTCAGTTGATTAATTGGAATAAGAGTTCCCTTTTCTTTTTCAACACTCTTGAGATCAGGCAGAGAAGGATTACGAATATTCTTGGTTGTGATATTGGTTATTTTCCTTCTACCTATCTTGGCCTTCCCCTCTGTCTGAAATCGCCTGATTCCTTTTGGTTGTGTCTGATGGATAGATTTAATAAAAATCTGGTGGGTTGGAAAGGTGCTTTATTTAGTCAAGCTGGGAAATTACAACTTCTGAAGTCTACTCTTCAAAATCTCCTTGTCTATGCTTTAAGTCTCTTTAAAATTCCTTCCAAATTTGCTGACATTATTGAAAGGATTCAAAAGTGGTTCCTTTGGTCTAGGGTGGAGGAGAAAAAGTGCATGCCTTTGCTTTATTTGGAGAATATTTTTAAACCTATAGTGGGAGGTGGTTTAGGTATTTGAAGTATCCGATCCTTTAATAAAGCCCTCTTGGCTAAGCAAATATGGAGGATTTTTTAAGATAATCGTGAATGGAACTCGATCTAGCGCAACTAGTATATGTTCTATCTCCCCTCTCTGAAAAATTTTATTAGAGAAGAAGCTCTCTCCTCAAGCTCTTTCCTTTGGAATAATATGCTCAAGGCTAGAGAGGTGGTTGTGATGGGAGAGGCTTGGAAGGTGGGAAATGGTAAGACTGTTAGATTCTGGAAATATTTGTGGGTCTCTCTTGGTCCTCTATGTGACAATCCTGATTTTGATCCTTTTATGGAGGATTGTAAAACTACTTTTGGTGTTTTTATGGCAGACTACTGGAAGGACTCGGGGTGGGTTAATTTTTCTGATGTCTTTCCTTCGCTTCTTCCTATCCAACTGTCTCTTCTCTCTTGCCTTCCTTGTTTGGACTCTCAGAATTCTTTGATTTGAAAAGGAATGTCTTTAGGTCGCTTCTCAGTGGCCTCCATTGTTTCTTTGATGTCTCCTACTACCTCTCCCCCCCTGTTGGGTGAAAGCGTGGGTGAAGAACCTTATCCCTAAAGTTAACATCTTTTTCTGGCTTATGCTTCAGAATAAAATTCTCACTACTGATAATCTTTGTAGAAGGGGTCTTTTTCTCCCCAACAAATGTTTTCTATGATTGCAAGAGGAGGAATTGGTTTCCCATATTGTTCTCCATTGTTCTTTTTCTTTTAATATTTGGATCAGGGTCCTTCAGAAGTGGAACCTATGTTGGGTCTTCCCTCAAAATGTTTTGAATTTTTTTAAGCAGTGGTGGTGTCCTTCTAATTCTTCGTTAAAGGTGTTATGGTCTTTTATTTTCCCTCATGTCTCTTGTGGGATATGGAAGGAGAGGAATAACCATATTTTCAAGGATTCTTCTCTTCCTCCTAATGTGGTTGCTGAAAAAAATTGCAGGGCCATTTCTGAGAATATGAATTTGGTGTTCAATGTTGTTTCTTCTTCTTCTTCTGTTATGAGTAGAGATTATGATAGTGTTGTCTCTAAGGAGTGGAGAGTTGTTTTGCCTAGATTTCTAAGACAGATGAAGAAGACTAGAGATGGATATGTGTGGAGCTTTCCTCCTTCAGGATGGGTTAAGATTAACTTTGATGGGGCGGCTAAGGGAAATTCGGGGTCGACTGGGTGTGGGGGAGTGATAAGGGATGAGCATGGTAGGTGTATTAAAGTGGTAGCACTCCCCATGGGTACCTAGACCAACCACCTTGCTAAAGCCATGGGTGCCTTCCAAACATTGTGAATTGCTAAGCAATTACAACATAGGAAGGTGTGGATTGAGGGTGACTCAAATAACATTATTCAGTGCCTAAGGGGGAAAAGTAAGCCTTCTTGGACTATTTAGAATATTATTAAGGCCTCTATGGATATAATCAAAACTTTTGATGAGTCCTACATTTCCCATAACTATAGGGAAGTTAATTGTATAGGATTATTTTGCCAATATGGAGGTTAGGCTTGATTCAATGAAGACTTGGTTTAAGGAAGACACCCTGGAGGTTGAGGTTCGATCCTTTCTCATGCTCGATTGAACACATGGAAAATTTGATGGGATTCCTACTAAATTTGATGATGAAAGTAATTAATATTGCCATCCATTTTTGGCTTGTTTTTAGTCTGAATGCCTTCACTTATAATTATTACCTCTAGACCTCACATGTTTTATGAGTGTTACTTGTTTTGGAAATTGTTGCTGGTTTTTTTTGTTACCAACTCTATTTTGTGAAGTGTTGTTTCTTTGTCAAGAATTGAGACTATGGGGGGTAAGAGGCACAAAGTGGAGTCAGCTAATTGTGTTAAATGGAAGAAGAACCCTACCATTTGGCACACATTACAAAAGGGGGGTGTGACACCATTCCTAGAGAAGCTACTTGGGTACAACTAGAGTATTACCAGGCAATTTGTGAAGGGGTAGAAGAATGGTAAGGTGAAATTGTTTGGTAGGGCTACAAAGATTAGTGAAGAGCTTACAGCTAAAGTGACGGGCATGTCTATGGAGGGGGATAAAATTTTACCGAGATAGAAATATCTCTGATGCTACTGTGAAGAAATTTCCCAAGAAAGACAAGGAACGTGAGCACCTGGTGAAAGTGAACAAGACCCATTTTGAGCCACATCAGATTAAGGTCATTTGGAGGGGACTCTTGAGGGTGATTATGGAATTCTTCACTTTAAATGGTAGGTTCACCAAAATCTACGGGTATCATTTTGTGCTCCTTAATCATTTTTGCCACAATGAGAAAATTTATTTTATGTTCTATTTGTTGTCTTCTTTGAGCACTAGTATTTTAGATTTTAAGGAGAATCCCCATGTTAATCTAGTTTTGCACCAAGGATTAATATCTCTTATCTATGAGCATTTGAACGTTAGGGCTTCTGAAAACCCTAGCAAGCCCCCTCCCATTTCTGTAAAAGAGATTGATGATAGTGAGAATTTGAAGTCAGAGGGTTGGGATACTGATAGTAATGATGGAGATTTCCTCCCCCACACCAACAAAAGGGTTAAAACTGGGCTTAATCTAGTTTCCTCGGGTGTTAGTAAGGGGTCTCCTGATATTGGTGGAGAGGGTTTGAGTAAACGACCTAAGGGGAAACCTCAAAAGACCACCTTGATGGTTTCAGACAGCTCTGGTGAACAGGACTCCCCGGATCAGACATAGAATGTTGAGGCTATTCTTCTTCCTCCCATGGTTCGGAACATAATTCCTAGGAGTCGGTGGATTTTTCTTCACATGATTTTCAACCTAAATGGGAGATCCCATTTGATGTGCTAAATATTTCCAAGAATAGCTATCTAGAGGTTTTTTTACTTTTCAGGTGGGTGTTTTATGAGATTAAGAATATTAATCTCAAGCAATAGTCTTTATCTTCCAAAATGGAAGTTGTGCAGGCTAATGTGAGTGTTGGGGACAAGTTGCAAGATGTTGATGTTTCTCATCCTGTCAGTACTGGTAAGGAGGTGGTTGAGGGGGCTTCAGTGGGTGCTCTCTAGACTAAAAGTGAAAAGAAAGTTATGGCTGATTGTATGGCCAAAAATATGGAAGCCACCCAAAAGGTTAAGGAGATTTGTGATAAAAAAAATAATGGATGTTGAGGTTAGGATTGCTAAATGTAAGGCTACCCTCTGGGGCATTGTGGAAAACATTCATAATATTGTTAAGGCCTCTCTTGAGACTGTGTCCACCATGGTTAGCAAGTTGGAGAAATATGGATTAGGATGTGGCTATTGGTGTTGAGGAGTCGGGTCCTCCAGGTAAATGTACTTGTGCAAGCTTGAAAAAGAGAGTCATAGAAGTGCCCCAGGACATTCTAGATTTGAAGAATGCTACCAAGAAGATGCATCAGCTGAGTGCTCAAGTCACTGAGAATTTAAAAAATCTGGGTTGATTTTTTGTTTCTATTGTTGTGTTTGTGTTGGTTGTTTGCTGGCTTTTTGTTGTCTAGGTGGGCTAGGTGGTCATTTTTTATTGTATTTGTTGTCTCTCAGCCCTGTGGGGTTTTTTCTGATGGTTTTGTTCTTTTATGGGTATTAAATGATATATCTTTTGTAATTTTGATGTAAAGGGTTTTGGGTTCCTTCAAAATCTGTTATTTTTGTAATAAAAAACTTTTGTTATGCTCATCATGGGCGTGAACCATCAACGTAAGTGCATCTGGGTGGCCGGTTTTATTTTATGTATACCCTTATTTGACTCCCCAACTCACTCGATCATTTCGAGCCACACCCTAGCAACGCTTTCACTTGAGTGTTCAAAGTGTGAAATGTGTCAAACTTTGATGTTGCGTATATCGGAGCCCGTGGAACGTACGAACGAGTTGTCTAAACCTATGAGGTCATGTGGTGGAAGCCTACAAAGGCCTCTCTCTTTTGGACAACTCAATTCCATTTCCTCGTGCCAAGACTTTTTCTGTCGCATCAAAATCCGTAAAATGCATTCAATGAAGGGTGGCAACATAGCATAACTTTTTTTTTTGCTTTTCGTGGCCACAAACCATCAATGCGAGCATGTCTAGGTGGCTAGAGTTATGCTAGGTATTTCCTTGTTTTACTCCCCAAGTCACCCAATCATTTCGAGCCACACCTTAGCGACGCTTTCTCTTGAACGCTCAAAGTGTGAAAACCATCAAACTTTGATATCGCATATCTCGAAGGTTGTGGCATATATGAAAAATATGTCTAAACCTACGAGGTCATGTGGTGGGTTCCTACAAAAACCTCTCTCGCTTTTGGACAACTCAATTCCGTTTTCCCGTGCTGAGACTTTTTTTGTGACATCAAAAACCATAAAATAAATTCAATGAAAGGTGGCAACATAGCATAGCTTTTGTTCTACTCATCATGGCCACTAACCGTCAGCATGAGTGCGTCCAAGTGGCCGCATTTACACTAGGTATACCCTTGTTTTGCTCTCCAATTCGCTCGATCATTTCGAGCCACGCCCTAGTGATGCTTTCTGTTGAGCGCTCAAAGTGTGAAAACCGTCAAAATTTGATGTCACATGGCACATATAGATGAGCCTCCTAAACCTATGATTTTGTGTGTTGGGCACTTACAAAAACCTCTCTCTCTTTCGGACAATTCAAATTCCATTTGTCTGTGCCTAGACATTTTATGTCACATAAAAATCGTCAGATGCATTTAATGAAAGGTGGCAACATAGTGCAACTTTCATTCTAATCATCATGGGAACTAATCATCAGCATGAGAACATCCAGGAGGCTGGTTTTATGCGAGGTATGGCCTTGTTTCACTCCCCAAGTTGCCTGATCATTCTATGCCACCCCCTAGCGACGCTTTCCCTTGAGAACTCAAAGCGTGAAAACTGTCAAAATTTGATGTCGTGTATCTTGGAGCCTATGGGACATACGAATGAGTCATCTAAACATATGAGGTCATATGATGGATGCCTACAAAAACCTCTCTTACTTTTAGACAACTCAATTCCATTTGCCCATGCTAAGAATTTTTTTAGTCACATCAAAATTTATAAAATACATTCAATGAAAGGTGGCAACATAGCACAAATTTTGTTCTACTCATCATGGCCATGAATCGTCAATGCAAGCACATTTGAGTGGTTGGGTTTACACTAGTTATTCCATTGTTTTTCTCCCCAATTTGCCTGATCATTTTGAGCCACACCCTAGCAACGCTTTCCCTTGAGCACTCAAAGTGAAAACTATCAAACTTTGACCTTGCATATCTCAGAGCCTGTGGCACATATAGACAATTTGTCTGACCCTACAAGGTCATGTGGTGGGAGCCTTAAAAAACCTATCTCACATTTAGACAACTCAATTCCATTTTCCCATGTTGAGACTTTTTCTATCGCAACAAAAACTGTAAAATGCATTCAATGAAAGGTGGAACATAGCACAACTTTTTTTTTGCTTGTCGTGGCCATGAACTGTCAATGCAAGCACATTCGGGTGACTGGTTTTACACTGGGTATTCCCTTGTTTGGCTCCCCAATCCTCGCAATCATTCCCGAGCCACACCCGAGCGATGCTTTCTCTTGAGCACTTAAAGTGTGAAAAATGTCAAACTTTGACGTCATGTATCTCAGAGCCTATGACACATACAGACAAGCCATCTAAACCTATGGGGTCATGTGGTGGGTACCTACAAAATAATCTCTTGCTTTTGGACAACTCAATTCCATTTGCCCATGCCTAGACTTTTTTTGTAGCATAAAAAATCGTCAGATGCATTCAATGAAAGGTGGCAACATAGTGCAACTTTTGTTCTGCTCATCGTGGGCATGAACCGTCAATGCAAGTACATCCAAGAGGTTAATTTTATGCTAGGTATGGCCTTTTTTCTCTTCCTAGTCACTCAATTGTTCTGAGCCACCCCATAGCAACGCTTTTTTTTGAGTGCTCAAAGTGTGATAACTATCAAACTTTGACATCATGCATCTCAAAGCCCGTCGCACATACGAATGAGCCATGTAACCTATGAGGTCATGTGATGGGCACCTACAAAAACCTCTCTCTCTCTTGTCCAACTCAATTCCATTTGCCCATGCCTAGACATTTTGTGTCACATCAAAAATCATAAAATACATTCAATGAAAGGTGGCAACATAGCACAACTTTTGTTATGCTCTTCGTGGCCATGAACCGTCAGCACTAGTGCATCTGGGTGGATGGGTTTATAGTAGGTGTGCCCTTGTTTTTCTCCCCAATTCACCCGATCATTCTGAGCAACACCCTAGCGACCCTAGCGACGCTTTCTCTTGAGTGCTCAAGTGTGAAAACCATCAAATTTTGACATTGTGTATCTCAGAGCTTGTGGGACATACAGAAAAGTTGTCTGAACCTATGGGTTCATGTGATGGGTTCCTACAAAAACCTTTCTCTCTTTTGGACAACTCAATTCTATTTGCCTATGCCTAGACTTTTTTTGTCACATCAAAAAATGTCAAATGCATTCAATGAAAGGTGGCAACATAGTGCAACTTTTGTTCAAATCATCGTGGGCACGAACCATTAGTGCGAGCACATTTAGCAGTTCATTCTTATGCTAGGTATGGCCTTGTTTCACTCCCCAAGCCATCTGATTGTTCTGAGCCACCCCCTAGTGATGCTTTCTCTTGAGTGCTCAAAGTGTGAAAACTATAAAACTTTGACATCATGTACATCAGAACCTATGGCATGTACGGATGAGTTTTCTAAACATATGGGGTCATGTGATGGGTGCCTACAAAAATATCTCTCACTTTTGGCTCACTCAATTCTATTGTCCCCTTCCTAGACTTTTTTGTGGCATAAAAAACCATCAGATGGATTCAATGAAAGGGGCAACGTAGTGCAACTTTTGTTCAGGTCATCATGGGCATGAACTGTCAATGTGAGCACATCTATGAGGTTGGGTTTATTCTAGGTAAGATCTTCTTTCACTCACCAAGTCACTCGATCGTTCTGAGCCACCCCCTAGCGACGCTTTCTCTTGAGTGCTCAAAGTGTGAAAATTGTCAAACTTTGATGTCGCATATCTCACAACCTATGACACCTAAAGATGATTCTTCTAAACCTATGGGTTCATGTGATGGGTGCCTACAAAACCTCTCTCTCTTTAGGAAGACTCAATTCCATTTTTCCATGCCTAGAGTTTTTCTGTAGCATAAAAAATCGTCAGATACATTCAGTGAAAGGTGGCAACATAGCACAACTTTTGTTCTGCTCATCATGGGAACAAACCATCAGTACGAGTACGTCCAAGAGGTCAGTTTTACGCTAGGTATGGCATTCTTTTGGTCACCAATTCAGTCGATCGTTCTAAGCCACAACCTAGCGATGCTTTCCCTTGAGCGCTCAAAGTGTGAAAACTGTCAAATTTTTGACATTGTGTATCTTAGGCTTGGGCACATATGGACGAGCACATTACTAACCTATGGGGTTGTGTGATTCCCCTAATTAAATATATGTGACAATTAGATAGAGTTGTTTTGTACAAAATAGATGAAAAATTGTTGTTTGCAAACAAATTAGGGTTCATTTTAGGACTATTTTACGACAACAAAGATTAAATGGAGTGATCTAACCCCAAGATCGATAAGGAAAGAATAAATAGACAAATATAACATTTCTAAACACTCTTCTAATAAAAATAACTCATTCAAGCACTCGAGTACACAAAAATACAATTTACACATTGCGGAATAAGTATGAGACTTGGCATTTAAAAAAAAAAATCTATAAACATCAACAATCTTTATCTTTTTGAATTCCACCAGGATGAATTTTGAAAGGGTTTTCATGTTACCATGGACTGTAACAAACTTAAAATGATATTTTTAAATGGAAGACACCTTCTTGAACTATGTTTTCAAGCTAGTTTTTTTAATGATAAGTTGAAAGTGGTGATACTTTTTAATAAAATGTATCACTAACACCACTAATTCACACTCAACTATATGTAGAAGAGGCATCTTTGTTTTTCTTAGGTTTATTTACCATCAATCAATTCCTTTCTTCTCAACCTTTTGTAGCACATTACTGACTTATGGGTACTATTGTCACAAAAGTTTGCACCATTGTTGAATAGTGGTTCTTGACAACCTTGTGAAACATGGAAACAATCTCCAAGTGTGTGACCTTGTGCATGTGAGGTTGAGTCTCTGAAGAAGGTCAACTTCCTTATCAATTAGGGTGTAGTATTGGACCAACCCAACACTCCAAATTCTACTTCTAAACCTATCCTAATAGCTTGCAGGGGTAAAGGGGAAAAGGAAATGCTAAAACAAAAAAGAGGTGATGCACCTAGATTGAAATATGTTTCTTCCCTTGCCTATGAATGCACAAGACATCAATAAACCACCCAAAGATATACACAAATCTCAATCTTAAAAGTATCTTCAAGAGAAAATAGGAAGGTTAGAGCCTAACTGAATTTTGAGAGGGACTAACAAATATCCATAGAAAACATACACATATAATGATTAACACAAACTGAAATCTAAAGATAAAATAAAGAAACATTGCCAAATAAGAGGTGAGAAAAGCATACAATGTATTTGACAACTGAGAGAAGGTAAGACAAACGATTTATTAACATAAAGGCAAGGTGATTTACATTTGCAAAAAATATAAAAATTTTGCAAGAGAAAAGAGAGAAGAACCCTTAGAAAGAGTTACCAAATTTGCCTTTATAGATTAGGGATAACTGAGATGGAACTCTAGGTTCAGAAACCCTAACTAGATAGGGTTGGGTTAAAAAAGAAAGAGGATCAGATAAGACAGATTGATTTGATGCTTGTGTGTTTAAAAATATCTCCTAGAACTGGGAAAGAGCAACAATCCCTAAAAAAGGGAGAATCCCTACATTGAATAGGATCTGAATGTCCTCTGCTAGGCCCAAAAAGTCTTCAATCTGCAAAAAATGAGCATGGGTGGCCTGAGAGAAAGGTTTGCAGAGTCATGTCAGAGTAATGGCAATCATCCCTTGGCCCTTTGAAAGTGGTTGGATTAGAGCAGATTCAATCTGGGCCACTGATAGGGTCAAAAACTGAATTTTGTCCCATCAAGTCGATAATCACCCTGAGCAGCAAAATTGAATTTAACACACTCCTCAGGTTTGAAATCAGTCCACCTGATCTTCCTCTTCATGCATAGGTGGAAGATCATGATTGCGCCATGAAAATGAACTTGTTCAACTAGCCAAACAACCCATCGCAGTATCGCAACCAAGGGTGGGGCTCAATTCCTGATCACTGTGAAATAGCGATAGCACTCTATTCCTTCATATCACTGACCACATCG
Source organism: Cryptomeria japonica (assembly GCF_030272615.1). Lineage (NCBI taxonomy): Eukaryota > Viridiplantae > Streptophyta > Pinopsida > Cupressales > Cupressaceae > Cryptomeria > Cryptomeria japonica. Next base: position 311,044,432 of record NC_081412.1, on the reverse strand, counting down.
CTCACTGTTGTGTCACGTGAAAGTAGAATAGATGCAGTAGGAAACAAAAATGGAAGTTCCTGACCAATGTGAGATTGTGATAACCAAAAGAACTCCCACCAACATCGCTCATCGTCGGGTTGCATGGAAGTAGAACATTTGCAGTAGGGAACAAAAGTGGAAGTTCCCAACCAACGCGACACAATGATAAAAAGAACTCCCACCAGCTAGTAGCAAGTGAAAGGGGCAGGTCCCACCATGAAGAAGGTACCCTCTAGCTAGTAAACTTAAGTGAAATGACAACCCATGCCGATCAATGAAGGAAAAAACACGACCAAAAAAAGTTAAGGCTTGTGCAAAAGCCTTAAGGGTTTAGGGTTTTAGGCCTGGTGGAAAACATAGGGGTTTTTAGCCATTGAAGATATCTCAGATCGATTGTCTCATGGCTAAGGTTGACACAAAAATGGTCAATAGGTACATTGCCATGATTCTTCTCATCCGTGCATGCTCCCTTGAGTACAAATATACATATGATTAATGATTTTTTACTGTATATGTTTTACTTGTGATTACCACAAATAGCACTTCACATTATTCATCTTGAAATATAATATATAATAGGTCGGAAATAAAAGTCTTAAGTTTTATGATTATTATTATATTGTTTGGGTCCAAGGAAATAATGTAATACTATTGTGATTTTGATTTCTTTTAAATATGATGTGATCATTTTGTTTTTTGAGTGAATGGGTATAAAATAAGTCATTTGGATTTTGAAGGTAGTTTAGAGGATCCAAATTTAATGTAAGAGTTGACATTTAGCTTGTACTTGAAAGAAAGGAAAAACCTAATTAAAAGAGTAATTTCTTTCTTAAGCATATATGTAGACTAGTGCAAAATAAGACTTTCTAACTTAGTCTAACACTAATAGTTGTTGAACTAAAAATGTAACTAGGATAATGTTACTACTGTTTATCTCCATGGACTATGAAAAAATTGAAATTATAGGCATCAAAATACATATATTTACTAGTTACCAAGTTATGAAGTTGAATTGTAGAACAAAATTTGATTTCAATTAAAAATGTAATAAGAATTGTAGACAATAACTATAGAATATTTAATATCTCACATAGAAAAATGTTCGTACAATTAGAGAATCTCAATTTCGATCATCAAATGTATATATGTGATTATGGATAATAGTTTTAATATGATTTGCATTAACCAAAAAAGTCATAAAGTCCTAGGATGTTTCATGTCAATAAGAGTATACCATATATATCCAATACAAAGATACAATCTTTCCAAAAGCCATATGGAAATAAAATGTCGCATATACATAATACAGAATATATGCTAAAAAATGCCATTTAGTCATACAACAAAGGCCCCTAGTCTACTGATTTCCCACTATCATGAGGAAATAGATCACGAGCTTCCTTTGACTGTTGAAGGGATGAAATGTGATATTGGCATCTTTCAAATGCTCTCATTAGTCATCCTTTCTAGATTTCTCTAGATCTCCAATTGATACAATCAAAAGTATAGACATCAATATATAATATATATAAAAAATGAATTGTAGAATGATAAATAATAGAACAATTACTTACCGCAAACATATAATCACATTTTTCATCTACAATGGGGGCATTCTCACACTCATGAGTGGCAAGGCTCTACAACAAGAATTATGATAAAAATTAAACTACATACGAGTATCATTACAATTTTCAATAATAGATGATTAAAAGAACAACTGAAATATAATAATTTGTCTCATAACACTATCAAAGCTTCTGAACTTGCTACTACTGTAACAACACCATGATCCAATGTAGTATGGACATTAGAAGGAGTGTCTGATGTCAACAATTGAAAATGAAACAATAACTATTATCAAAACTACTAAATTTGTTTTACCATACCATTAATGAATAAAGGTTACTATTGTCATAAAATTTTGCACCCTTCGTGATCAGGCTTGATCACCAACCTTGTGAAACATGGAAACAACCTCTCAAGTGTGGGACTTGCAGAAGTGAGGTTGAGTCTTCGGAGAAGGCCGACTTCCTTTCCAATATGATGCAGGTGTTGGACCAACCCAACACTAACCTATGTTATTTATAGGGAAAAAGGAGAGAGAAAGGTTGCATGAAAGAAGGGAAATAAGGTTTGCACCTAGATTGAAAGATGATCTACCCCCCCCTACAATTGCACAAAACATCAATAAAACTACCCAAAAGATACACAAATTTCTATCTAAGTCTAGCTTTCTAAGACTGAGTCAAGGTTGGAATTCTTAACAATGGCAAAGGAATGAACAATGTTCTCAGTTCCACCCTAAGAGGAGTCAACACTATCATAGATGCTGAAAAAGAAAAAAAATAGATGAATTCACACAAATAGGTAAAAGAGATACACAAGTTTGAATAAACTGAAACTAGGTAAGGAGGGCCAATTCTATTAATGCAAAGACAAGGTGATTTTTTACAATTGCAGAAATCATGGATTACTACAAGAGAAAAAGAGGAGAGGATACTGTAAACAGGTTACAAATTTGCTTTTTATAGTTCAGGCATAACTGAGATGGTTACAACTGATGAAAACCCTAACCCTAACTAGGGTTAGGTTACAAAATATCTGGGAGAGGAGAAGATCAGATCGATAGATCTAATATCATGCTGGAACACTCTTTGGACGATGTCCTTCGGCCTTTGGAAGAGCAAAAACCACTCCCTGGTGAAGTAATCCCTGGCGACAAGTATGTTCGAGCACACTTGCAGGGACAAAAGATCTTTGTTTTACATTGAAAAGGCATGGGTGGCGTCTGAAATCGACCTGCAGGGGTCACCTCTAGAGTTATGGCATTGAAATACAGTGGTTGGAAGAAAATATGATTCAATTTGGGGCATCGACTGAGAAAAATGAGGACCTCGACCATCAGGTCGACAACCACCCTCCTACAGAGCATTCAAACTCCAACAACCACTGAAAAATTAAATGTCCACCATCGATCCAAGAGATTCACGCGAAGATGGACGTGCAAGATCTTTCCATGTAGGCATCTAGTAGGCCCAATAAAAGATTAAAACACAGTTGTCGGATCGAGCCTTTACAAAGATCCAACGACCGAAAATGTTTGGCATGGCACTTCGGGTCCACGTTTCATAGGCTAAGTTTGACCGTCGATTGCACTAAGTTCTTATCCCACAAGAACACTGAGGGTCTATTTTTACCCTGCGGGATAAGTCTTCTCTTTGTTATACTTTTCTTCGCTTATCTCGTGACACTTCTTTACTTTCTATTCAACCTCACAGGATAAGTGATCCCTGGATTAATTTTTATTTTCTTATCCCCCGACATCTTTGTTTGCCCGGCTTCACCTCGCAAGATAAACATTTTCTTAATTTACCCTTGCTTTCTTATCCTGGGGGCCCTGTTGAGCCTTTGTTCCACTTCGTGGGATAATGGTGTCTTTGTTTATGTTTTCTTTCCTTATCCCGCGAGACCTTAGATGCCTTCTCTTTACCCCGTAGGACAAGCATTTCTACTTTGGCTTCAAACGCCTCTTATCCCACAGACTTTATTTGAACCAGGCTAACACTTAGCCAACTAGGCCCGCCATACCTTAGATTTCCTTATCCCACGACCCCCTGCCAATGACTTTATAACTCTGCGGGATAAGAAAAAGTCTTATCATTATTTCTTATCCTGCGACATCTCTGTTGCATCTATTTTACTTCGCGAGATAAGGGAAAATCCCTGTCGTTGACTTTCCCTATCCCGTGACACCTTATCCCGCGCGATCTTATCTTGCTAAGGTTGGCACACAAAATTGCCAATATTTCTAGCAACTCAGAGGGGGGAACAATCCTGCTTGGCACATCGATCAGTATCCTTAAGGAGTCCATTGGGCGCAAAGTCAAGGCCTAAAAAAAAAAAAATCTCTACCCCTACAAAATTCAAAACTTTGCTATTCTGGAGAATAGCCTGTGTGCGTGCACTTGTTGGAAAGAAGAACATAAATTACATTATTTACAAAAGAAATTGCAACAACAACCCTTTAAGTGCATGCTTTAAGGTGAATCCCATTCATTGTGATGGGGCGATCTTCCCCATTCAACCCAACTAACCTAAAAGCATTAGCCTTCTTGTAGCCTGTAATCACATAGGGACCACTCCATATTGCATCAAATTTTAAGTGCCTCCCTTCTTTTGCTCTGTCAACATCTCATTTTAGGAAAAAATCTCCAACTTGGAAGGTACTCAAAATGGCTTTCTTGTCAAAGTATTTCTTTACCTATCCCTCGTGGACATTTAAAGCCTGCTTGGCTTTCTCCTTGACCTCTTCAAGCTCTGTAAGTTCAGCATACCTTACTGACAATTCATTATTTTCCAATAGTTCCAACTGATGTGCTAGGTCTAGAGATGGAAACTCAAGGGATAAGGGGAGCCTTGCTTCCCTTCCATATACTAACATCAAAGGAGAATTACCCAATTCTCTCTTGGGAGTGATCCTACCATCCCACATGGTTGTTCCCAACTTTAAGTGCCATACTCTTTGATTGTCCTCAAGAGTCCTCTTGATGATCCTGATAAGATTCTTATTGGAGGACTCAGCCAAGCCATTTACTTGAGGATAATAATTTGATGATGTTCTTAGAAACACATCATGTTGGACTGCCCATAAGCTGATTTGAGATCCCACAAAGGCCTTAGCATTGTCTGATATGATGGTGGAAGGGGCTCAAAATCTGGTTGCAATCCCCTCAAGGAATTGAACCACTGAATTTTCAGTTGCATCCTTCAAAGCAACAACCTTTCTCCATCTTGTGAAATAGTCTATGGTTGCCAAAATCCACTTGTGACTAGCACTTGACATTGGATTGATAGGGCTAATGAAATCAAACCCCCATTGTGCAAAGGGTTGATCAATTGAAATGGGATGAAGAGGAAGGGCAACTAACCTTTGCTTACTTGCAAAAAGTGCACATTCTTTGCACTATCTAATCCATTTGTGAGCATCATTGAATAGAGAAGGTTAATAATAGCCTGCTCTCATGATTTTCATAGTTGTACTTCTTGCTAAGAAATGGCCACCAGAGGGCCCATTATGGAATTCTTCTAACAGCCTGTCGGATTGATTTCCATGGATGCACCTCAGCAAAACACCATCCAGGATTCTTTTGAATAAAATACCATCCACTAAGGCATAGGGGATGGACTGCAATCTGAGATGCCTCCTCTTGGTTCCATCAAAGTGAGAAAGATAGATACCATCCTTTAAGAAGACAGATATAACTCCCAACCAACTAGCTTGTGCATATCCCTGGTTATCAACATGTTCTTCTTCCTGCCGCAAGAGGGAGGTCTCAGACTCTTTCCCAAAAGATGAATTGAACTTCTCACAGAGTCCTCTTCCCCTCACTAACTTGGTAATTTTGATGTCAAGGGCATACTCCATGACCTTAGTGATCCATCCAACTCTCTTCTTACATATATCCTTGTTGAGAAGGAAATCCTTAACACTAGCATGTGGGACTAGGAGTTGAATCCTATTGTTTGAGAGCATGTGTCTAAACATTTTTAGTGCTCTCACAACTATGATAACTTGTTTTTTAAAATAGTTGTACCTGAGTTCATAGTCCCTTAGGCCATCACTAAAAAGGGCTATGGGCGACTCCAATCCATCCTGATTTAACTGTGTTAGGATAGCAGATATAATTGATTCTCCTAACAAGGTATAAAGGATGAAATCCTTCTAATAATTTGGATTTACTAGAGGAGGAGCCTGAGCAATGGCATGTTTGATCTGATCAAAGCCCTCCTTTCCTTCCTTGGTCCATTTGAAGGGAAAATCCTTCTTCAACATGGTTGTGAGGGGATTAACAAAAGCTACAAGGTTTGGGATAAATCTTATGAAAAAATTGATTCTTCCAAGAAAGCTCTGAAGTCCTTTCTTGTGATGTGGAAGTGGAAGAGACACAATGGCCTCCACTCTCTCTTGGTCTATGGCCATACCATATTTGAATATAATGTGTCCAAGTAGTTTGCCCTGATCAGTGGCAAATACACACTTGTTGGGGTTCAAGGACACACCATATTCCCTACACCTTTTGAAAAATTTCTCAAGATGAGCAAAGTGGTATGCCGCATTCTTGGAGTATATAGGTAATATCATCAAGGTATACTAGTACAAATTCTGCTAATACTCCCTTAAAAGCAATATCCATGGCTCTTTGAAAAGTTGCACCTGCATTTATTAGTTCATAAGGCATCTTACAATAGGCATAAGTGCCCTATTTAGTAGTGAATGCAGTCTTGTATTGGTCAAATTCTTGGACTAAGATTTGGTTATACCCTGAGTATCCATCCAAGAATGAAAATCTTTCAGAGCCACTAACCTTTGCTAAAATTTGTTCCATGGAAGGAAGGGGATAATGGTCTTTAAGGGATGCTTTGTTGAGGTCCCTAAAGTCTACACATAGTCTGATTTCCTGGTTTTTCTTCCTAACTGGAACAAGATTGGATACCCAAGAAGAATTCTTAATTGGAACAATAATGTTAGAATCTATAAGCTTTGATATCTCTCTCCTCATCAAAGGCTCAATTTTGGGATTTATAGGCCTTTGCTTTTGTCTGACTGGTTTAGCATTAGGATCTAACTCTAAGGTATGTTGAGCTAGTCTAGGATCAAACCCTTTTAGATCCTCATAGGTAAAAGAAAAATATCATTATACTCTTGACAGAGATTAACAAAAGTATTTTGATCTGATTGGGAACATACCTTCTCCAAATTGAAAGCTTTTCCTTCTCCCATGGCTATTGATTTGTAGTCTCCTTTTTTGGCGGCCAGGTTCATTTCTCTCCCTTTCATTTTATCATAATGGTTGAAGATCCCCTCCAAGGTGATCAACCCCTTGGGTAGCTTGTTAGAACTGAGCTACATGATTTGATCTCCATACCGGTCTTGTAGCATGCCCTTCTTTTTATGGGAGAACTTTGCTTCATCTTGTAGGAAGTTCACAATCTGTTGATTAGAATCAAACACTACCAATTCACTTGGTTATTAAGCATTGCAGGTCTCACCACAAGTTTCATATGTTGTTCTTTCTCCTCTGCAATATGAGATGGAACGTCATGTTGGGCACCTACTATCGCTAGTCTATCAACGTGATTATTTTGATTTCTAGGGACATGAAATATTGAAGGCCTCAAATCTCTCAATTAGGTCCCATGCTCTATGTTTGTAGGACTTGAGAAGGTTGTTCTTGGTAGTATTCTGAGCCCTGGCCTGATTTACAACCAGCTCACTATCTCTGTGCACCTTCAAAGATTTGATTCCTTTCCTCTGTGTTTTTTGGAGACCCAAAATCAAAGCTTCATACTCAGCTACATTGTTAATGCAACTAAACTGAACTTTGAAAGAAAAGAAATATTTCTCCCATTTGGGAAAAATCAACAATACACAGACCACTGCACCATTTTTGTTCCTTGAACCATCAAAGGACATGTCCCATATCCCCTGCATATCATTGTCTTTCTTTGAAAGATTGGGAATGGGGTGTCTTCTTTGTGTATACAATATGTACCTAGGCCAGTATCATTGACCTCATCAATGGGGTCAAACTGAAATGCATTTGCCCACTCATCAAGTCGACAGTCAGGAATCTCATCCAACTGAGTTGCAAGCTCTCTTATTAAAATTTCTTCTTTCTCCTCATGGAGAGTATAATTCATGTTGATAGGACTTGGGTATATGGCTCTATATGATCATTGGCAACATGTTCAACCCTAATGGTTAATTTGGTACCATATCTTGTCCTGAACAACATGTGAGACCAGTCAGAAGATAGGTAGCCACCTATCTTGGCGGTGAATTCCCTAGATAAACAAATGGAAAAATAAGTAGGGAGGGCAATCACTGAGATTTTTTGTAATACACTACAACCCGGGCAAGCATGCAAGGTTAGATTTAAATATTTAATGACTCACACAATCTGAACTGATGTGTCATCAAGTTGCACCACCCCTCTTGTTAGAGGTTCATACTTGATACCTAGGCGGTCAGCTATCTCTTTTAGCATAACTGCACTACTAACCCCGCTATCTATCATGTATTTATGAATAGTTTTATCTCCTATGATTAATAACAGATAAAAAGGTGGAGGCTTACTGATTTTCTTTGAACTCTCTACATCCAAAGGTTGCACCAAGCTTGTGGAAGTTGAAGAACTGCAACCCTGACTGGTACGTTCTACAACATCCATCCCCTTTAGGGCTTCCTAAAGTAGGTCTCTTTGAGATGGGATAGTCAGAGCATCACACATTGATACATTGAGGCTTCCCCTCTTCATTTGTTCAATAATGTTAAAGGGAACAACAACCTTAGCAGGGACCTTTGCAACATCAAGGTCTAGTTTTGATATTATAGGAGCCTTAGTTAGCTCTCCTTGCATGACCTTTTGAGTCAAATCATGCTCCCTATTCAAAGAAACCACCTTATTAGGGGTCTTTGGCATTGAAGATTGTAGGACAAGTTTTGAAGCTTGAGCTATAGATGGAGTCTGAGTTGCTACTGCAGAATTAGCACTAGGATCTATGACCCTCCTTTTTTATCTTGTCTTGTTGGCCACATTGTCCCCATTTTTTTGATTCATGTCACAAAAATCAACCTCCTGCCAAATCATAAAATTTGGATCTCCTTGTGTATGACTGGGATGGTTAGAAAATTTTTGTTGTCCTAATGTTGTTGGTTCCTCTTATGATACTAGGGCTTGAGAAAACTCACCATTCTGACATGAGGCTTGATTGTGTGGCTGATTGCATGAGACACACCAATCTTGTTCCTGAGCAAGATTGTTCTGAGTTGGCACTAGTGCCTTTGAGGTTCTTGCAGCTATGGTATTCAAACTATTCAAGGGCCTAGCATTGTTCCATTAGTTTTGCCCTTGAAAATTAGGCCTCTGTTGCTGATGATTTTGATTTGATGCTTGATAAGGCCTATTGTTAGCTTGTGGTAATTGTCTCTTGACTGAGACCAATTCATTTCCATATCCCTGCAGTTGTTGTTGTAATGGATTGATCATTTTCTGCATTGATGCCTCAAGAGAGGCCTCGAGGTCTTGGATTTTAGAAGATAAGGGAGAGGGCACAAGTGTGATAACATGGCTTGTGGAAGCCACTGGTATTGGTGCTAAAATAGGTTGTTGGGTAGGAGCCTCTGGAAATAAGGGCATTGGAGGCCTAGGAGACAACTTTCCTGTCTGTATTAAGCAGTTTTTGCCCTTATAGCAGTCTCATAAGCTAATGGGAGATTATTTCCTCCCATAGACTGAATCATTGCTACAATATCACTATTTAAAGTCTTAAGAACATATAGGAAAGCATGGTTTGATGAAGGCTTTACTAATGATGGGATCCTATCCCATGTCTTTTGGAATCTATAATTAAAATCACCCATGAACTTATGAGGTGCTCTTTTGATTGTAGTAAGCTGCTCCATAAGCGACATATGGTCACTTTTATCTTCAAAATGCTTGCATAGTTTTTCTCCTAACTCATCCCAATTGCGAATGGAGTTAGGAACTAGCCCTCTATACCATTGGAGGGATTTTCCCTTGAATGAGGAGACAAAAAGCCTCACTGCAACATTATCTTCAGTGACATTGAACACAGTGTAGATGCTTGACACATCTTGGATATGTTCTTCAGGGGAGGTAGATGTTTCTCCAGTTAAAAATGGTATATCCTTCAAGGTTGCTATTGGAATGTCATTCTTTTGAGATAAGACTAAGGGATTGCCACCATTGAAGGTGACAAATGTATGTGCTCTTAGCACTGCCATAGCAAATAAGGGTTTGCTAATATGGATGGAAAGGCCTCTAGATTGAGAAGCTCTAATAAAAGAAGGGATAGAATGAGACCTTAAGGGTATAGGTGATTCTCCTTGAGTTCCCCTTATAGGTGACAATGAAAGCCTCCCTCTGGTTCTTCTAGAATTTGAATATGAAAGTTCAAAGTATTGGAAATTACCTCTAGAAGATTCTCTAGTGTGTATTATTGGCATGTAAGTGGTAGCTGGTCCTCACCAAGATTTTGAATTTGTTCCTTAGAGTCATCAAATTCTTGATTGATTGCTTCCAAAGGTTGAATTTCTCAGGAAAAGCATTGAATCCTCAACAAGTATGTTGAAATTGTGTCCCATCGGACGTGCCAAAACTATTGTCACAAAAGTTTTCACCCTTGGTGATCAGACTTCATCACCAACCTTGTGAAACATGAAAACAACCTCTCAAGTGTGGAACTTGCAGAAGTAAGGTTGAGTCTCCGAAGAAGGTTGACTTCCTTTCCAATCCGATGCAGTTGTTGGACCAACCCGACACTGATAAAACTAGCTTATGTTCTTGATAGGGAAAAAGGAGAGAGAAGGGTTGCCTGAAAGAAGGGAAATAAGGTTTGCACCTACACTGAAAGATGATCTACCCCCACCTATAATTGCACAGAACATCAATAAAAGTACCCAAAAGATACACAAATTTCTATCTAAGTCTAGTTTTCTAAGACTGAGTCAAGGTTGGAATTATTAACAATGGCAAAGAAACAAACAATGTTCTCAAATGCCACCCTAAGAGGAGTCAACACTATCACAAATGTTGAGAAAGCAAAAAAAAGATGCATTCACACAAACAGGTAAAAGAGATACACAAGTTTGCATAAACTGAAACTAGGTAAGGAGGGCCAATTCTATTAATGCAGAGACAAGGTGGTTTTTTTACAATTGCAGAAATCATGGATTATTGTAAGAGAAAAAGAGGAGAGGATCTCGTAAACAGGTTACAAAATTTCTTTTATAACTCAGGCATAACTGAGATGGTTACAACTGATGAAAACCCTAATCCTAGGGTTAGGTTACAAAATGTTTGGGAGAGGAGAATATTAGATTGATAGATCTGATATCGTGTTGGAATACCCTCTGGAAGACATCCTTCGGCCTTTATAAGAACGAAAACCACTCCCTAGTGAAGTAATCCTCGACGACGAGCATGTCCGAGCACACTTGCAGGGACAAAAGATCTTTGTTCTACATTGAAAAGGAATGGGTGGCATATGAAATTGGCCTACAGGGGTCACCTCTAGAGTTATGGCATTGAAATCCGGTGGTTGGAAGAAAATCTGATTCGATTTGGGGTGTCGACTGAGAAAAATGAGGACCTCGACCATCGGGTCGACAACCACCCTCCTGCAGAGCATTCAAACTCCAACGACCACTAAAAAATTAAATGTCCACTACCAATCCGAGATATTCGTGCAAAGACGGACACGTGAGATCTCTCCATGTAGGCATCTAGAAGGCCCAATCAAATATTAAAACACGTTTGTCGGATTGGGCCTTTACGAAGATCCAATGACCGCAAATATCTAACGTGGTACCCCGGGTCCATGTTTCACGGGATAAGTTTGAGAGCTGACTATACTAAGTTCTTATCTCACAAGCATACTAAGGGTCTATTTTTGCCCCACGGGATAAGCCTTCTCTTTGTTATACTTTGCTTCGCTTATCCCGCGACCCTTCTTTACTGTATGTTCAACCTCGTAGGATAAGCGATCCCTTGATTCATTTTTATTTTCTTATCCCACAGCATCTTTGTTTACCCGAATCCACATCATGGGATAACCATTTTCTTAATTTACCCTTGCTTTTTTATCTTGCAGACCCTATTGAGCCTTTGTTCCACTTCGTGGGATGAGGGTGCCTTTGTTTTTGTTTACTTTCTATGAGATTTTGCCAAGATCAAGAGCTCAATGAAAAGTACAAAATAGAGAGACAAAATATAGGACAAGAATAAACTGTATTCTCATCAATAGATAAATGATCAATTGTTACATACAATGAATATGAACCTTCTTATATAGGCAAGGCTATATGGATATATGAGCACACAAACATGACATATGGCTCAATAAGAAACAAGGGTAGGTAGAGACAAGTAGGGGTAGGTAGGAGAAATAATATAATATTTCACATGAGGTGGATCACCCACCGAAGGTGGAATTATCACTCCACAATAAGTGGATATGATAGAGTAGTAACAAGATCACACCATAAAAGGTGGAAATTCTCCTACAATACACTATCCAAATGTGGCACAAAAACCCAAGTGTCTCATACCCAAACTACTATGAAATGTATTCTCCTAAGTAAACTTAAGTAAGGTGTAATAATATCTAGCATGAATAATTAATTACACCAACACCCCCCCTTAAGTGCAACTTAGGGTAATGCACTTAAGTCTACAATGCAACTAAGCAATGCAAGATGGGTCCCAACGACATGGCCATATTAGGTAACCATGTACAAATGCAAATGCAAAGAAATGCAATGAAATCTCTCACAAAGCGGGGAAAGAGAGAAAAACCCAATTGGAAAAAAACCTCCACCAAAAGAGAGATGAAAACTATACAAGAGAACTCTCATAGAAGTGTGTGAAGGACAAAACCCCATGTGAGGAAAAAGTCCCCCCCATATGAGAGAAGAAGAGAAGCTAGGTAGCCCCCCCTCAATGTAGAATTTGCACCAATGGTAGAATCTCGAGAATGAATAAAGAAACTTCTCCATGAACATCGAACAACATTCCTCCCCTTGTGAAGAAACAAAACCAAAGGTGTATCCATTAAGTCTCCCCAATCATGAAGGGAAGATGTAGGGAAAAAACTCATGACTCTGAAAATTGCTCAAGTGTCCCCATGTCGATGATGAAAGATACCCCCTCCAAAGGTGGTGAACTGCTCCACATTGCTGAAAAAGGCACTCCAAGATCTAGTGGAGAATAAAGTAGAACAAGTCCTAAAGACTCACATGACTCCTCTAAACATAAAAAGACCTCCTCCAACTGTTGTACATAAGAATCCACAATCATGTCAACCTCGAAAGAATGATCATGTAAAGAATGAACAAGAGGGTCAGAGTGTTCCCTTGCAACAATT